>NC_045428.1:33676890-34280640 GCF_902635505.1 Sarcophilus harrisii
CTCAGGTGCTGGGGTGGGTTCTGGCTCAGTTTCATGTTTTGTTCTTTCTTTTTTACCTGTGGTTTATCTTTTGGAAGAGGAGGGATAGATCTCTGAATCCTTATTTATTTATAATTTGTTTAAAAAATAAAAGAAACTGTTTCTTATGGAGGTATCTCCAGTGGAAAAGGGACTAGAACAGCCAAAAATGTAAAAATGTGATATGTGGAAATAATTCCTAAGAAAAGAAAAGGTGATGGAGGAGAGAAGAGAAAGAGCATCAGTGATTATTGAATTGGATCCATTCCCAGTGGGGAAGGGACCCAGGATAGCCAATAATTGTGAATTGTGGAAGTAATTATTAAAGGAGGAAAAGGAAAAAGCTTTCAGCATCTATTGACCCTTAATAATGTCTATCAAATTACTCTGACAATTATGGGAAATTGTAAACCCTTCTGGGAGCACATCTAGGAGGAAGCTCGAGATGAGCATGAATATAGACAACCAGCCAAGGAGAAGCCTAATGGCCCCACTCATGAGCCAAGAAGCTACATTTTGCAGGGGAAGAAATTATTTTCTAGCAACCCTAAGCCAGTGGAAAGTTAGTTTTAAAATGTTCTCCAGGAAAGCAAAACAGTACAGGGGTAACAGGGTCAGACAAGATGGGAAGTAACTTCTTATAAGTAAAAGGTTACCAAGACCTGAAATTGGGAATGGAGGTAGTTTAGCAATCAAATATAAATGAATCTTCAAAAAAAATGGGGCAACAGGACAAACAAATTTTCCTAGACCAACATGGACCAAACTGTTGTATCTCAAAAAGGCCCAACAAAGATGACATGAGGAAAACCTTTGCTAAAGCCTGAAATTCTCATCTGTCATATAGAGGATCATAGAAAACAATTCTAGAAGTGTGAGGAGATAGTCCTGACTAGTGAACCCACAGCAAGGAAGCTTAGGAATGATATCAAGAAAAAAGTTAGGAAGGAATTCCAGGAGGTAATGTTTACCTATCCATATCTATGTCTCGATCTATATCAAGTGCTTATGACCAGGATTAAATTATAAACATTTTTATAAATTATAAATCTAAATCTTTTCATTTATTAATATATTGTCTTAGATTCTTTCTACCCCTCACCAGGCTTTCTCTCTCCTCATTATGTTGAAGTTACTACCTAAGAGGCATATATTTCTGAAGAAGCAGGGGATAGATTGAATGTGCATGGAAACACTATGGTAACCTTTATGGCCTTTCCCTTTAATTGAGTTAGGGAATAGAAAAGCCTAGAAAATTAAAAATATAAAAGCAGTTAAAAATCTGACATGGGATTGATCAGAGAAATGCAAATTAAGACAGCACTGAGGGACCACTACACACCTCTCAGATTGGCTAAGGTGACAGGAAAAGATAATGATGATTCTTGGAGGAGATGTGGGAAAACTGTGATGTTAATGCATTGTTGGTGGAATTGTGAATAGATCCAACCATTCTTGAGAGCAGTTTGGAACTATGCCCAAAGGGCTACAAAACTGTGCATACCCTTTAAGCCAGCAGTGTTTCTAAAGGGACCTACATGTGCAAAAATGTTTGTGGCAGCCCTCTTTGCAGTGGCAAGAAACTGCAAACTGAAAGGATGCCCATCAGTTGGAGAATGGCTGAATAAGTGATGGTATACGAATGTTATGGAATATTATTGTTCTATAAGAAATGATCAGCAGGATCATTTCAGAGAGACTTGGAGAGACTTAAGTGAACTGATGCTGAGTGAAATGAGCAGAAATTAGGAGATCATTGTACATGGCAACAGCAAGTTTATATGATGATCAATTCTGATGGATGTGGCTCTCTTCACCAATGAGATGATTCAGGCTAGTTCCAATGATCCTGTGATGAAGAGAGCCATCTACACCTAGAGAGAGGACTGTGGGAACTGAGGGTAGACTACAACAGCATTTTTGCTCTTCTTGTGATTTGCTTGCATTTTGTTTTCTTTCTCATTTGTTTCCTGCTTGATCTAATTTTTCTTGTGCAGCAAGATGATTGTATAAATATGTTTCTGCATATTGGCTTTAACAGATATATATATTTTTTACCAGGTTCACATATATTGCATTACTTGCCATCTAGGGGACGGGGTGGGTGAAGGGAGGGGAAATTGGAACACATGGTTTTTCAAGGGTCAATGTTTTAAAATTATGCTTGCATATTTTTTGAAATTAAAAAAAAATTCAGTAAAAAAGAAATCTGATATGGGCAACAGTGAATGAAAATTGGGCTTGTTAGTAAGTGGTTTGGGGCACAGATAACCTGTAGTAGCCTATGCTACTGCATACATGCATAGAACTGTTGGTTCGTGTTTAATCATTCCCAGATTAGTTTTATTCTAAAGTGTCTAAATAAAGAAGGAAATGACAAACCACTCCAGTATCTTTGGCAGGAAACTCCCAAATGTGGTCACAAAGAATCAGGCATATTAAAAAATAAATGAACAACAACAACAAATGACTGAAGCAAAATCAACCTGGTATGGTGCAGAGTGAATGCGTAAGGGAGAGATGCAAAGCCTTCTGAGATACAAAAGTCACCATTTTCTCAGTGAATCTTGGAAATTAACTTTTGTGTTTCTCTCAGAAATGTGCCTTGTTTAAAAAAAGTACCAAGAGACTATTTCTCTCTCTCTCTCTCTCTCTCTCTCTCTCTCTGTGTGTGTGTGTGTGTGTGTGTGTGTTTGTGTGAAACAGAGAGAGATAGAGTCAGACCTTATCATGCTACCTTTAATCCAATGTATTAACTATCAAAAATGTTAGTTGCTTGCATGGGTAATGATAATTTATGAGCTAAATGGCTTGGATTTACTTATAGGATCATACCATCATGTTTACTTGAAACTGAATTTTAATTGGATGCCAGATATGCTCTTTTTTTAAAAAGGAAATTAAGGTACATATTGATAAATTAGCATATAGGAATGGTGAGCCTTTAGCATCTCCCAATATAAATGGAGAAAACAGGCAACTTGAGAGCACTAGAGCCTGACTTTATTCTTGGTCTGTATAATTACTTATTTACATATACATATTCGGTGACTTCAACTGAACATTGGAATTTAGTTTAGAAAAAATTGGTCCTGGGAACTCGTCATGCATATATTCACACATCAAAGGCACAGCAGCCAGCTTCTCCTCTCCTATCCTATTATTTTTAAGATTTTCCAACTAGCTCTAAATGGGATACTCTACAACAACTGTTATTACATTTATAGCCAGAAGATGAAAATGCATTAAAATCTAATTGCATATAGTAAGTGTCAAATATACTTTAAAATATTATTCAAATCAGTCCTTAGTGGAAACAGTAGTTCAAAGGAACAGTCTAGTTTTTTTTGATCTTTGGCCCCCTATCTTAACACACTTATTGAATTTGTAATATATTGTAGCAGTATGTTGTTATCATTATCTTATATATTATTTCTCTGTAAAATATTTGGGACTATAATGTGCAATTTTACAATTTATGGGGAGCAGAATTTTAAGACAGAGAGAGTAGGGGAAAGGAGATAGAGAGCTAGCCTTAGAACCTTAGTTCAAGTAGACTTTCTGGCATGTGCATATACAGTGAGATGAATGAAAACTGAGAAATAGAGTTTTGGGGTTATTTCTTTTTTACTTTGAAATTTTTTATTTTCTCATTGAAATCAAGAAAACTAAAGGTTTTCAGTTAACCTAGAAGTATTTATTGAAGCACCAATTCTTTATTTATTTTTAATTCACATTGCTTTATGAATCATGTTGGGAGAGAAAAATCAGAATAAAAGGGAGAAACCATGAGAGAGAGAAAAAAAACAGAAAAAAAAAAGAACATAACATGTATTGATTAACATTCAATCTCCATAGTTTTTGTTTTTTTTTTTTTTCTGGATTTTTTGTCCAAAGTCTATTGGAATTGCTTCTGCTTGTTTTATTCAGCATCAGTTCATGTAACTCTTTCCAGGCCTTTCTAAAATCAGCTTGTTCATCATTTTTATAAAACAATAATATTCCATTGTCTTCATCTACCACAACTTATTCAGCCATTCCGCAATGGATGTTTCCACAAAAAGAGCTACTACAAACATTTCTGTACATGTGGTTAATGACCAGATGAGGGAGTGAACTGAAAGCTTTCAACTCCTGAGAACTGGCTTGAGCATGAGAACAGCCATCTTCAGCAATCTAGACAAAGACCACACAGGTTGATTTTCTCCTTCAAGAGTTATTTCTCTAAACTCCAGTGGAAAGGCACAAACAGGAGCTTAGCTGTTTAGGACTGGAATGCACACAGATTTGATTATTTACACTCTAAACAGAAGTAAAGTGTTCTACTTGGGTGGGGTCCTGCCCAAGATTAAAGAGCACTTTCTCCCACATGTGGAAAATTCTCCAGAATTTGGGCAATTTTATCTATTACCTTGGTCCCTGAATGAAGAAAGAGAAAAAGCTTTAATCCTAATTTAGAAATTGGTCATTAATAATAATAATAATAGAAAAATAATTTCTTCCAGCTCTAAGTATGAACCTGAGTTAAATATCTCACCCAACCTCTTGGCTCTGGGAAACTCTTTAACATGAAATAACTTGCAGAGAAGGCACTAACTTCTAATGATAGGAAAAGTTTTCTCCCTTTAACAGTAAACTCATAGGTCCAGGCTTTAGACCCCAAATTCAAACACCTTGTTATGAGTTCACCAAACTTCTTTTTAGTTTTGACTTTTCAATTTCTTCTCAAAAATAGAAATTTTCATGTTCCCCATTCATAACAAAACTACCACATTGATTTTCTGATGAGATAATTGGCTCACATTGTGGTTGTAGAATCAATTATATTATCATAATGATTTTTTTTTTGTTTTAGCTAATGTTTCAATGTTGAAAGGAAATGACATCCTTATTCTTTCTTAAAATAAGCTTTCTTTTAAGAATTTAAAGTTCAAATCATTGTTTCCTTTGGTGAGGGCAGGGAGCAAATTGAGAATCAACATAGTTTTTAAATTTTTTTTTCTCTTTCCATGTATATTTCAGGGCTATGCCCTGAGGATGAAATGTCACCAAATCTGACTAAAGGAGAATTCAGAGCCTCTCTGTCTTACTTCATTGTGTAGTCTTGACGTATATCTCTTCAGCATTATTACTCACTTGGCTCCGATCAATGGTCTAATCTTTCATTTCTGATTGATTTCTTTGGATTAACTGACCCCGTACATGATTTAATAAACATGGCGATTACCCTTTTATATATAAATAACCTCTAGCCATGTTGCTACAGTTATGATGAAACCCAGAATCTAGCCCTTTACTGAAGCAGAAAAAAAATCCTTTTGGAGGCACTTTTTGGATATGTTCTTAAAATGCACATTTTCTTTGAAGCCTCAGGTGCCCCTTTTGTGTGTGTGTGTGTGTGTGTGTGTGTGTGTGTGTGTGTGTGTAGAATGGGGAAGGGAGGAAAGAGAAGGAGTCATAATACACACACACATACAATATCATCATGTGTGCTCATATTAGAGGATGCGACTTCCCTGTGATGTTGCAGGGAAGGAAGCAAAAGGTGAAGTTACCCAGAATGTGGCCCCGGTGATTATGTACTGCAGGTGCTACATTGGCTCGGTGTCTTCATAGAGGAGAAAAATGCTGCTGCATTCAGCTTTATACCACTTACTCCTCAACAGAGAAACCCAGACTGCTGCTGCTTGTTAAGATAATCCCCTCCCCAAAAGCACAGAGTAGAAATGTAGAAATCAAGAGCATTTACTTTATACACACACACACACCCACACTCACACTCACACACACTACCATCAGACATATGGATAAAATGCAGCACAACTAGAAGTTTTAGCCCAGGGTATAGAAGTTGAAGGACAAAGAATCTAGAAGGTGCTAACAGAATTTGCAGCCCTTTAGCAGTATCAGAAAAACAGCTTTAGTAAGAACAAGAAATCATAGTAGGAAGCTAACACATAGTAGGCTGGACAGTTCCTTACTCCCCCAATCCATCACCATAGGCAGGCCTTCTTTATATCAGCCTCATTCTCATATCCCTATGAAATGGGGTCCTTCCATCCCCAAGCCTAATCAAGAGCAAGAGGCATATGCTCTGCCCTAGATAAAATTAATGGTTTTGTATTTACCCCAAGCAAAAATACTTTGTTATGATTCTGACTTTCATCAGACCCAGAAATACCAGAAAACAGTATTTGTGGCCCTGAGGAGTACCCAGTTTGTCAATGTGGCTGAAAAACACGTTATCTCAACCTCCTGGAAATGGTATTTTGAATTTAGCATGGTTGGTCCTTGGACGGCAGACTTGTGAAAAACTAGAACATAAAAGCACAAAGTATGTTAAAGGAACAGAGGACAGTTTAGTTTTACTGAAATACAGAGAGTATGGAGGTGAGTAATGGGAGAGAAGCATATTGACATGTTGGGTGAAGGTACTCGCTTTCCTTGTTAGAGGAGTTCAAACTTTAAATTGGCAATAGGGCCATCGATGATTTTTTTGGGGGGAGTACTATACTGAAATAATCAATATGATGATTGAATCATTTCAATCAAAATTTTGTTTAGTTTGAGACAAGCCAAATAAAAGGAGAGTTAAATTAACCATTTATCCCACTTTCAGCTGACAAACAATATAAAAATAAATGAACTAAACAACTGCCACTTTTCTGAAAGTTTCAGTGATTGTCTTTGGTTCAAAAGCTCTAATGTTCAGGTAAATAGCAGTTTACAATCCACAAAGCTGTGCAAATGGCAATAGTTTTATCAACCCACTGGCCAAGATAATCTGCTTCTTACCTTCTCTCTTTCTCCCTATGTACAATTGATCCCTGTTTAGTTATTTCTGTTAATTGCTATCAGATGTGGGAAATACTTTAATTACTAAAGGCATGTTGGCTTTGATTTCATAATTTCTAGCTTATATTTACCTAAAATAACCTGAGGTAAGTAGAATCCAAAGACTGTTAGCAAGTACTCGAAAATCATTTTATATAAATTGACCAAAGTTAGGGAACCCATAATGAGAACACTTGTCCAGACCGGATCATCTTTGGATTTCCCTGATAAATATTTACTTGGCCCTTAATGGCTTCATTACCTTCTGCAAGTGAAACTCTCTTTTGCCTAGACAACTGTTGATAGCTATATTCTATTGGGGGGGCAAGGGACAGTGTTAGGAGGTAGAACAGAGACAATAAGAGTTCACATTTATTTTAAGCTTTGAGATTTATAAGTACTTTAGGGAAACTTTGCAGATAAACTATCCAAACACTGATTGTTAGTGTCAACATTAATCACCAACAAGTTTGGGATTTTTTTCTTAAGTAAAATAATATTTTTATGTTGACCTCAGGATATAAAAACTGATGGGATTCTAAACCTTTCTGTTCCCTCCTACCCACATCCTTTCTCACATACATTGATCTAAAACATAACAAATTAGTCACTTGGGTAGGAACCTTTCTTTTCTTTGGCCTTTTCAACAGTAAACGTTCAAATTAATTTCTTCTTCTCTGTCACCTTCATCGGAGTAGCCAAGGCTGAAGTCCAACCCCCAAAGCAATTTCTCTTCCCCAAGGCCTCGTTGGACAAGAAACAGACATTCTTTTGGTAAACTACATGGACCAACTTTCTTAGTATTTCTTTTGAAAATATACCACACAAATAATAAAAGATAAACCAATATGTTTTGAAGAGACATGAGACAGTGGAGTCAGTCAATAAACATTTATTACATACCTATTATCTGCTAGGCATTTTGGTAAGCTTTGGGGATACAAAAAGAGACAAAATGTAGTCTCTGTGCTACTCTGATGGAAAAGTCAACTTGTAAACAATTATTTAGGAATAAATTATATACAGGATAAATAGTAATAAAATAAGAGAATGGAGGCAATAGAAATGTGGGGTCAGAAAGATGTTGTACAAGACATGGTTTTAGTTAATACTTAAAGGAATTAAGGAAATCCAGTAGACCCAGTAGGTGTCTGAGGCAAGATTAGAACTCTAGTGTTTGGGCTCTCAGCACTCTATCCACTGCATCAAGATCTAATCCTACGTTTCTATGATACTGTGATCACAGAAGTAATGTGGTATAAGATATAGAGATGGTCTTGGCAGCAAAGAGATATGAATTTAAGTCCAAACTCAGATACATTGGAGCTGCACGAGCCTGAACAAATCATTGACAATGTCAGCGTCTAGCTAATCTATCCTGACAGAGGGAGTTTCCTTGCTAGCAAAATTACAGAACTTTTGTTGTTGATCATGTTATTTTAAGCTCTTCTGAACTATTGTTGTTATTCAGTTATTTTAGTTATATTTGACATTTCTTGGTCCCATTTAGGAGTTTGTTGGCAAAATTATTAGTGGATTGGTCACTCCCTTCTCCTTTTATTTTTATAGATGAGAAAAATGAGGCAAACATGGATAAAATAACTTGGCCAGGGTCATGCAACTAGTAAATATCTGAGTCCACATTTGAACCTAAGATGGGTCTGAATTTAGATACAGTTTTAGATCAGAAAATGAGAAATCACACAGTCTACATCACAGCAGAGCTTCAGAGAGGAAGAACTTTTTGGCCCTGGAGAATCAAGGAGGATTTCACTGAGGAAATTTGCTTTGAAAAATGACTAGAGTTCAGTTCAGGTCAATAGATAAGAAGGAAATGGTCATTTTAACTAGTAGAGGCAAAATGATAAAAGTAGAGTCAAGAATGAATACAGTGCATAAGGACTCTGACCTATTTTGGGCGATGTTGTAGGAAAGTAGGAATAGATACTATTTGCTTGTATGTATGTATAAACACTGTTAGAATAGTGCTAGGAGCTTAAGCCTTCGACAGGTATTTACTGATTCATTCTTACAGTCTTTGAAAACAAAGAAATTTCAAGAGACACCATGGATTTTCGATGCTTATAATAGGAACTAACCTTGATGAGTGCTTAAAAGTTTCCAGAACACTTACATGCACCATTATTTCACTTGATCCTCACAATAATCTTCTGGGATAGATGTGACAATGTGTAAGACTATGCCTGAAAGTATCAGGTGATGGTTGATTGGTAGAGTTAGCTATTTTGCAATTCAAATATTGTTCCAACTGACCATGATGATAACCTGTGGCTATTATTGGTGAGTAATTGGTCCAAGAAAAATAACATTCAAAGTGAATTCACTTGAAATGAGAATGATTTGACTGTTAAAGAGTTGAGATAAGCTCTTGGGAAAATGATGAAGCCATAAATACATTTCAGGCAGTGATCTTTATGAGAATGCTGCAAATATGATAAATAAGCCTCTACTAAGCACCAACTGTATATAAAACACTGAGGTGAAGAATGTTATATAATGTCATTTTATCTAAATATCACTTGATTACTTCTTTATCATTCTAAAAATTGTCACACAGTTACAAAATATAACTTATTTTATTAAAACCACAATGAACATTTTCTTTTATGATAGTCTCAAATGTTTTTATTTACTCTGAAATGTTCATTCTTATTTTAAATAGATTCTCTTTCAAAAGAGTACCAATTATTCAGCAATAACTAAGATGCGTCTTGTACTTACTGCCATGTATCTTTTACCAGTGGCATAAGGGGAAATTAGACTGAGGCTGAAAGAAATTATGCCACAGACATTTTTTTTTTAAATTGGAAATATGACTCTCTTGTACCATGGCACTAAAACTATATTTCCTTTGTCAAGTAGTACCCATCTTTATCAAGAATATTTTATTTTTCTATAAGCATGCATTAAATTTTATTTTTGTGTAGCATGGCACAGTGGAGAGATTGCTAAATTTGAAGCCAGAAAGGCAAGGTTTCAAATCCTGCCTTTGACATCAATTAGATAAATATGGACAAGTTCCATCATCTTTGTGGGCCTCCATTTATGCTTTAAAAGGGAGCATATCTTGATATCTCTAGTATCAAGGCCTCTGGGAGATAATGTATGTAAATTTCTTTGCAGAATGGCTGTTATTATAATATATAACTTAAAAGGTTTTAAAATGTTTTATCTGTACTGATGATGGTGAAATTGCCATTTAGAATCATAAAATCCTAGATTTTTAGAACTAAACAGGACCTTTGAGACCAGACAGTTCATCTCACTTATTTTTAGTAATTCAAAGACAAGAAACAGGAAAATATAGATTTTTCCAGATCATACCATTTTCTTAAAGCAGCATTTCAAAACTTCAAGGAAGTCTGAGAAACAGCCCTTGTAATTAGTCAAATCACCTTTCTGCCCAAGAATGAAGAGTTATCTATTTCAAACCCTTTATTTGGCAGACAAGGAAAATGGTAATCTATGGAATTAAATGTCTTGCAAAGAGTCACATTGCTAGTAAATAATTGTAGTATTTAAATCCAAGGCTTTAAATTCCATGTTCCTGGATTCATTCACCATACCATATTGCATCTCTTTCAAAATATATTTATTAAACACAAACTCTATGCCAGACACTTTTTATAAATATTTCTCTTTTGATTCTCACAACAACCCTAGGAAAGAGGTACTATTATCAACTACATTTTATAGTTTAGGAAACTGAGGTAAATAACAATTACCTGACTTTTCCAGGATTACACAGCTAATAAGAGTCTGAAATCAGATTTAATCTCAGACTTTCCTGACTTAAGGTCCAACTCTCTATCTACTGAGTTACCTAGCTGGAGTATTACAGGCCTGCTATATACTAAGTATTTCATTAAGTTTAGGGGCATTTCCCAAGTAAGAGAATGTCAAACTGAAGGAAAAGGAATTTGAAAGGTGAAACCTATATATCACCCTTGGTATTCTTTGAAATCTAGATGAATAAGCCATTTTTTGTTTGTCTTTGCTACTCTATTTCTTATTCTTTTTTTGTACTTTAAAGAAAAATTTGAAATAATTTCTCTGTGATTCTTTTTTCCTATGGCTTCAAGTTAAACTTCAGGAGGAAATTATTGTTGCTGTTGCTTTCATTTATTTTGTCAATATAATTTTTTTTTATCTAGAAGCTGATCAATTTTAATTATGGAGGGGGGGAAGGGAGAGAAAGGGAAACAGAGAAGAAAAGGGAAAGGAAAAGGAAAGGGAGAAGGGAGGAAGAGGGAGAGGGAAGAGAGAGCGAGAGAATGTTCCCAAAACATAATAGTAAGCAAACATTCAACCTACTGGCCAAACAAAAGAAATATGGTTGCCAAAGGTAATACAAGGTTAGAATACATACTTTTCCAGAGTTTTACAAACAAGAATGATGGATGATTATGAGCAGTATGGTCTCATAAAGCACAGAAAAGCAGTGGAGAGTAAAACCAGTTTTAAAAAGATTGGCAAGATATTCAACTAAGCAAAGTCACCTCAAGGGTATTTGAGAAAGAAAATAAAAGGACTACAAACAGAAGAAGAATACAAAAGTTGTAAAAACTTTTAATCAACTGATTTCTTTATTGAGGAAATTGGTACCACCATATTTAGTCCTAATACCATGCTCCTGAGGTAGAGGGAAATGGAATTAAAAGATAATAATGGGTTCATTCAAGGTGAAGGGAATAGAATTGTGAGGAATCAAGAGGCCAATATACAACATATCTAAAAGATGGAAAGATATCAAATGTAAATAGAAAAAATTTTATTGCTTCCTTTACTAACACCAAAAGAAAAATCAATCAGTGTAATATTAAGAACTTTCATCCTATATGCCTACTCTTCCATTAAGATAAAATCTTTATGATAGTCATCTATCCAAGGAATGAGGGCTTCCTCAATGAGGATATTAGCAGAAAACAAGTAGGTTTTCACAAGTTGTCTTCAACAATGAACCACATCCTTTCTATCTCATAATTAATTAGAAGATTGCTAATAAAGAAATATTGTTTCTTTATTATAATAAATAATATAACAGAATTATAATTTTATTTTATTTATATTATTATATTATATTAAATAAATTATTATAATTTATTTATTATAATTATAATAAATAACAGAATTATTGTTTTATAGAAAGGGGTCAGGGGTTTTGATTTGAGAAGGAAAAAAAACATCTCTGTGAAGACACTTTTACAAGGTATCTATCTCTCATCCAGGTATCAAGATCATGCAGAATTCTTGAATGGAAAGGGAACAATAGAATGTTACTCTGTTTAGTGATATCCTGATAATAACCTCTGGAAAAGTCTAAAATAAGATGTGTGCTTACCAAAAGTATTTTCCACTGTCATAGAGGAGATTCAATGAAAAGTACAAGTCACAGAGGGATTTCTGGTTTATAATGATGCACTACAAGATGTTTCTGTTGGTGGTTGACATTGGGCTGAATATATAAAAACCCCAAGGTATTGCAGAGCCTCCTGGAAGAGATGTATATTCATTCCAAAGAGTTTGGCTGGTCCATTCATACAGAAAAAAACAAGTTAATTAAGACTGTTTATGGCCAGATTAAACAAGCATCAGATGGACACTCTAAAGGACTTGTCTTACAGTAGAAATATCAGGAACAAATGGGACAGATGGCCCAGAGTCAAAAAAGAAGAGATGAGTGGCTGGATTGCTTTTGGGAAATTGTAAAGTTCCTTTAGTAATCCCAAACAGCCTATGAAAGCAAAGCCTCAGTTTTGGATGTTAACAATATAAGGGGAATGGTGCAATATAAGAAGGAGAGGTGGTCCCTAGGTTTCAGGCACTTATGATTTAAATAAGCTCATAGGTTAAGCAAATGGAGGATCACTGCAAAGAAGACTGGATTTGGAGATAGATACTCCTGCAGAATCTCATAGTTGTGAGAAACCCCAGGGATCATCCAGTGTGTTCAGTAATTGAACAAAATTCTTCTCTACAACATCTATAACAAATGATCATGCAGTACTGTGAACTTTCTTGAAAGCAGGGACTGTCTTATGCCTTCATTTGTATTCCCAATGCTTAGCACAGTGCCTGGCACACAAGAGATGCTTAATAAATATTTATCAATTGATTGACTACTTATGAAAAGTTATCTTCCTTATGAGGCAGTTGATTTCCCTTTGGGGCAGCTCTGACTGTCAGGAAGTATATTTTCATGATGCCTAAATTATTCCTTATTTCCATCCAATATTTTAATCATGTTTTGGACCAACTAGAACAAGTAAAACCTCAACGGTACTATAGTTTTTTCTAACAAGACAACTATAATGCAAATCTCTTTAATTCAATTAAACAAGGATCTATTATGTACTTACTATAGGCCATATGCTTACAAAGTTGTGCATAGAATGTAATACCTGAGAAACTGAGGCAGACATAGATTGGTTTTTAAACTTTAATGTGGAAAGTTTAGACTAGCCGACCGAATGGGACTCTTGTCCAAAGCATTCAACCTAGATAAACTGAGACAGGGAAGTTATATAGGGTTTTAGTTAACTAGAGTTTGCAAATAGAATGCATGATCTGAATATACAATCTTATAGGAAAAACAAATGCAATTGGGGAGGGGGGGAGGACACTGGGAGGATGGACAAGCCATAATGTCAGGAAAGGATCATAACTTAATCCTGACAGGATAGAGCATCAAGAAATAGGATAGAGGTCAAGATAAGAAGGTCCAGGGCAGGAGACAGAAAGGCAAGGGGCAATACTCAAACAGAGGGGGAATTATCCTAGCAAGGATCAATACAATGCACCTGGAGTTTATGACACAATAGTATGTAAAGGTGATCAGAGCACCAAGTTTTTTCCTGGGATCTTTTTTTTTAAAATTCAATTTCCAGTCCTAATGACTAGGAAGGGGCAGGGAGTAACTATGATTTTTTAATTCAAGGTTCAACAAGTCCATTGCAATTTCATGTGCTTTCACCTTTTTTAATTCTACTGTTATAAAACTGCTTAGTTTGTTCTGCGAATTTAAAATAAAATAAAATTTAAAAAAAAATATAAAAATAAATAAATAAATACTTTTAAAAAGAAGCTTTGTATACAGACGTAATGATGAAACAGTCCCTGCCCTCAAGCATTCTATTGGGCTCTCTCTGTCTTCCTTTCTTCAGGTTAAACATTACCATTAACTTCATAGGATCACGGATTCAAAGTCAATGAATCTAGCATACAGACTATCGTTCCTTAATTTGTTTTCACTCTCTTAAACATCAGACTACTTTTTTTCATAAACTTAGAGAAACTTAGAATTAGGAGAGAGTATAAAAGTCTATTGTAAATTTCTTGTTTCACAGAGGAAGAAAATGACATACAAGAAGCTTAAGTAACTTGCCTGGGATCTGTGGTATGATTTGAATAAAATTCTTCCTCACACCAAATCTAAGCACTCTTTGACATTATACCATAATGCCTCTCTTTCAAAATGTATTTAGTAAGTACCTACTATATGCCAGATACTGTACTTAATATTTTTCTTACAAATTTTATCTTTGTTGATCCTTACAAAACCCTAGGAAGTAGATGCTATTATTAACTCCATTTTACAGTTTAGGAAACTGAGTCAGAGAGCTCTTAAATAACTTGCCAAGGATTATACTTCCAGTTAGTGTCTAAGGATGAATTTAAATTCATGCCTTCCTTATGCCAGATCCAGTGCTCTATTCATTGTGCTCTCATCTTGTTGTTTGTCTCTCATTCTCCAAGAGGGTCGTGATACCAGAAAGGTATGTATTTGAGTAAGTGAATTGGATTTGAATAAGAGAGGGCTAGGTAAGGTCTTACCTACTCACTTACTCCTCTAGAGCCACCTCAGTCCAGTAGCAAGATATAGATCAAGATGAGTGGAGATGACTTTGGATGTGGTGAGAGGTTCTCAGCTTTTTAAGCCAAAGTCTTGATATACAACAAAAAAACAAAACAGTTCTTTTCTACAAGGATTTGATATTCTATTGGGATAAGTTGCATTTAGACAGATACATAAATACTTTTAACTGCCAAAATATTTTAAATTAAATATTAGCAAAGAGGCTACAGAAGCATATTATAAATTATAACCAGATTGGAGTTATATCAGGAATGCAGGATTAAGTAAAATAGTAGGAAACAGTGTAAATGTAATAGCTCATAATAAGAAAAACAACAGAAATCATATAATTATTTCAATAAATGCAGAAAAAGCTTTGGGCAAATTGCAACACTAATTTCTGTTAAAAAAGATTAAAAATGGATCTTTCCTTATTATGGTAAATATTATCTATCTAAAACCAAAAGCCAGCATTCTATGTAATGGAAATAAACTAGAGGTCTTTCCAGTAAAAGGTAGGGTAAAGCAAAAGTGTTTCTCATTACTACTATTTGATATAGTGTTTTAAATACTAGTTTTGGTGATAATAAAAGAAAGAGAAATTAAAGGAATAAATATAGACAAAGAAAAAATGAAATATTCTTTACTTGCTGATGATATGACAGTTTATTTACAGAATCCTAGAGAGCCAACTAAAATTAATTGAATTAATGATTAATTTCAACAAAATTAATCCATATATATCATCACAATTTCTGCATATTACCCCCTGAACCCAATTAAATCATTTAGGATTTAGGGTTTTGGGGGGAAAGATAATGGGATGCTTTTCCATTTCCTTCTTCATTTTTAGATGAGGAACTAAAAGAGAAGCTGTGATTTGCACAGAGCTAGTTAGTGTCTGAAGCCAGATTTAACTCTTGACTCCAGGGCCAGACCTCTATCAAGCTTGCCTACCTAGATATATGTGTGTGTATTCAGTGTGTATATGAATAGGCATGGCTCATACATATATGTCATACCTATGATGTATATGTATAACAAATAAATAAAAGGAAGAATTCATAAATAAAGAACAGAGCAGAATCCGTATAAACCAACTTGTCTAGCACATTGCAAAGAAAATCCTTTATCAGGACAAACTAGATGTTCTTTGAAATTCCTTAAAATGCTGAAATTCTATAATCCACATCTTTGGAGTCTTGGCAATCTCAAGTCAGGGCTTTAGACCTTCAACTGACAATGAGACAGTTGGAAAAGATGATCTCCAAGTTCACTTTTAGATATGTGATTGTATAAAAACAAGGTGGTTGAACTAAGTAATTTTAATATTTTATGATTTTTAAGTAATTGTATAACTTTAGGGAAGTTAATTAATCCTGAAGTACCATAGAAATAGTGCTAAATTTGGAGTCAGAAGATGTTCAGTCATTTAGTCAATTGGAGTTATTTGGAGTTTTCATGACAAAGATACTAGAGTGGTTTGCTATTTTCTTCTCTAGCTCATTTTGCAGATGAGGAAACTGAGGCAAACAGGATTAAATGACTTGTTCAGGGTCATATGGCTAGTAATTGTCTGAAGCCAGCTTTGAATTCAGGTGTTTCTGACTCCAGAAAGCCTTTGGGGAAGGGAGGGAAGGGTTACCAGCTCTAAATATTCAATGTTGTTATTTCTATGACTTCAGGAAGTCAGTAAAAATCTCTCGGCTTCCATTTCAACTGTAAGATGCCTTCCCCTCCAGTTCATGATTTTTAAACTCTAGGTTTTTATGAACTTTTACCAGTCTCAGTTCATCTGTAAAATGGTGACAAGTATACCTGCCCTGCCAACTTCAAAGCATTATGAGGATCAAAGAATATAAAAATGCTTTAAAGTTGGAGATCCTCTAGCTAGACCAATGTACTTACCCTTCTACCAAAGGGAGAATTTGAAAAAATCTATACCAGCTCAGAAAGAAGCTGAGGGAGAGTTCTTCTCCCTTTCCCACACAGCAAGATTTCCAGTAACCTTCTTTCTGCATATGAACTAATTTGTACCTAGAGATCAGGAGTGGGTCAGGCGCTTTCAAAACACTAGCATTGGTTGCCATGTGTGTGTTTATATGTATGTATATATATATATATATATATATATATATATATATATATATATATAGAGAGAGAGAGAGAGAGAGAGAGAAATACAAGATGGCTGACTTACCCTCCTGTTGTCAGAACTGCTACATCTTGCTCTGAAGATTAAAAAAAATGCCCACCAACACTTTCCTAGGTAGAGTTTTCATAGGCTTCCTCAACCTTCTTTTTCACCTTCAGTCTTTTCACGTCAAAATCAAAGTCAAAAATATAGGCAAAGCCTATGTGCTCAGCAATGTCTATTATTCAGTTACACGTTGATGAAGAAGAGGCATGGTACTCTAATTTAAAAAAAATTCAATTTCAGAATCACTCTCTTTCCTTCTTGGAGGAAGAGACAGAGGAAGATGGTCCAGCTATTGAAGCATGACTAGGTCAAATATTTTTTTCAAAAGGAAGGTCAAAGGAGAAGCAATAGATCTTCATCACCAAGTTGGTTACAGTGTGGTGAATTTTTCATTTACAGCAATTCTCAAAAACCTCCTACCAAAAATGGTAGAGAGGTTGTATTTGGTACTTATATACAATGGAGTCGAACTAAAATAGGAATGAGGGCCACTAAACCTTATATAAGAATTCCTGTGGGCTTTATATTGATTTAGAAAACACATTCATACAAACACATTTATATTTCTTTTTATTTAACAAATATGCTAATACATCGAAATTAGATTTTTATCTGGAATGGGCTAGACTTGAAAGGCCTTGGTTCCTTTGTTATATATTATACTTTTTATCTTATCTCCCTAATCTGTTATAAAATCTGTAAGGTCAGAAATCATACCTAATCTAGATTTCCTATTGCCCCCACTGCACAAACCAAGAGTTATAACATAGAAGGCACTTGATGTATGGAATCCTTAGTAATCTGTTCCATGTTTCTGAATCTTAGTTTCCTTTTTTATAAAATGAAGAATAAGACTAGATTATTTCTAAAGTCCATTCCATTGTCTGTATGAGGAGAAACTTGTAACCATCTTTTCTATATTAAACTTAATGTGGTTTATGGGTGGTGTCAATTGTGCTGATAACGTTTCAGTTAAGAAAAAAAAAGATTGAGTCTGGTGAGAACAACAGGATTATTTTTGCGCCTTTATTTGATGGAATTATGTTTTCAATAAAATAGAGTACATCTATGATGCTACAATACTGATTCCATTAACCTGACATTCATTCTAAGTTATCTGCTTCAGCTCATTTGCTTTTTTCTGTCATATGATGAATTCATCTAACTGATAAGCAACTGATTAAAAGTTCAAATATCTCACCTCCATGTTATGGAGCAAACTATTTCCCAATAGTTTGTCTCATCCGCAAGGAACACCAAATATTAAATTTCATCATACTACTCTAAGATGGGTAAAACATATTGAATGATTTATTTTTTTCCCTAAGCAATAAAGGATTAAAATGAATATGTATGTATATACATATATAGCATATGTACAGAGAGTTATTTTTTTTACTGTTAGAATAAACATTTTCCAAAAAATTTTATTCTTTTTCATGTGTTTTCTTTCCCCCGATGTATAAAATTTTATGAAATTCTGGCCATCCCATACCCCCAAATCCCATTTTAATTATTATACACATTAGCAATTTTTTTTTCTCTTTTTCTTTCAGCTCTCAGGAGAAGTGATTTTGCAAATTGCCAATGATCCAGTTCTGCCCTTGAATGCTCTGGATATAGCATTAGAAGTTCAAAACAGCCTTAAAGGTAATTTATGAGAATTATAGTAATTTGAGCAAATGTAAAAAAAAAAGTTTCATCTAATTTTCAACAATGCATAGTAATATTCTGATGAATGTCATATAGCATTCTTCTACTTTCTTCAGCAATGCAAGAAATCTCTCCTTACTTCTAGAAAGTGAGCAATGTAGGGCATGAAAAAATTTAGCTTCCATATTGATAAGACGGAGGAGCTGTTGAGATATCAGAAGAAACTTTGAATTTGGAAGATTTCCCTGACTATTCATGTCATCTTTCTATCAGAGATGTCGTTTTATAATTTGTACACTGGTTCTTTGAGTTTTATGTGAATCCTACCCTTCAGGGTCTCTGCCTGTCACCATCATGATCTTCATTATACCATTCTATAAAGGTAGAGATTAATTTAGATTTTATAGGAGAGAAAATTATCAAAGATGGAATAGTATTCTATGATACATCATCTTTCTTCCATAACTGTGAGAATGCCCTATTAATTATGGACCAAAGAATAAGGAAATGAAATTACCCAATACCAAATTGGGAGGCAGAAGAATTAGATTTAAATTCTACCTCGGCTATAAAATATCTGTGTGATTTTGGACAAATCAGCCAACTTCTCTAAACCTCAATTTCTTCATCTGAAATATGAGAAATGGGATTATATGACCTCTGATATCTCTTCACTTATTTTAGTCTGTATTGATCATCCTACGAGTACCTACTCATATGTCCTTGAATAACTCTTCATTTTATGTTTGGACCTCAGTTTCTTCATCTGTAAAGTGAAAAGCTTAGATCTGATGGTCACCACTATTCCTTCTAGGTCGAGTTGTGATATATGAGCCTATGACCCTTTACTCTGCCAGGTGATTTCTACACAATCCTACCATTAGAATTTTGCCATAGGAAAAATACTTTCACTTTATAAGAATAATGCATATGATATCTACCAGCACATGTAGTAAAGAAAGGGTCATTTTATACCTCCTTGTTTCCTAGCAGAGGATATTTTAGTAAGAATTTAGTGGTATTATACAGCAGTCACGAACTTACTCAAACTCCAATAGCTATTTTATTTTGAATATAGGCAATAATCCCAGATGATTTCATTAGCCTAGCAGTATGCATGCACAGTGTTAAATTAAACATAATATTTAGCCGCTTAATATACGCATAAATTGTTTATATTTCTTCTGATTTTATTTTGACAGTTGAGCAATAATTAGACTTAAGTTCTTGGCTACAGTCAAAGATAAACAGTCTTTGTGACTGATCCATAAAATGCTGTTTCTCCCGCACTGCGACCAGAGTAAGGATGAGAGTCTCTGAAACCCAATTGCATTTTCAACCATGTAATTTTCACCATTTGACAACTGGCCATTTCATTTATTTATTGCATTAGTTTACATTGGCAGCAGATCATTCCAGTTCTCCTCCATCTTCACAACCATGAAGAAGAAGGATAATTTACCACAGAAAAATTTGTTTCAGTTGATTTATTGGTTATTGCTGGAGAGCTGAATTTGATGGAATGACCTTGGTTTGAATGTTTAGCCAGAACTAAACAGATATATTTAGGGAATTAATATGTATATGCTCATTTACTGATGTATGTGTTTCTATGGACATATAAATGTCCATATATTCTAGTAGATAATATAAGATTAAAATAAGTGACAAAGTCTATCTATATTTTATTAAAATTTGTTTCCTAGTAATTTTGTTGTTCAGTCATTTCAGTTATGTCTAACTCTTTGTGACCCCATTTGGGGTTTTCTAGGCAAAGGTACATTGCCAAATACATTGCATTTCCTTCTGGAGGCAAGTTACAGATAAGGAAACTGAGGCAAACAAGGTTAAGTGACTAATCCAGGGTTACAGAGCTAGTAAGTATGTAAGGCTGGATTTGATATTAATCTTCCAGCTTCCAATATTGTTCTAACTGCTGTGCCACCTAGCTGCCCCTTCCTGTCAATAGGAAACCCAACAAGAGAAAGTATACATAGTAAAAACAAATAAACAAGAAGAAATAAAGGAATAAATGAATGATTAAATAAATAAACAAATAAATAAAGGCACCAGGCTTACATTTAGAAGATCTGAACACCATTCCTCATTCTACTCACTACCATGAGGCCTTCAAAAAATCACTGAAACTCCCTTACCTTGGTTTCCCCATCTGTAAAATGAGGAGTTTTGTCTATCTGATTTCGGAAGTCCCTTCCAACCTCATGACCTTAAGATCCATGAGGGTTCTTTCAGATGTACATGCCAAAAATAACTATAGAATTATGATAGAACTCTATAGTTCCCTATAGAGCTGAGAAGGAACATAGAAAGTCACACAATCCAACTCATTCATTGTACAGCAATAGATATTGCGGCTTATGTGACTTACCTAAAATCATGTAGATAGCTAGTGTCACCTGACAGTAAATCTAGAGGATGACAAGTTTATAATAAAAGCTTTACATTCTCATAATGATTTATCTACATTATTTCATTGGAACCTGACAACAACTCCAGGAAATAGATAGTAAAAAGATTATTATTCCCATTTTCCTGATGAGGAAATTGAATCTCAGAGAGCTTAAGGGACTTGACAAGGTCACTCAACTAATAAATCAGGGATAGAGGACACAAGTTTGCTGGCCATTTTGTTACTACAAGAATATAGTGCATCTTTGCTGGGGAAGCTCCATCCCCTCTGTAACATAGAAAAGAACAATTTTATGTAATTTATGGCCACATAAATTTGCTCTTATTTAACATCAACCATTTGTCTTTGTCAGCAGAGAAGTTAGTTAACAAATTCTTCAAACAGTAAGTGGCCAAGAAAAATAAGTCATTTAGTCTCTGCTCTGACTCTATACACATTTATTTAGCTCAATCCAGACACAGCAGGAAATCATCATTCTGCAATGTGTGGCTTACTGCCGCCTCTGTAGCTCCTCACAAAATGGAAAATGGTTCTTGGCAGCTCTTCCTCGTGTTCTCTGAATAACAGATAATGTTGATTTAATCTCCCCTTTTTCCCCATTAGCTCTGATAATTCATTAGCGTCAATCATTTAATTTTAGAGAAATGAAAATTACTTTGAAGGTGATAATTCCATGACCTGTTAGGTTTACAGTTTCATATTTTGAAGCTTGTCTCTATTCTAAAGTCACAGCACATTCTGATCTACCCACTTCTGGTTTTGTTTCCTTTCTCATTTCCATAAACTCCTCTTCGTTTTATAAGAAAATGATATGATACGTACCTATGAACTAGGAGGCCCTGTGCCAAAAGCAATGAGTTGCCATTTAACAAAGTTTGATTGAATTGAATTGAAATTCTACTTGCTGGAACTATAAGAGATTCTTAGCCCCCACCATTATATAACAGTGGTTTTTAATCATCTCTAGCCCACTTCCTCAAGATGTTTTGTTTGTTCAGTCATTTTAGTTGTAACTAACTCTTTATGAACCTATGTGGGGTTTTCATGACAAAAATACTAGTCGTTTGTCATTACCTTTTCTGGTTCCTTTAACAAATGAAAAAACTGAGGCAAAAAGGGTTAAGTGACTTGCCCAGGTTCACATTCAAGGATGGCTTGGAACTCGGTTTTCCTGACTCCAGGCTCAGCATTCTCTCCACTTCATCTCCTAGCTACCCTCAGATCTTTTAGGGTTGGGTAGAACCTCACCTGGTCCAGTTTTGTTGCTCTCTTCCTCAGCTTATGAATGAAGCTTCTCAAAAGCTAGACCTTTTGAGGGAAGGATAAACTCATCCTGTATCCAAGAATGGTCTAGAATTTCCAATTTACTTCAGATGTTTCCTAGAAAATGAGAAATTAAGTTGTGCCCCTCTTCTCACAACGTTCTCAGGCAGTGTTAGAATCCTAAGGATTTGGGTCTGAATTGAGACTTCTTAGTGTTTGACTATGTGATCCAGTGAATCAGATTTAATGTGTGGGGGCATGTGTTCAATTTTGATGCTACTATTGAAATCTTATGTGACATTTGCCAAATCCTTTCACCTAATCTACTTTGCTCATGTACAAAATGAGAACTTTGATCGCATAATCTCTGAGATCAAGAGAGGACTATGGGGATGAAAGTAATATTTTTACCTTTTTTGTTGTTGTTTGGTTCTGTTTCTGTTTCTCAATTTTCCCCCTTTTGATATGATTTTTCTTGTGCAGCATGATAAATGTGGAAATATGTTTAGAAGAATTGCACATGTTTAAACTTATTGGGTAACTTGCCCTCTAGGAGAGGGGGAAGTTGATGAGGGAGGGAGAAAAATTTGGAATAGAAGGTTTTGCAAGAGTGAACGTTGAGTACTATTTTTGCATGTTTTTTGAAACAAATAAACAAAGGCCCTGTAACAAATACACATAGGCAAGCAAAACAAATTCCCATAAAGGACATTTCTAAAACTGTCCATATCACCACCTGCATATCACCATCAGCTCTCTGACAGGAAATGAGTAGCATATTTTAGTATCAGTTCTCTGGAATTATCGTTGATCATTGAGTTGATTATAGATATTAAGGAACCGATCATGTATGCCCCCTTTATATCTGAAAGAAATGTAGATAGGAATAGATTTTAAATTGGTTTTTAGAAACTCATTTTTATTGCTGTTTGAAGGATAGATTTGAATTTGGGTAAAGATAGGTAGAAAGATCAGATTTTTAAAAAGCTTTTATTATAATCCAAATCTAGGATGAGACAATAAGAGCCTAAAATGAAGGTGGTTGTATAAGTGGAGAGGAGAGGAGATGTACAGGAGATATTTTGTGAAAGTAGAGAAGATGAAATTTGTTTGGCAATGGACTGAATATGTGAGCTACTCAGCACATCCTAGCTTTCCTTCCTATCCTCAGGAATGGGGAAGATTAGTCTGGAAATCTTAGGAGATTTCCCAGTGGAAGAGAATTCATTTGATCAAATTAGATTCTGGAATTGCCCTGATGCTAGTTCCAAGTTCTCATCTTAGTTTTTCTGAGTATTCCAAATCTTCTATTTAGGAGTTCAAACCTAGAGACTGAGGTCAAGGCCAGTAACATCAAATTTTAAGTAGGTAGGAAAAAGGAAGCTTGGCCAGAGGCCCTGGTCTCTTCTCAAGATGCTGCCTCAGGAGCCCAACCATCCCCAACTTGTATTCAGCTTTACTCTCACTAGGACTAGCCTGTAGTTCATAGCATTAGAGGCTGCCCTGAACCATGAATCTAGTAATCCAGGTTCTAGTCCATAAATCTCTTGATGAGAGTGAAAGAGAAGAGTGAAAAAGCTGACTTGAAGCTTAACATTAAAAAAAAAAACCCAAGATTGGCAACTGGTTCCATCACTTCCTGACAAATGGAAGGAGAAGAAATGCAAACAATATATTTATTTATATTCTTAGTCTCAAAGATCATTGCAGATGGTCACTGCAGCCATAAAACTACAAGATGCTTGTTTCTTGGAATGAAAGCTGTGGCAAATCTGGACAGCATACTAAAAAGCAGAGACAACATTTTGGCCAAGAAAAGTCTGTATAGTCAAAGCTATGTTTTTTTTTTTTTTCAGTAGCAACGGATAGCTGTGAGAAAGGCTATAAGAAAAGTTGAGCCCCACAGAATGGACACTTTCAAATTGTAGTACTGGAGAAGACTTTTGAGAGTCCTTTGGACATCAAGGAGATCAAATTAGGAGAAGAGGAAGGAGGGGGAGAGGCATTTAATCAGGAAGAAAAAATGAATTTTTTGGAAGAATTTAACCAAGAAGAAAAGGAGTAGCTAAATAGGATGAAAGTTATAAGGAATAATAGAATCTACTAAGGACTTTTTTTAAGGACTTTTTTAAGAAATATATTTTTCTATACCTTAAATCTATCACCTCTTTATAAGTGGGTGAATAATATTCTTTATCACAGCTACTCTGGATTCATGGATGTCCTTCTTTTTACAGTTTTCAGAATTGTTTTTGTAGTGTTTTTTTTTTTATTATTGTATGAACTTTTCTCATTCTTTATTTTTCTTTATAAGTTCATACAAATCTTCAAAATTCCTCATTTATAAAATATTGTTTTCAATTCATAAAAGAAGCACTTCCACAACATAGTACAATTAAAGAATGGTTGCACATGAAACTACAAATCGACAATATGCAACTTGTTGTTCCCTCCAAATAGATGACAAAGTAATATTGTTATTAATGTATTGTTAATTTTTATCATATTGATATTATCATATTGTTCTTCAGTTTCTGTTCCCTTTAGCCTGAATCTATTATAAATAGAACTCTTTTATAAAAAGAGTTTCCGTGTTTCTTAGAAATGAAGAAATGACAATTTTCTATTTCACAGTAGTATACCATCACATTCATATACCACAATTTATGAGGCAATCTTTCAACTGATGAACATACCTTTAGTGTTCAGTTTGGGGCATCTGGAAAAAGTACATATGTGTGTGTGTTTTGAGGAGGGGGGGAGGGAGGGAGGAGAAGAGATTGGGAGGAGGGAAGGAGGAAAAGAAGAAGGGGAAAAGAGGGGAGGGGAAGGGACAGAGACAGGAACAGGGACAGGGAGAGAAAGAGAAAGAGAAACCTAGAGAGAAATTTCCTCTTTTCTATTTCTATATTTTTAAGTTTTATGGAGAGATTGGCTGTGTTTTCATAGAATGAGCCAGTAAATAGGGAGAGTTTGAACATTAGAGGAGAAGTAGGAATGATAATGAGATTAATAGGCTAGAGAAGACAGAAGGGATGAAGGTGGGCGTAAAGAAGTTTTCCTTAACAAAATATAGGGTCCCTCTTTATCAATCTAAAAATAAAAGGACAAAATAGAAAAGGATAATGTCAGAGGTATGTGAGATAAAGAGAGGAGGAGAAGAGAATCCATGGTCCACCAACTCATGTTCCAGACATCACCGTCAAAAGGACATGTCAACCTATGAATTTGGTTACTACCACCTTGTGCCACATCAAGATCATCTTTTAGGCACGCTGAAAGTCTTTCTGGGTAACTATTTTGGCTCCAAGGATTGAAAGTCTTTTGGGTAGAACAGGCTTTTAAATACTATCCATGGATCTATGCCATGTTAAACCACATTTTTTCCAATAACAAGGATCAAGAGATTTCACAATCCTGTTTCTTTTCTCTACCTGCATTTATTGTTTATTTACCATCTCTAAATGCCTCACTGAGATGATTCATTATGATTCACACCTTAAAAAACAGCAGAAGGAAGAGAAAATGCAGGATAATAAAGAGCCCCTGTTTCCCTTGACTCTACCAACACTGGCGATTTCTTTTTTTCTGTCAAGTGGTGCCGTGAAGCATTTTTAATATGATATTAAGTAACATCCTTTCCCCACCTTCTTTCAAATCACCTGCTGGGTGACTTTTAACTACCCTATTTGGGAAGAATATAAATCACATGTTCTCTTGTCAGTATGAATCATTGAAGCCTAAGCAGTGGTTATACGATTGTTAGCGCCTTTAAAACTGTGATAAGCTCATTTCTAGATGAATAGACTCTGTGAAATATTATTCAAGAATGAGCCTATTTTTGATATAAAAAAGAAATCCTCCCCCCAAAAAAACACATCTAGTTTAAAGTATGACCAGTATATTTTACTCTTGATTTAAAATGAAATTGAGTGGGCCTCAAAAATAAAAGACTTAAAAAGAAAGAAAGAAAGAAAGAAACCAAAAGCCATCAGAGGTGGAAGAGAAAGGAACTGCTTAATCCATTTAAATCCATAAAGCATCTATTAAAAGCCTACTAAATTCAAGATTCTATGCTAAGTGCTAACAAAAAGGAACACTATTCCAACCACCCTCAAGGTTATATTCTATTAGCTGGAACAACTTGTGTACTGGCAGACATAAAGCAAAACAAAGTTATTTGTGAAAGAAGATCCCTAACAACTAAAGGAATTAGGATAAAACTCCTTTAGAAGTCAGAATATGAGCAGTCTTGAAGGGAAGGAAGCTACATGATTGTTACTTTTGTTGTTGTTGTTGATGATGATGATGGTGGCAGTGATGATGGTAATGATGATGGTTATAATGGCGATGATTATTATGATAACAAAACTATCATTGTTATTATTATTACTAGTATTTATATAGCACTTTAAGATTTGCAACATAATTCACAAATGCTCTCTCATTTGATCCTCATGACCACCCTGTGAAGTGGGTACTATTATTATTCCCATATTATGGATAAGGAACCTGAGATTGAGAGATGTAATGTTCTCTGTTGAGGTTTTCTCAGGGTCTCTGGGAGCAGTATTCATTTCAGTTCAATAATCACCACAAATGGAGTCAAGTCCAAATCCTTTATTGTCTCCTTCAAAGTCTTGTCTTCTTCATTTGGGGCTCAGTTAGTTTTTCGGGAGGTCTATCTCTCTCTTTGGTTCTGAGAGTTTGAGCTCCTGCCTGCCTTCTATGATTTCTGAATCTCCCCAACTCCAATGGTTTGTGCTTCAACCTCCAGCCACCACAAAGGTGGATGATGGAATGAATATGTCTCAGCCAGCAAGAGCTTCTAGTGCGCTTGTCTTTTCTGGCCCTGACAGCTTCTAGCTTATATGCTCCACATTGAGTACAAACCAATCATTATATCACTAGGAAACCATTATTTGTTGTAGGATTAAATCAATGCTAAACTATATTTAACCATTGTCTCCTCAATTCCACTTAGCACTTTGTTTCAAGTTCTGGCCCATAACATCTCCTTGTAGGATTAAATCAATCATACTGCACCATGCTAAATTAGATAACATTGTCTCTATCAATTCCACTGACTTAGCACCTTGTAACAACCCTTTGTTTCAAGTTCAGAGTTCTGGCCCGTAACAGAGAAAATTTAAATGATTTGCCCAGCAATTGGTCATCCAGCCTTTTCTTGAAGCCTGACAATAAGGTGTTCACAGCATAGTAACTGATGGCATTCTCTCTAATGGACTTTTTAGGTTTTGCTTTTTCAGATGACAAAGTCAAGGAGTAGAGATAACCATGACTGAATCCAAGGTCACAGTGTCAGAACAAGAATTTTAACTCCTATCTTTGGATTCTAAATCCAGAGATCTTTCTGTTTCACTATGCTAAGAATGATCAGAATCTTATGAAAGGCCAAGAATTACTTCTACTATCCAGAGACCTCAGAAAAAAATAGTTGACTGTGCCCCCAAAGATTTTTTAGGGAACAAATGGCTACAATCATTTTAATCCAGCACACCTTTTTGAAGATGCCTATCTAGACCACATTTTTCAAAAATCCAAATGGTCCAGTTTCTAGAATGTATCCAATGTAGTCAAGGAGAAGCACATTGAACACTTTTATGTCTGTTTTCCTTCCTTTTCTCTAATTCTCAATTCTAATGTTCCTGATCTAGTATATAGCACCTACTTTTGATTCTTTGTTCTAGTTTTTCAATATGTTCCCTAGAAATTGGTTGTAGGAATGGCACTAGAGAGAAAGCAGGTAGGACACAATTTTCCTGAGCCTGAATTTCTTTACCTATAAAATATTCATAATATTTGCTCTATCTACTTTGGGCATAGAACATTAAAAATATTATCAGACTTGGTTGATGTGTTGGCTAATCCTGTTTAACTCTTTTTTACTCTCACTTTCTCTCCTTTATCTCTTATGTACCCTCCCTTCCTCCCTCCCTCTCTCTCTCTTTCACTCTCCCTCTCCTTCTCTCCTTTCCTCTCAACCTATAATACTATTATCATTCATTCTAGCAAAGGAGGTAAGAAGAGAGAATGGCATTCAATAAATATTTATTGGTGGTGATGATAGATGCTCAGTAAACACCTGGTGAAAGAACGCCTTTATTTGGCATTCTCCTCTGAAATAAAAACAAAGTAGATGATTGCTCACTTAAAAGAAGATGCATCTAACTAACTGCCTCCTGAAATATGTCAGGATAAGTCAGGTTGGCATTTTCAATTAATTTTTATGCTGTCAATGTCGATTTTCGGTGTTTATGATAAATTGATATCTCTCACCATTCAAACACCATGTTTATCTTTTCCTTGAGAGCTCACATTTAAAGAGATGATTTTCAAATTTGGCTTGCTAAATTTTTTCTCTCTCTTTTTCATTTTTCCTCATTTAATAGAGGTATCATTCATAGCAACTACATTGATATTCTAAACATGGCAAAATAAAATCTGAACTCTTATTGTAATGCCAGAGAAACTGAGGCAAGACAGAGATTAGTTTTTTTTAATCTTTTTAATGTGGAGAGTTTAGGCTAGCCGGTCGAATAGAACTCATGTTCAAAAATCATTTGACCCTGAGTAACTGAAGCAGCATCCTTTTATAGTTTTGTTTTGTGTGTGTGTGTTTTTTTTTTTAGCTAAATAGGATATATGTACCCTGAGTATACAAAAAAGGCAGATAAGGGGGATGAAGACATTGTGTGTGTGTGTGTGTGTGGACAAGCCATAATTCTAGGAGAGGACTTTAACTTAGTCTTGACAGGATAAGGGTCAAGATAAGAAGGTTGAGGGCAGATGATATCAAGGTGAGGGAAATTACTCAAAAGGAGGGAGAATTATCCCAGCAAGGATTGAGATAAGGCATGTGGAGTTTTATGACTCAATGCTATTTCAAAGCATCTTTTCTGACTCAGTTCTCCCAATTCTAATGACAAAGGGGGAAAAGGGGGGGGGAGCTATAATAATTTTATTCAGGACATAACATTACATATTTTTGTTAAACTCCTTTAATTAATGTCTTTTTTTTTTTACATTACCCTCATTCCCAAATATATTTCTTCCCCATCCACTACCAATCCCCCATAGCAAAGACTAAAAAGAAATAAAGAGAGCAAAGTCTGTACAGTTAGACCACATCATATTAACCAAATCTAATAGTGTATGTTCTTTTCAACACCCAAAGGCAACCATCTCTTTGGAAGAGAAGAGGTACTTTTTCTATCTCATTCTCTGAGGCAGAGAAAACAGATTTGATATGTTAGATAGAGGCTATAGAGATAGGCTGGGCAGCTTTGGCTTGAAGTCCAGAGGTTTAAAACAAATTGAGCAATGTGCTAAGAATCAAGATTTAAAACAAACAAACAAACAAACAAACAAAAAAACTGGATTGCTGAGTGGTCCAGAAGACTTATTTTCAATTATATCCAGTGCAGCATTTATTAAATGCCTACTATGTTCAAAAAACTACATTAGTCATCGAGGATACAAAGTGTAAAATATCAAGGAGTTCACATTCCGTTGAGAGATAGAATACATCTAGAGAAGTAGCTACAATTTAATTTTGGGAGGAATGGGGGTGTTCACAGTGGAAAAGGGAATAAGTATGCAGGAAAGATTTCAATTAGGGAGGAGTTTTTGAGGAGAAGATTGGAAAAAAACTAGTATCTAAGGAGGAGAAATGAGTCAGGAGAATAACCTAAGCAACCAATCATAATGGTTTTATATATATTTTACTATGTACCAAACACTGCCCTAGGCTCTATGGAAATGCGCAAAGGGAGAACATGGAAACAGATAATTAAGAATAAAACAAACAACTTTTTGTTTCTTAATTGAAGAAAAGACACTAAAGACTGGGGGAATCCCAAAAAATGCCTAATGTCAGAGATGACATTTGAACTACATTTTTATTTTTTTAATTTATGTAATAAAATAAGTATTCCCATAACATAGTAAAAAAAAAAAAAAAGTTGATTCCACATGAAACTACAAAGTTACCGTGTACAACTATTCCTTTTACATATACAACAAAATTATCATATAAATTCCTTTTATTAGCTGAATTTTTTTTAATGAATTAGGAATTTTAACAAAGGACAAAGTCTATTTCATTTTTGTCTTTTTCTCCCCATAGTCACATAGTAAGCACTTCATAAACCCTTAATTGAGAGAATAAGAAGGTAGAGCATTCCAGGGATGGGAGGCAGACAATGGAAGTTACACAGAAGACAGGCTAAGACTGAATGCTTCTGTTACTTTTTCCAGCAAATATTCTTCAGTCTAGGAGTAGAAACAAAGAACAAGGCGGTGGGGGGGAATGATCCTCACCTGGAGGTAGTAATAGTGAAAATTCAGAGGGGAACAGGAAACTGGCTAAAGGACACAGCCCAAGGTCACACATTTGCCCTCACTGAGCTTGAGGCTAGCAAATATACCTGCTGTCTCCCAGCTCTTCTCTCTGAGATTTTCTCTCTAGTTCCCAGTATATCATCCTTATTCCTGCTTTATATCACTACCTGGCTTGATCTTCTGGTGGTATGCTTTCTTAGGGGAAACTACATTAAAACTCTTCCAATCTGGTGGTGTTTTTCAAAAGATCTTGATTTTGCTAATTTCCCATACTAAAAAATGTCGTTTTCCCAGTACTTGAAAAAAAAAATCCCTGGGCTATGTGAGAAAAACTTCTTTGTGAATTTTTCCTAGAAGTGTTTGCACAGTATTCAAACACTTTAGCATAATTGAATGACAGTCCCAAATCCGTTTCAAGAAAGCAGGGCATGCAAGCTCATTATTGTGTACCAGACACATTGGGATTTTTTTATTTCCATGAAATTTCTACACTGCTCATGACATTCTGGCTCTGAGGACTAATAAGAAATAAGAGTACATGCTTCATAGTTTACCAAAAAAAAAAAAAAAATTCATAGGTATCCCAGCTAGAAGAATGATACCTTGAGCATGAGTTGCTGCCAGAAGAATTTGCATGACTGGAAGAGAAAATCCTGAATTGATTTGAAAAGTTTGGGCTTAGAGAGGAAGACTGCAATGGATTTGTAGACTTTGTGTTTCAATATAATTTCAGAGTCAGCATGTAAATAAGCATCCTGCCCTGAGGTTTTTTTTTTTGTTTTTTTTTTTTCAAATACACATCCAGTGGAAGCTCCCAAAGCCAATTCTTTCCTTGCACTCCATTAGTTTCTCTTTTGTCCATCCTCTGTTGGCCTCCCTTGGATGTCTTGTCTAAGAGGCTATTGAGTTTAACATATACAGATTTAGTTCTTTGAGGAATGTCGGCACTCTCTCTCTGAAACACCTATTTATCTTTCACCAGGTGACCATGCCCACATGTTCCAGCTGCTGGAGATGGCATCCCGCCTGAGGGACAGTGCCGAATTGTTCCAGTCAGATGAGATGCGCCCTGCTAATGATCCCAAAGAGAGAGCCCCTCTTCGAGTCAGGATGCTGAATGACATTCTCCAAAACCTGGAGAAGAATTTCTTAGTACAGCAGGTGCCTCCAGGTTTTTACCGGTAAGATATCTACTCTAAGCTACATTTACTTTTCCCTACTGAGTTGAATTGTTTCTTGTTTTGAGAACTAATATACCCCACCAATGCCTTGACTTGACATCTGACTCTGGGAAGCAAAGCAATTGTGTAACTACTCAAACCTCATGTTTTTTACATCTGTAAAATGAGGAATGTGGATTAAGTGAAATGTTTATTCTATTTCTGATACTACCTAAATGACCTTAAGCAAATTATTCTGCCTACTGTGATGTTTAAAAAGTTCGAGAGAAACAGTTTCAGGGTAATTAGTCATTTTATTTATAATGTTAATTTTATTAATAAAATAGGTTAATGACTCTTAAATGGCAAAGACCCCTCATGATGGTGGGATCATAGTTTATATGCCCTCACGTGTGGGACAGCTATGACCCAAACCCAAATTAAAATCAGAGATTCTCAAGGTAAAAAACAAACAAAAAGCAAACAAACAAACAACAACAACAAAAAAAAAAAAACAGAAAGGATTTATTATGATCTCTCCAGAAAGAGCAACTCCTAACAGACAAGGTGCCAGTCGGTAAAGGACAAAATGCAAAATACAAAACACAAAATTATACAGACCCTAACCCTAACTATATAGTCCCCATGTTCCCCCAACCTTTGCTCCCATTGTCTAGGGGTGTCCAGGTTTTTCCCCTATATATATATATATATATATATATATATAGATATCCCTAAAACAAAAGAATACTAGTGAATAACAAACTCTTTGCATTAAGTACTTAAATGCAAATCAAGAGGTGGGGAGAGGGCCCCCCCCCCCCCAGGGAAATGTTTGTTTATTTAAAGTAATCAAACACTTGCAGCAATTAACTACAACTCAACTTGTTATTGCAGAGTCTCAAGTCACAATTAGGGAATAGATCAAGGCCACATTTTCATGAGAGATCTTCACTCAGTTTATCCCATTCACTTAGGAGAATGGGTGTTCTTGAGGATGGCAATCAACTTCTTTTGGTTAGCAATTAAGAGCATGAATACTTCAGTGAGAAATGTACTTATTCTTGTGAGGGACCAAGAGAGTTACATTATGTCACTCTATGGCAAAAGGGCTATTTATATACCCAGACCACCCCTAGCCTTGGGCAGTCTAGACAAAGGATCTACCTCCACCTAACTTGTTTGAGAGGAACCCAATGAGCAAGAATTGACCTTAGATCAGATGATCCAGATGGAATAAATTTTGGGCAGAAGTCAGGAATGCCCTTCAAAGGCTGAGCTGGAAACAGTGAAATAAGACAGGGAAAATGCCAGGATTGCCCCCATAATTAATAACACTTTCTCTTACTTCTTTGGCTTTTGTTCCTTTATCTTTAAGATGGTTTTGTATGTTCCTTTTAACTCATTATCTATGTTCCTATGTATTTTCTTGTTGGTGATTCATAATAACAATTTTTGCTTAATGACATTCTTGTTAAAGAAATGAGAAAGTTTTATAAAATTAACAAAAAGAGCACACATGGAAAGAGGAATCTTTTTTCAAAGCTTTTTTATCTTCAAAACATGCACTGATAATTTTCAACATTGATCTTTACATTGCCTTGTGTTGCAGATTTCCCCTCCTTCCCCCCACCCCCTACCCTAGATGGCAAGCAATCCAATATATGTTATACATGTTAAAATATATGTTAAATCCAATATGTGTAAACATTTATACAGTTCTCTTGCTGCGTAAGAAAAATCAAATCAAAAAGAAAAGAAAATGAGTCAGAAAACAAAATGCAAGCAAACAAAACAAAAAGAGTGAGAATGTTATGTTGTGGTCCACATTCAGTTCCCACAGATCTCTCTCTGAGTATAGATGGCTTGAGAGAGGAATCTTATTACAGAAAATTATGATGAATTCCTGACTTGATGGAGTTTTATTATTTTTATACTTATTTCAGCTTGTAATCTTGCATTTGATTTCTGGGTAATAGAACTATGTTACTCTCATAATTGTAGAATCTGGTCCATGTGGGCTTTCCTTCCTGCAATACAATTGCCTCATCTGGAAAGGGGGAGAAATATTACCTACCTCACAAAAATGTGATATCAAATATCAAATTTGCTTTGCAAATACTAAAGTTCTGTTTAGATGTTAGCTATCATCATCATCATTGCTATTATTACTCATCATCCATGGGGTCCCATTTTGTGCTTTTCTTATCCTTGTTCTCCAATATTTTTTATCCTGGGGTCACATAACGTTTGGGGATGGAGATGGGGGTGTTACTACTTTTGCCCCAACATTATACAGTTACCAAGCCATGAAACCATTTTGTGTATTTTTTTTAATGGTTGATTCTCTTCCTTTCCCTCATTCCCTTGAAGATGATAAATTAATTTGTGTAGCCAACTACCTTTTGTGCTTATTCCTTTTGTTCATATGCCATAGGTCATGAGAAGCCTATGTTGTAGTAAGTAGGTACAGAGCTGAACTTGGAATCATCAAAGGCTAGTTTCAAATTCCACCCCTAATAATGGAGACATTTGTGATATTTTGTTTTGTTTTATTACATTTTGTTTCCTTGAACTCAAATAAGTCATTAAATATGAAAAGCTATACATAGATTTTATCTGTGTATCTGAAAAGACCTTAGGAACCATAGTGTCATAGATTTAGTGCTGGAATATATCCTTTAGGTATGGATGTTTAGACCTAGAGAATTTAAGTGACTTGACCAAGTGTATACAAAGCAGAGTCTAGATTTAAAACCCATTTGAATCCATTTTATATTGCCAACACCATAGATATAAAATCATGGATTATTGGCATATTTCATATCTGTGCACCCAGATTCAGTGAATTTATTTTTAAATACAACTAACCTTTATGCCAGAAATTAGTAAATGCTGATTTTAGAATCTCCATCCTATTCTTGAAAAATATAACAGATGGCACAACTGCATATAGTTGATAGATTCTATATTCTAGATTGTAAAATCCATCCTTGAAAGTACAAAAACAGGAAATTTTTAAAAATTGTATCATTTTTCCTCCCTTAACCTAGAAAATAAAGGATGTTAATAGAAAGGAAAAATTTCCAGAATGGTGAATTAGCAATGTGCCAAAAAAATTATAAAAGAACAAGATTACTCATTAATAGGTTGAACATGGAAAAAAGTGATATAGTTATGCAAAGAAATAATGGAAAAGGAATTGTAATAGGCAGTAGTTAATTTCATTTTTCATACTAAGCAGAAAACTCTGTAGATGATGTTCACTCAAGAAGTACATACTCTTCTGTGTGATGGGATAATTAGAATTCTCATCAAAGCAGGAGGTCAAAAGGGATTTACCTCATAAAAAAATGTTGTTGATAAAAGCTGACTGTGTAAAGCCAAATATTGCATTTTTAAATTGGCTTATGTCTTTATATTTACTGCCTATTACAGAAGTGTCAGTGAACACTAAAACATATTAGTTTGGGAATATTTTTATTCATTTCAATGATTAACAGAAGATTTCAAAGTTTGGAGCCCTCAGTAGTATAGCTAATACCAACAAACATCTATATAAAATAAGTTATGTTAGATATTAAGAATATTTTAAAAAGTATGCTCTAGAGTCCTTATCCTCATTCATCTTAGGATCCTGTTACTGAAATGGAAAAAAGATAAGTTAAGGTAAATAATACAATGCAGTAAAGTCTAAAAGCTAATGGATGACATAGAAAGTATGTCTTATAAGTGTCAGAAAAACAAAAAAAATACTATGGGCTGGAATAGTCAAGAAGACTTTCTTGAGAAAGTGTCAATTCAGATGAGTTTTGAAGGAAAGATGGGAAACAATATTGGGAGGCTATTAGAGAAAAAAATAATTAATCTAATAAAGGTTAAAGTAGAAGTCTATTCATATTTTTTTTCCAGAGAACAATAGTATGAATAGTTTGAAAGATGGATTAATGAAAGGAAATAATTGTGGGGTTAGAGTCAAATTGTGAAGGATCTTGAATGTAACTTCAAGGTATTTGGAATTTATTCTTTGTACAAGAAAAAAAATCATCATTTTTTGAGACTTTTTGTGGGGGAAGAAGGTAGTAAAGCATATAAAGGTAACTAGTTAGGTAACTAGTAATATGATAAAAATGTTTAATATCACAGATTTAGAATTCAAAAGGATTTTAGAACTTACATAGTTGAGCCCCCTCATTTTTCATATGAAAAAGCTGATAACACACAAGTTGTTAATTGTGTTAACATCTTCTCATCAATAGTAAATGATGATTCTGGGGATTCTGGGGATTTGAATCTAGGCCCTCTGATTCCAATTCTGGATCTTTCTCTTTTTACTATGTCAAGATGAGGGGAAAACTGTTATTTGCAAAACAATTTGGATGATGAATGATAAAGGAAATGAAAAGGAAGCAAAAGTTTCAGTAACAAGAAAAAGGAACAATTGGTAAATTATATTAATTGACTGAAATATGAGCTTATGATTTAGTTATCTTTTCAAGGGAGAGAAAAGACAGCAATGACTGAGCTCTCCCCAAAATCCCTCTGAACACATTTAAATAATGTCATAATACAATTTCTGAAGTAGCAGAACTCGCAAAAGAATATGGTAAAATTATTTCCTAACCAAAGACAACTTAGAAGGTCAGTAGTAAAGATCTGCCATTCCAGAGTGAGAGTAGAGCTCAGCCCCAACAAACCAGAAGTAGACTGTGGAATCCACTGGATCTGTAGTGGCAGCAGCTATTTTGGAGCTCTCACCCCACAGATAGTTAAAGGTGTGGGGGGGAGTCAAAAAACTGATCAGAAAGAGATCAGAGGGTCTATTTACTGGCACTAGGGATAGGTCTCTGTTACTTTGCCCATGTGCAGACCTGAGTCGCAGTCCCAAGGTGAGGAAAAGCACTAGTACCCCAGAATCCGTGAAGACATAGTGAAGTAGGGAACCTTCCTCATAGTTCCAAGGCAGAAAAGAGTTCTTATGATTACTCAGAGCAGAACACAGTCCAAGAGAGTAGTAAACATCTCTTCCTAGATCATAACACTTAGAAAGAATTTTAAAATTACACGTTTCTAGAAGGATCTCTAAAACATCTGCTCAAAATCCCTGAAATTTGAAATAGTGCTTCCATACTGGAAGCAGAGCCCCACTTTAAAAATGAGTTAAAAGTCAAGAAATAGACTGGAAAAATAAGCAAACAACAGAAAAATATTATGACCACAGAAACTTACTATGATGACAAGACTTCAAAACACACACTCAGAAGAAGATAACAAAGTCAAGCTCCTACATCCAATGCCTCAAAGAAAAAAATATGAATTGGTTTCAGGCCATGGAAGGACTCAAAAAGAATTTGGAAAATCAAGAGAGGTAGAGGAAAAACCGGGAAAAGAAATGAGAATAGTGCAAGAAAGTCATGGGGGGGAAAGAGTCAACAACTCAAAAATACTGAAGAAAAGAACACTTAAAAAACAGACTAAACCAAATGGGAGAAAAAACAGGTTTTAAAAACACAAAGAATAACAATCCAAAAAAAAAAAAAAAAACTCGAGATGAAGAAACCATTGAAAAGCAGAATTGGCTAAATGGAAAAAAAAAAGGCACAAAAATTCACTAGGGGAAAAAACTCCTGAAAAAATAGTGTTGGACAAATAGGAAAATTGATACAAAAGGTTACTGAAGAAAATAATTCCTTAAAAATTAGACTTGAGGAAATGGAAGCTAATGACTTTATGAGAAATAACAAAAAAGATAAAACAAAAAAGAATTTAAAAAATCAAAGAAATGTTTACTATTTCAATGGAAAAATAACTGACCTGAAAAATCAATCCAAGAGAGGAAATTTAAAAATTATTGGATTATAAGAAAGCTATGAAAGAGAGAGAGCCAAGACACCATTTTTTCAAGCAATTGTCACGGAAAACTGCTCTGATATTCTACAATTGGAGGATAAAATAGAAATTGAAAGAATCCACTAATTAACTCTTGAACAGGCAGAAAGAAACAAATCAAGTATTATGGAGCCATAGTCAGAATAACACAAGATTTGGCAGCTTCTACATTACAGGACTGGAGGGCTTGGAATATGATACTTCAGAGGGCAAAAGAATTGAGATTACAACCAAGAATCATCTACCCAGCAAAGTCAAGGGGGAAAATGGATTTTGAGTGGAATAAAGAACTTTCGACCATTCTTGATGAAAAGACCAGAACTGAATAGAACATTTGACTATCAAATACAAAATTTAAGCAAGAATCATGAAAAAGTAAAGAGGAAAGAGAAATCATAAGAGATTTAATAAGTTAAACTCTAACTATTCCTCCATGGGAAGATAATATTTATGACTCATGAGAACTTTTTCATAGTCAGAAGGCATAGGTATGAGTTGAATGTAAAGAGATGATATCTTAAAAAGATTAAATTAAGTATGACAGAGGAATGCACTGAGAGAAAGGGAAAGGGAATGGAAGAATAAGACAAATTATCTCACATGAAAGAAATAATGAATAGCTTTTACAATGGAGGAGAAGATGGGGCAGGTGAGAGGGAATGAGTAAATCTTGCTCTAATCAGAATTGGTTCAAAGAAATAACATATTTACTTGAGTGTAGAAATCTATTTTATCCTATAGAAAAGTAGAAAGGGAAGATAATAAAAAGGGGAAGGGTGACAGATGGGGAAGGGTAATCAGAAGCAAAATAGGTTTGAGAAGGTACAGGGTAAAAGGAGAGAGAGAGAGAATAGAATAACCATAGGTGGGGGATAGGATGGAACAAAATTTTATGGAAAAAAAATGGAAGCAAGATTTTCTGATAAAGTCCTCATTTCTCAAACATATAGAGAACTGAGTCAAATTTATAAAAATAAGTGCCATCTACCAATTGATAAGGGGAAATACTATGAAAAAATGTAAACAAGCTTTTCTGATAAAGCCCTTATTTCTCAAACATATAGAGAAATGAGTCATAGAAGAGCCATTCCCCAATTGATAAATGATCAAGAATGTGAAGTTTTCAGATGAAATCATCAGACAATATTAAAAATATTCTAACTCATTGATAGAAGAAATGCAAATTTAAAAAATTCTGAGGGACTACCTCATAGCATTAGACTAACTAATGGGACAGAAAAGGAAAATGAAAAATTTGGAGAGAATATGGGGGAAAATAAGACCTTAATGCACTGTTGGTAAAGTTGTAACTTGATTAAACCATTCTTATGAAGTCCGGGTTAGCCTCTTGGAGGCCTCAGAATCAGCCGGAGTCAGGATAAACAAAAGTCCTTGGTCTTTAGGGGGAGAAGGGAAGGGGATGGACAAGACTGCCATAAGCTCTCCACAACCTCCCTTCTTTTCGTCCACCTCCAAAGTGACTCTGGCTCTTCTCACTTCATCCCTTAATCCCTCTTTACAATTCTCTTAACCCCAAGTATTGAGCTAGCATTAACTGTGAGAAGAGAAATTCCAAACATGCTAATAGAATTATTGTCCAATAGGTAATTAGCCTCAAGTGCTTGGTTGTTTGATTCAAGTGTACCTATTCAGAGTATCTGCCCTTTACAACTTCTAAAGAATAGTTTGGAACTAAGCCCAAAAGACTATATATATATCAACACTATGCATCCATACCCTTTGACCTAGGTGTTTATCCCCAAAAAGATGAAAAACAAAAAGGAAATGAACCTATATATACAAAAATATTTATAGCAGCTCTTTTCTGGTGGCAAAGATTTGGAAATTAAAGGGATGCCCATCAGTTGGGAAATTGCTAAACAAATTAGCACCTGATATTAAGGGAATATAATTGTACAATAAGAAATAATGAGCAGGATGCTCTCAGAAAAACCTGAAAAGATTTATGAAAGCTAAAGTGTTATGTACTATGTACAAAGGAACAGCAATATTGTAAAATGATCGACTTTGAATGACTTAGCTATTTTTAGTAATTCAATAATCTGAAGACCCTGTGATGAAAAATGCTATCACTAGTGAAAGAACTGCTTCATTCTGAAAACAGATTTAAAGCATACTTTCTAAAAACTTTTTCTTGAGTTTTCTTTACTTTTATCTCTGTTTTCTTTTTCAACATGACTAACAGAAATATGTTTTGCATGATTGCACATGTACAACATTGAATTACTTGAACTCAATGAGGGTGATGGGGATGAAGGAAGAGAAAAAATTTGGAACTTAAAGTTTTAAAAACAAATATTAAAATTGTTTTTACATTCAATTGAGGGAAAATGAAATATTAAACAAAGCATTTTTTTTTGTTTTTTATCATTTTAAGTTAGAAGGTCTAGCATGGGAAGAAAGACTATTGACTGATATCATCAAACCTGGTATCTAGGCTCATACCTTGGGCAAGCTATTTTAGCTATTTTAGAGAATGTTTTCTTATTTATAAACTGAGAAAGGGGGTTGGAATTGGTGGCCCCCAATATCTTATATGACCTGGTATTTTATAATTCTATTGTAGAACCAAAGTTCTATAACAATACAAATTTATTTTGTATCTCTATAACAGAATCTTTTTCTGAGCTCTCTTTCACCCCCAATTATTAGTTTCTCCCTTGTCGAGTTGTATTATTTCACTTTTCTGTACGTATATGATATCTAACCAGTTAACAAAAGCACTGAGGTTATTTTTCTTTTTGTTCCTTTTTCTCCAGCACGCAGTCCAGCATTTGATATATATAAAGCTACCCCATGTCACATCCCTCAGAACAATATTTGTCATTCTATCACTACTTGTTACTTGGCATATATTTTTCTAGGCCATGTTAATCTACTGATTTTAAGTCCTTACCTTTAGATTCTGCTTTGATTTCTTCATAACCCCAGAATCTCCTGCTTCTGACTCTAGTGATAAAGGACTGAGAAATAAATAAGTCACTTCACTGGGGGAGAAAGAGGGAAGGAGCTCAGCAGGAGGATGCCGATCCATGAACGGCTCCACCTGGTTCAAGGCCAATTCAGAAAAACATTTAGGACCAATCCAAATCAAGACAATCTGCTAGTATACTTTGAAATAAATATGGGAACAAAACAGATGTCAAATTGTTTCTGACTTTGTGTTGAGCTATCTCTATTGTCACCCATATGGGTACCTTTTCTAACTATATAGATCACAACTGATCCACGCCTGCCTCTTCTATGGAGTTGTTTATCTTTTCTTTCCATAAGGCCTTCACTCAATGTCTTAGGGATCTCCCATAAGTTTACCTGACATTGCTTAAGTAGTATTATATACATGGGCTATCTCTCAATTATCCTTCTCTTTCCTTCTGTCACCAATCCATCTTCCAACTTTCTCCCTGCTCATGTATCTCACTGATGACATCTTTTATGAGTTTCCTCTTTTCAGTTCCTTGTGGGTAATGTGATACTCATATCTACCATGTCCTTTTTTACCACCTCATAGGTAAATAGTAATGAAGTGCTTATGAAACATGCAGGTCTTAAGAACTTAGTTTCTAAAATAAAAGAGAAAGGATCATTATTGGCTCTGTCAGGAACACATCCATTTAAAATGTCTCAGTAATATTTGATACTCCAAGTATCAAAATAGTGCAGCTCTATATGTTGATATTTAATTGTTTTGAAAATTTTAAACATTGTGTAAAGGAAAACTCTCACAATTATATTTTCCCATGTGAATTAGTTACGTAAGTACTAATAAAACTGCATATTCAGTGTTTGGGATAATGAGTACTTTGTTCTTATACTATTTTTTTTTCTCTTTTTGAGGTGTGGGTGGTCTGAATGGAGCTAAAACCCCACAATTGTTTCTCCTGTCATTAATTCTATCAGTAAAGTCTCTGATTCCTTTAGACGCTGAAAAAATAAACTAGTGATTAAGAATTACCATAAAGCTTTTAAAATATTTTAATAGAAGCCAAAAGCACAAAAAGAATCTATGCATGAATACTGTATTCTAATCTATACAACCTGTAATTTCTAAGAAAAGGATTGAGGATCTGGCTCAGTTAGATTCTTTTTAATACTGGAAGTTATACACACACACACACACACACACACATTTTTCTTATTTTTCTTTCCATAGCTAGAAGTATACGCCAGCTTTATAATTATGAGCTTCTTTTATATTTCAAATGCTACCACTTTAAAGAAGAAAAAAATGCAGGAAGTTCAAAAGCAAGCAAACTAATGCACAGAAATTCATAACTCATGTTTCAGTTGCTTATTTTACTAATGGTAAAACAAAGGATTTTTTCCATTGTGCATGATAACATTCAAATACAATTTGATTAGATACTTACTGTGAATGCTTGTTAAAAATATTTCAATTGAAAATTATATGTTTATCATACTAATTAGTCTGAGATCCGATCTGATGGTTTCAAAATAGAAATCAAAGAATGCACAGCTGTAGGAGGTCCGCTCGTAAAAGTAATGCACACTCGATTTCAGGGTTTCCATTTATTTAAAGTAAATGGAATAAGATGAGCTTTTCAACTTGAAATTTGATCATGCTTCTCTAGGTGTAACTGTGTCTCATGGGGTGCCCATTTCCTACCTCTTTCTTTCTTCTCTGTTAGCAAAAGTCAACTTTGGAAATGAGGAGAAGGTAACTGGGATCATGTTTGCAGAAAGAGAGGAAGAGAAGAGATTTTGAATAGTTCTCAAGACATAATTAATAGGGAAGAAGTAGAATGGGAAAATTTTAACATTAGGACTCTATGTCCTAATTATGAAGGAATTAGAAAAGAGAAGAAATTATGATTTGGTGTCAAAGAGAATCAATATTTTCTAGTCCAACCTCCTCCCTTTGACAGATAGATGTAAAATCTAAAGGACCTTGTTTTTTTCCCCCTACATATTATGTAGAATTTGGTAAATTTATTGACTGAAAATGAAATAAAAAATGTAGTAAGAAAGGATGATAGAGTTGGATTTGATGTGGAAGAATCAGAACTGAAGCTAGGTTTGAAAAAACATGATGACCTTCTTTTGTATATAAAATATCTATGGTGCAGCATATTTGTGTCAGTTTCTGCATCCATACTTTATGCATGGTCTACCCACTCCCCAATTCCATGATGCCTTTAGGTGTCTAGTCTAAGCTTAAAGTCTGCCTTTTCCAGGCTACCTTTACCTTACCCACCTATACACAAATACAGTAAAGTTAAAGAAAAAATTATATCTGAATTATGTTCTGTATCTGTATTAAAGTTCTTGAGAACAAAGACCATGGCTTATACTCTAATTTTTATTTTTTTGGCAGTCCTTGCAGTACTTAGTTTTGTGTTTGGCATATGGTTATACCTTAGATAAGTCCTTGTTGCTTGGTGGTGATTCTGGCACAAGGGAAGATAAACATATAATTTTCAATGGAAATATTTTGACAAGCATTCACAATGTCTAAACAAGTTGTATTCCAACATTATCATGTAAACATTTATTAATTACTTATTGTATGCATAGAAGTGTTAAGTATATAAGAAGATTCCAAGTTTAGATTAACTGAAGTCCCTTTCCTGATGAATTTTGCAAGCTAGTAGAGCGAGAAAATGTAACAATGAGCAACCAAAATACTCTACATATTTAAGCGAAGGGAAGACAGAAGGGCAATGTCAGTAAGTCAACTAGTCTACTAGCCAGCACTGTGCTAAATTCTAGAGAAACAAAGAAAGATATAAAATAGTCCTTGCTCTCAAGAAGTTCATATTCTAATTGGGGAAACCAAGATAGATTTAAAGATCTAAGGAGGTTAAAGGATGGATAATATTTCTGCATGCTAAAATTAGAGCAAGGGCATTCTAGGCAGTTTAGATACTATATAGCTTCACTTCTTGCCTTCTGTATATTTAATTTGAGAAGTGATAATTGTATAATGTTGTAATATGCTATCCTTTCACTAACTGCTCATCTGGGATTTATTACAACTCAAACATTAGCTATTTTATGCAGAAATTAAGCTTGTCTCTTTAATGCATCATCAGATTTTACCCTAAATGCCATAAATGGCAAGAAAAGTTTACTGTAATGTTTGTCACTCATTTAAGAGCTTTGGGGGAAGAAATCCTGATCGTATTTGCCTAATCCTAATGTAGATTGAAATTTACTTTGCCTGCTTTTTCAGATCGAAAAATAATTACCTGCAAATAGTAACTGGTTCTTTGTGCAGTGATATGAAGTGGGAGGGATGGTAGTTGAGATTGGCCTTCAAATGTGCCTCCAATTCTTTATTGCTAATCATAGTAGGTCTCATTTTCAAAGCAAAGCATTAATATGATCTACCAGGGAGAATGTGTGACCTGCAGATACAAACTAAATTTATCAATGGAGAATAATTCACTAGCAAAACTTTAAGAAGAAAGAAGTTAACATAAGTTTCTCCTGTTGGATAAAATCCTTCCTCAGCAGGTGACTATCATGTCGAATTCTTACTCTTTCCATTTTCTTCCATTTTTCAGACCTATTAACTATGAAATTAAGTATAGTATTGGAAAACAAATGGAAATTTTTCAAAAGCTGATGAAATGCACCAGCTTCTCTTGCCAATGGAAAATGAAAAACATTGACTGGAAAATGATCCAGGACATCGAGGATTAAGAACACAGATACAGTTTTTGGTTTTTTGGGTTTTTTTTAGTATTTGCTTGCTACAGTTGAAAAACATCATTGTCTCCTCAATACTTCAGAAAATATGATGAAATATTTCTTTTATTTTTATTTTCTCCTTACCCATGGAAGGAGAAAGTCTTAAGATGTTAAGAAAAACAATATTGTTAAGCCCTGAATTATTAAAATTATTATAGCCCCACTCCTTTTTCCTTGCCATTAGGACTGGGAGAAATTGAGTCATGAAAAACCTTGAGGCTCTGGCCACTTTACTTTCCATTCTATCATACAACTCCATGTGGCTTATCTATATAATCCTTGCTGGGATAATTCCCTCTCTGTTTTAATATTGCCCTTCCCCTTGCTGTCTCCTGCCCTCTACCTTCTTATCTTGACCCTTATCCTGTCAGGACTAAATTATGATCCTTTCCTGGAACTATGGCTTATCCCCTCAGCCAGTGTCCTCATCCCCTTTATCTGCCTTTGTTTCTCCTGTAAGATTATAGCTATATAAGTTCTGTGCCTTAGTTGCTCACAGTCGAATGATTTTTGGTCATGAGTCCCATTCCACTGACTAGTCTAAACTCTCTAGAATTAAAATATTAGAAACCAATTTCTGTCTTTCCTCAGTTTCTCTGGCATTACGATATTTTTTTCAAGCTATGCACACCTAGCCATGGATGTTATTGTGTTTTTTAAGCATTATTGAGGAAGATGCATTAATGAGTCAACAGGCATTTACTAAGTACTTGCATTGTGTTGGACACTGCTAATCACTTTACAAATATTATCTTGTTTGATTCTTACAATGACTCTGGGAGATGGCTGATATTACTATCCCAATTTTACAGTTGGGAAAACTAAGGCAAACAGAGGCTGTGACATCAGGTTGCACAGATAGTAAATATCTGAGGCAAGATTTAAATTCACATTTTCCTGACTCTAATCATTGAGAAGCTAAGTAAATCTTTTTTTAATGATGAATATTCATACAAAGATTTTTGTATATGGCTTTATCATATGCAAAGATTAAAATAGTATGAACAGCAGTTGTTAGAAAAGTCTTCCAGAACCAGAACTTTGGTCTCATTGACTTGGCATTTCAGGTTGTATTAAAAAAAAAAAAAAAAAGTAGGAAATTCCATCAAGGAGAAGAGGAAGTAAGCACATTATCTTGATAATAGTAATTGAAAAACAGTGATTCAACTTGAGTAGGTCTTGTTATCTGTGGATGAGACTAGGAGTTCAGATAATATGTAAGTAACCTTTTTTTTTTTCCCATAAAAGATGTGTGTTTTATAACACCTATCTATCTTTCTGAGACTATAAATTACAGTTATTATTCTTAATATTTGAAATGCAATTGGGATCCAAAAGTTAAGGTTATAGGCAATATCCTAAATGTTATTTACTGATTAAGTAGAATACTTTTTGAAGATTTATTTTTACCTGTTGTTGCTCCAGGTCTGCCTGAATTTGCCTCACAAACAACATTTTTAGGGTCTGTTTTGCCTGCTCATTACTTATTTCTGGAGACTGAATTGTGATCTCCTGAGTCTCAGATGGAAAGAAAGCACTCTCTTTTGTTTTGATAATCAAATTACAGGGAAATTATGGTTCCATTTTAAGGGATCACTAAAATATGATAAAAATTAAAATCAGAAGGAATTGGTTTTCAAGGTTCCTGTAATTCAAAAATACCTCCTACAGCAAGGCAAATTTGTGGAATGTTTTTGGCTAAAGTTTAGGAAACAAGTAAATAGATAAAGCATTTTTAATTTAATTAGATTAAGTTGTGCTATACTTTCTTTAAAGCAAGCATCTTCTGGAATTATTTTTTAACACTCATCTAATATGCTAGTCTCATGTATTATAACCATAAATGTGAGTATTTTTAGAAAAGCATTTCCCCCTGATATTTATTTGCCTACAAACTTATCTCTTTCCCTGCATTACATGTCAATTTAGCTCTTTATCTGTATTATGGCTACATAGAATTTAAATGAATGGTAAAGAAAATGAAAGTGTTAGTGAGATTTTTTGATTTCATTTCCTAAAAACCCAAAACTTCTGGAAGAAAACCAAAACAGTTGTTATTTGGATGTTTTATTTGTAAAACCACTAACATCTGCATAGTCCTAAAGATGCAGATGTTACCAAGTATCTGTATTATTAGTATTATATGTGTATGTATGCATACATATATCATGCTATATGTAAATAATAATTATACAAATATAGATACAGGTATATATAGAGAGAGCATTTCTATAATGTAGGATTAGACTTGAATTAAAATGGCCTAAATTCAAATCAAATCAAAAACAGTATATATATATATATATATATATACTGTTTTTGTTTTGCATCTTATATTTTCATACATTTTCCTTACCCACTTGAGAGTTTAAAGAGCTTGCCTGGCTTCATACAATCATTATATGTGAGAAGCTGGACCTGAAAACAAGTCTTTCTGATGCACTATTCACTATACCACACTTTGTCTCATTCCTATATCTACATACAAATCCAGAGAATTCTAACTATATATTAGTCCTATGTATATGGAACCTTCCACATAACACTATTTTTATTTCCTATATAAAGAATCCACACAACTATTTGTTCCTGTTTGTTTATTCAGATATTTTTGAATATGTAGATAATAACTATCAATCAGTTTTCATCTATGAAACTGATCAGGAATTATATGGGAGTTCCCAAGGCTTTTGTCTTGAGTGGGAAGAAGAATAATGACTTGATTTCCATGAACAATAGGACTTAGCATACCAAAAAAAGAAAAAAGGAAAGAAAGAAAAAAAAAAAGAAAAGTCAACACCTTGGAGTTGAAAACAAGGCAGTCCAGTTTTGGTGCTCAATAGGATGGAATGAAAGATTTATCTCTGATTGTCTTTTCAAATGAGCCTGCATGAAGTGAGGTCAGTACTTATAATATTAGGCCGAATCTATTGGAAAGACCTTTGCCATATCAAGATGCTCACTCCATTTCATTGGAGCCTCTGAGGAACTCAATTCACTCTTGAACAAAATTACCCCTATCCATTATTTTGTCTAAGTCAATGAAAGCACCATATGGATCTGATTAAAACATTCTCACCCATGAGGATCATGGTCTACTTATGAAATTCCAGGACACCACATGCCAACAATTTTCATCTATCTTTAGAGTTAAGCTTCAATTTAAAATTCATCTATATTCTTATTATTAGCTGAAAATTTTGGGGAAAATTATCTTAATCATCATCAAAGTGACTTTAAATACATAATTATGCATGACATAGGGGAGATACTACACTATGAAATTTAGACCCAGCACCCATAATATCTAAGCACTTCTGTTGTCCATAATGATATGTTCAATTAACAAGCCCCCGTGGAATATCTCCTATGTAACAAGACCATGTTAGGTATTGTGGAGGTTACAGAAGTAGAAGAAGTGATTTCCTGCCCTAGACATATTTACCATTAGGGTAATGAGTTCTGGAAGTAACCTTTGAGATTGTCTAATCCAACTACCTTATTTGTATTGTTGTTGTTAATCATGTCCAAATCTGCATGACTACCTAGACCAGAGCATACCAGTAGTGTTCATGGTATTTTCTTGGCAAAGATATTGGAGTGGTTTGTCATTTCCTTATCTAGTGAATTAAGGAAAATACAGTTAGGTGACTTGCCTAGGGTCACACGAGTAAGCATCTGAAGTCAGATTTGAATTCAGAGTCCCCTAACTCCAAACTCAATGTTCTACCCACTGAGATACCCAGCTGTTGGACTGTTTTTCCTGTCACTGGTAGAATTTATATCAAGATCGTCTGCTCAGAGATTCAGATCCACTTACCAACTAGAAAATGATAATAAAATTGTGTATGACAGGAGTACAATTCCATTTGTATGGTGTTCTGGAGACATGAGTCCTTGCCCAATTTCTGATTATTCACCATATTACTTTGAGAAAATTGTTTACATCCCCTGGGCTTTAACTGTAGAATACAAAAAGTGGACTGGATGAAGAGCTAGTGCTCTTCTAGGTCTTACCTTTTAAGCTTGTATGAATCTATAGAATGAATGTTAAATAAAAAAAAAAAGAGTGATAAGCTCCCAAAGTGTTCAAAGATTGCAATTGGACTCCTGCTGCTGCTGCTTTCTGATCCTTTTATTCATCCTCTTATAGACTTGGCTGTCCCCAAATCCCTTTCATACTAATCATGGTCTCAATCTCCCTTATACTCTAAACAGACCTTATTTTTTGCTTCTTATATTCAGAACACATGTACAGTTAATTTCCGACATTCAGCCCTGCAAAACCCATGTTCCAAATTTTTTTCTCCCTCCATTCTCCCCACTCCCTCCCCTAGACAGTTGCAATCCAATATATGTCAAACATGTGCAACTCTTCTACACATATTTCCACACTTAAGCTGCACAAGAAAAATCAGATCACTATGGAAGAAAATGAGAAAAAAAAATAAAAAGCAAGCAAACAATAACAAAAAAGGTGAAAATCCTATGTTGTGATCCAAATTCAGTCCCCACAGTCTCTTTCTGGATGCAGATGGCTCTTTCCATATAAGTCCATTGGAACTGGCCTGAATTGCCTCTTTGTGTAAAAAAAAAAAGGCCTCTATTGCCATAACAATAGATTATTCCTCCTGGTTCTACTCACTTCACTTACCATCAGTTCAGGTAAGTTTCTCCAGGCCTTTCTGAAATTGTCCTGCTGATCGTTTCTTATAGAACAATAATATTCAGCCATTTCCCAACTGAAAGATATCCACTCCTTTTCCAATTCCTTGCCACTACAAAAAGGCCTGCTACAAATATTTTTTGCACATGTGGGTCCTTTTCCCTTTTTTTTATGATCTCTTTGGGGTATAGGCCCAGTAGATACTGCTCTCAGAAGACCTTATTATCCTTATCACTTCAAGTTCTTGGTTTTCTACCCCAACAGATAGCACTTCCCCTATGCTTTTATGAGTCCAGCAGTGCTAGAAGCTGTCTCATCATAGAGAAGCTCCTTATATCAAAGAAACTTCATGTCTAATCTCTTTCTAACCTCTATCCCTCCATTGGCCTTCATTTTCCTTCTCATCCATGTCTTGTTACCTACTCCATCATATGACTTAAATAGCTTTGTCCCAGCTCACCAATGACCTCCAAAACAACAGATCCAGTGTTTTTTTCATAATCATCGTTAAATGTGGCTTTTCTTCTGAATTTGTCAATGTTAAGCAATAGAACTGCTTGAAATTTCCTCCCAGCTGTTTCAAACTTTCTAGCATTTAATATCACATCTTGATATAGGCCCCTGAAACTCAATGGCTGGAAACTACTGGAATGTCCCCCGAGCACTCAACGTCTAACCTCTCTCCACCAGTTTCCCCACTGGTGATATCTTCCTGCTTCTTCCTTTTGGAGAAGAGCCTCTGGCCAATCCACCTTCCTCCCAGATATTGCTTTTGATTTTCTGGCCTTCAATACTAAAACACCAAGAGCAGATACCTTCCCTTCTCAAGGTTTTTAAACTCCCTTTGGGTATTTTCTTCCCCTTTAAAAATGTAAGCTCCTTGAGGGTACGTATTGCTTTTTTTTTCTTAATTTCATAATCACAGCACTTAACAAAGTGCCTGGCATATAGTAAGTGTTTAATATATGCTTACCGCCCTGTCTAACCTATTTTTCCAAGGTGACATTTCTCTTTGTTCTTTTTCCAATTCTCAGATTATTCTTGTCTTTTACCCTAGTTCTACTTCTCCCAGTGAGTATGGCCAAAGGCCTGATCTTTTTTCTTTAGTTAGATTTTATTTGCCAGAGATCTCATCCATTCATATGTTTAAAGCACAATATGATCTCCTTTCAGGTTACTTCTGAGTTTACATTCATAACTCTGGCCTTTACCCTGAAATTTAATTATGTCTCTAACTCTCTGCTGGATATCTCTCCCTGAAGAATGGAAAACTTGTTTGGGCCATCATGTAAAGAGCTTGAATACCAAACCAAATTTATATATGATGATGAGATACCAAAAGTCATGTAGGTGGGGACTGATCCAGAACACAGGCTCAAACTGTCTTCAAGACAAGGGGCAGAGTTTTATTATGATGCCATAAGGTGGGCCAAGTTCCCTAGATGAAATCTCAATTAACCTGGAGAAAAGTAGGACATTTTTTGGTAAAAACCCAGAGCAAGGTGTACTAATTGTGCTAATTGTATGCATCAGTAAAACAACTAATAGTCATGTTTTTGTTTTTGTTTTTAATACAAGAAAATCTTGAGAAATTATGTCTGTAGCTTAACCTCCAAGTCACATAAGGTAACAGTAAATGTCAGTACAGGATAGCTCTGTCTACACAAAATAATTCTGTCAGTATGAGATAATTCTACAGGATCAGTTTGCCCCTCACTGGGGTCCAGTTACTGGATTGCTGCCAGGGACATGGTCTTTTGGTGAGGTCTATTTGTCCCATCAATCCTAAGGAGACAATGGAGTTCACTGAGTAAGGGAATTTCATGATCAGACACATCATTATATCCTTATATTAAGGATAATTAGGGTAAGGGAAAATTTGAAGCCAGAAGGCCAATTAGAAGGAAACTATAATAATCTAGGGCCTGAACTAGGATAGTGACTGTGTGAGTCAAGACAGATAAAATATGGAGGCAGAAATGACAAGATATAGCATATTTGGCTGTGGGTGAAGAAGGAAGAGCTGCAGATGGTAGAAGGATGATAGAGTTCTAGACAGGAAAAAAAAGAACATTGCTAAAAAGGGTCTGGTTGTAGTAAAAATAATAGCATCAAGTATGGGTATGGAGAATATTTCTGGGTGGTATAACAGAGTCCTCATCTGGTTTGCAAAATACCTTGGTTTTGGCCACTCTATCTCAAAGTAACATTTTCCTCATGTGCAAAATGGGGCTAAAACTTATGTTTGTCCTACCTAGCTCAGAAGGTTGTTATGACAATGTGGATTATAAGGGTTAAATGACATGCTATATGTAAAAAGACTTTCAGAGCTGTCTAATTCTCTGCAAAGGTAAAGTATTATCATTTTACTATTATTAAAGTGAAGCACTAGCATGCTTTTAGGAAGATTTCTGTAACCTTCTAAGCAGTCATTGCTTCTGGTTAATGCTTCTCCTCTGAGAAGCAAACAGATTATAAAGGCCTTTGGGAAGGAGAATAATTAATTGATTGTTTCTGCTCTAAATAGTCACTTTTCATAAGAAGCATCCTTAAGTAGTCCCTCTAATCTCTAATCTTCTTCTGAAAAGAAGTCCTTGCTGAAAGAGGAAAACAGGTGTCATTTATGTAAAATCTTTTATGCTTTGACCAGATCATAGGCAACTTTGCCCCCAAAAAGCAAGGAAAAAAACCCCCAGAATTTTAACTTTTTTGTTCTTTGTAGTCTTCTTTTACTTGTATAATGGTGATGAAAAGACAAGGTAGAGGGTGAGCAAGGGGTTCTGGGGTAAAGTTCCTTAAACTGTGAGTTACAACCTACGTGGGATCATGTAATCAAATGCGGGAGTTGCAAAATTATGATTTATTATCAGTAAATGTTTGACATATGCACATAATCATTTTATATACTTATAAAAAGTTTAAGAAGCCCTGTTCTAGGACAAAGAATAGTAGAACCTTGGAGGAGAGAAAGGGAACTTAGTGGTCCTCTTGTCTCTCTTTCTACTCCATATAGTTAGTAATCTTCACTAGGATATCTGACACATAACTGTACATTTTTTGCTGCAACATCTCTAGAGATTAACCACTTCCCAATTAGTGGGAAATGCAGTAGCTCATGCCATTTTTTGAATAGCTAGGATTATTCCCAAGGTGGTTTCATATTGAACCAAAATGCTCCTGTTCCCAGCTTCTACCCTTTAGTTTTAACTGTACTTCCTAGAGCTACAAAAAGAATAATTCCTCTTTTATGTGCAAACTTATTCAACATTTTATGATAGCTTCTAAGTCAGAGGATCATAGAGCCAAAGCATGCAAAACTCCATAGAGCATCCAGTCCAACCTCACTTCCCAGATGAAGAAACTGAGACAAATATTCTTCCCAAAGTCTCATGGAGAGCATCATATGCAAAATTTGAAACTAAAATCTCTGATTTCAAAGAGAGAAAGCTTTCTATTTATCTATCATTTTTGTTGATTTTTTTGTTTTTCTTTTGGTCAAATACTTCTAGTTCCTTACTTTTATCTTGGGAAATCTCCTTTTCAAAGTTAGTTGTCTTTTCCTTGTTTCATTTGAATTTATCTACATATTAAAAGGTGGTCCTCAGAACAGATCTAAACACAGAGTTCTAGATGTAATCAATCTAGGGGCTAGAAATGTCTTGTTTAAGACGTGATACTTATGTTATTACAACTAATATTCAAGTTTTGCTTCTAACACATACTGGCTGTGTGATACTGGACAAGTACCTTAACCTATCAGTGTCTTATGTAATCCTCTATAGCTATTAATTGAATTGTTTGGTAGGTTGTTTTCTGCATATGTTCCAAAATGCCAGCTTTCCTTCCTCCTCCTCCATTGATTCTATTAGGTTTGTTCATGTAAATAAAGGTCATCAAGTTTCACTTTTATTAGATCTTGCTCATTGTTTCAACATATCCAAATATTAATGAATTCTGATTCTTCTATACATTCATTAGGTGATTATGTCAATTCTTTTCCCTCTTTCACTTATCATTTTTCTAATAACAAGTGAAAATTTACAATCTGTGCTCTGGTTGTTTTCTTATTTTATGAAAATTAATTGTCTCTTTCCCTAACCATGTAAAGTTGATATCATAGAAATGCATTTCCCCGTGTATGCTTTAAAAGATGTACAGGCATGTATAATCTATAACAAAGTGTTTACCAATTTAAGGAGAGAGGGAAGAAGAAAGGGAAAATATTTGGAACTCATAATCTTAGTAAAAATGTAAGTTAATGTGCAAAAATGGTTTATAGCAGCCCTTTTTGCCATGGCAAGGAATTGGACATTGATTGGATGCCTGTCAATTGAGTAATGGAATGGCTGAGTATATTATGATATATGAATGTAATAAAATACTATTGTTCTCTAAGAAATGATATGCAGGCTGATTTCAGAAAAGAAAGACTTACATGAACTGATGTTGAGTGAAGTGAGCAGAGTCGGGAGAACATTGTACATATCAATAACAACATTATGTGATGATCAGCTATGATAGATTTAGCTCTTGATAATTATCCAAGACAATTCCAAAAGACTGGGGATGGAAACTGCAACCCACAACGAAAGAGAGAATTATGGAAACTGAATGCAGATTGAAACATATTATTGTTACTTTTTTATTGTTACTGTTGTTTATTTGCTTTTTTCCCTCATTTTTTTCCTTTTGTTATGATTTTTATTTAACAACATGACTAATATGGAAATATGCTTAAATTTATTGTACATATATAACCTGTATCAGTTTGCTGGCTGACTTGGAGATAAGGGAGATAATAAGAGAGAGAAAAAAATTGGAAATCAAAATCTTACACAAATGAGTTTTGAAATCTTTCCATTTAATTGGGAAAATAAAATACTATTAAAATTGTTTAAAATGAATGTTAACATTTCTCTTTACATTAATTGGAAAATAAAGTATTATTTAAAATGAAATATACACAGAACATGTGGAGGTATATTTTTTTTTTGCTTTTTATTTTAAAAATATATGTATACATTGTTTTTAACATTCACCCTTGCAAAATTTTGTGTTCCAAATTTATTCTTCTCCCCTCTCCTTTAGACAGCAAGTAATCTAATATTTGTTAAACATGTGCAATTCTTCTATACATATTTCCACAATTTTCATGTTGCACAAGAAAAATTTGATCAAAAAGAAAAAAATAAGAAAGAAAACAAAACCAAGCAAACAGTAACAAAAAAAGGTAAAAATACTATATTGTGATCTACATTCTGTCTGCACAGTCCACTTTCTGGCTGCAGATGGCTTTCTCCCTCACAAGTCAATTGGAATTGGCTTGAATCAGGACATATAGTTTCAAGAAGTAATAACTCTATAGAGTGCAATTTTTGCAAGCCTTTAGTCAATATTGATCTAACTTTTATTTTCACTAACAAAGAGAGGCTTGGTGCCTTACAGTGAATAGCAGCTTTAGATCCTGGAGATAAATTTTGTCTTTATGCCTACTGGCTGTAGGACTCTGAGCAAGTCACTTTTCAGGCTGCTAAGCAACTCCCTAGCACTATCAATGACGGCAAAATAATGTACCTGAATTAGCAGAAAGAATTTTTCCCTCCAGGAATCCCTATATCAATATTTATTTATTTTTTTTTACTAACAAGATAGACTTCATTTTAAAAAAAGTTCAGAATCGCAAAATGAAATCTGGATTTATTTCTCTTTTTAGACAGAACCTATACTGTTTCATAGATGTGAAAGTAGGGAGATTAAGAGGAGACCAGAGAACATAGCACCATCCAATCTGTCCTAGGAGGAAGAGACAAAATAATGATCTGTGAGGTCTTTGGCTTCTCTTAGAAAACCAGGATTATTGCAGACCAGTCAACAGTTACAATGAAAATTAAGGGTTTCGTTGTCTCCTATAGGAATTTGATAATCTATTTGTATAATACTAATAGTAATGCATCTAAATCAGGAAAGGACCTCAAAATGCATCTAGTTCGACCTGTTCACTTTATCAACATATATTCCATTTGTGTTTTGAGTTTTCAGCCCTTTCTTTAAATTTTTATCATTTTTTATCCTTTTCAATCTGAGCTTATTGGAAAGTCACTTGTACAGATATATCAGTCACTTCTGATGACTCTTCTCTTTTTCATTGGGATCATTTATGTTTTTATAGTCAAAAGTTTATTTTTTTCTTTTAGAATATATCATCAAATTTCTCTCCCGTTTTGGAATAAATAATATTCAGATGATATAAGAAGTCATCTTGGTATGGTGGATAGAGATCTGTATTTGGAATCAGGAATATCTGAATTCAAATCCTACTTCAGACACTTTTTAGATATATGATAGTGGGCATATAGCAACCTTTTTTAGTCTGTTTCCCTTTCTATAAAGTGGAACTGATAGTACCACCTATCTCACAGAGTTGGGAAAGATCAAATGAGGTAATATAGGTAAAATGATTTATGTCTCAAAATATCCTATTAATGCTCTTTGAGTCCAAGGACTCTCTTTTGCCTCTTTTTACTTCTCCAGTATTTAACACATAGTAGGCATTTTTAAAATGTTGATTGGAATCAAAAGTACATATCATGTTGCACAAGATGTTCCAGCAGTTATTGATCTATATATTTCTGGGTGTATAGATAGATAAAAAGATTTATATGTGTGATGGGTGTGTATGTATATAGATAGATATTTGTATATGTATATATAGATGTATATATATATATATAATACATAAATATGTATATATAAATTTTATATTTTATATAATATATATATATATAAATTTCATTATTTGCTAGGCTAATACAACATGTTTAGGTATATTATGAAAATTTCTTAACAGATCTGAGTCATTCAATGCACTAAAACTAAAGCACATGTAGTTGCATGTGATTTTTGAGTTAAATTGAATTGGACTTCTTTATATCCGTACGATGTTTCCCCTGATTCAAATGACTAACTAATATTAGAAGTATCTTAAGAAAGTCTCTTCTTTCCCCTGTTCCTGGAAGAGCCAATTGCTAATGTCCTCCTGGCCTTCAAGCCAGCAGTGCTATTATTCTATGATTTACTGTCATTTTAAAAACGTTTATATGGAGATTTGCATTACTAATTGTACATTATCATAAAATCTTCTATTTTTATCATCCTACAGATGGAGAGTTCAGGATAATTTTTTTCCCTTCTCACTTAAAATAGACCTTCCCTGCAGTTTTTTTTTCAGATAGTATATATTATTCTTTATGTTGAATCTTAGAGTTGTCTCAATTGCATATAAGCTTAAAAATATCTTTTCCCGTAGTCACTAAATTAATTTAATGTTAACTATTGAAAATTAGGAATCAGAAATCTAGTTTGGTGTGACCTTAGACGTCAGAGAGCCCAATAATTATTTTATAGCTAAGGAAGCTGAATCAGTGATATCGAGTGAATTGGTCAAAGTCACACAAGTAGAAACCCAGAATGTGTGCCTTCAAACCCAGTTTCCTTTCCATCATATTATGTTTCCTGTATAGCTTCTGGTGGTGGAAATCTATAATCACCTAGTGGCACAGTACTTACAGACAATGGAAGAAGCAGCTGAACTGAATTGAAGTAAAGGAAAAAGGAAAGGAAGATGGAAAAAAGAAAGTGAAAAACACAGTTTAGAACCCCATCTATCTAGGCAAAATAGCTGAATGACTTCAGAGATACAAATGGTGAGCCTAACTAGGATTTTGTAAATGGTATCTACCAGCCCTTTGTTCACAAAACATTTCATACATTGAGGAAATGACATATTCATTTTTGAATAGGGGAATTTGCTCATAATTTTTTCTAAAGTATTTCTAGTATCTGAAAACTTGGGTCAGTGATTGCAATCTCTTGTATACCCAGAAGCTAAATCTACCTAATACCAAATGCCTTGGAAAAAAATACAAATCAAATCAATTATCCAGATAATTAAAAATACCTAGGTGGCATCAGAGAGCCCTTCCAGATAAGAATCTAATATCTTATTATCTCTTTATAGGTATTATTTTGCCATTGGTAATTAAGACATGTGTGGGAAGAGAACTCAGAGAATTCTAGTTGTGTGTGGAGTGACTCAGATGATTTCAAAAGTAGGAGTATTAATTAATCAGGGAGATGTGACACACATACTGGTGAAAGGGAAAACTTTGAAATAAATTGTCAATGATACAGATACAAATGTTACTTATTTTATAACATTACATAATAATATGTAACATTATTTTACATTTGATTATGTTTATATTTTTATCATATCTATAGCAAGATAACATAATATTAGATTTAGCTCTGGAAGAAACCTCTGATATAATCTAGTTCAAACCCCTTATATTACAGATGAGGAAACTGAGGGCCACTGAAATGATAGGACTTTCTAGAGGTCATATAACTAGTTAGTGGCTTTGCTGAGATTTAAATTCATCAAAAGCTTGAAGTTAGGTCAAAAGACTTCTAGTCCAGACTAGATTTTAAATAAAAGCTCAGGAAGATTAGATCATACACGTGACTTGGACCTGAGTCCTCTAAATCCAGAGTAAATGCTCTTTCCATTACATTCCATTAAAGAATAGTACTAAGGAGAAGTTGTTCAAAGGCCTAAAGTTTAAGCAACCAGGAGAACACAAATCTTAGAAGGTCCTCTATAGTACATCTTTGGCTGGAGTTCAAAGAAAATAGAGACATTGGGAACATTCAGTTTTTGAAAAGCAAAATAGCATTTTGCTTTGGGGGAGAGAGGAGATTGGGTGTGTATTCAGTCCAAAGAGTAACCAATGGCCAGGAGCTGTGTTGCCTGAGTCTTATAGGTGAAGAGAGCTAAAAATAGTTATTTTAGATTGACCATGGAGAAGAAACATGGCAAAATAAGGAGACAAAAATTAGCAAAAATGGCCCCCCAAAATGAACAATATAGTCCATATCTAGAGTGGCATATAGGGTTTGGAGTGTTCTGTTTTAGAAAGAATGTTGATAACCTGGAACATATCTAGAAGGGGTGATTGGTTTCACATAAAACTTAAAGCCATAACATTTCACTGCTTATAATGAATTATTTTATAAAATGTCACCTCAAGTAACAAATGACCAGAATCACAGAGGTTTTGCACCCATTATTAACTCCAGAAATACCAAAAAGTTCACAGTTGAAAACAAAAAGCTTTCTTTATTCCATTGAAGGACAGAAATTAGACACATCGTGGGCCTCCTGGCCCTCCTGTAGTAGGGAACCTGAAACACTAGAGCTAAACTTTGAGTAATATATTTGTAGGGAGATAAAGAATCAGTGTTGAAATATAACAGTAACAAAAATTGAAGCAAGGCTTTCTAGTGACAAAAAGTTTGTTCTTAGCAGGGCTTCTTGTCTGTGTAGTACTTGCTTACCTGAGCATCAGTTCTAAGATCTAGTTGCAGCAAAATTCATTGAGAGTGCAAAGGATTATTGGTATGTCAAGATTAGGGCACAGCTTGCTTTCTGACTCGGTTCTGGAAAACAGGGAATCTAAAAAGAGAGAAGTAGTCTTTCATCCTGGCAAGAGGAAATACATTAGTAGTTACTACCTGAGTTTAGTACTGGGGCTGGTAATCTGAGGTCAGACAATGGACTATGTTTCTAGGATGAGCTGTATGCTCAAGTTGTTGTCTTTATATAAACAAAATATTGATGCCAGAAAATCTCTCTCTTTTTCTCCCTCCCTCCTTCTTTCACTCCCTTCCTCCCTTCCCCACTCTGACTCTCACTGTCTCACTCTCTGTCTGTCTCTCTAATTCCCTGTCTCTGTCCTCTCTCTTAAATGCTAACTTCCATTCTGAACATACCCTGTTTCTTACTATGTAAGCCAATGTTTGTAGTATTTGACTGGACAGCAAGCAGTTGAATTTTCATTCATGAGAATGTGATGCATGAAAGACAGTTGATCCTTTTGTTCATCATCACATTACATACACCAGATTCTGTTTCAGTGGATGTTGGGCAAACAAGCAATGGGAAAATTACATAAACTAAAAGAGCAAGGGTGGAGGGGGTCATTTCAGAGGCACAGTCAGCCATAAAGAATTGCGATGAGCTGTCTTTTTATATCTTAATGAAGCCACAGGAGGGAAAACTGGTTGTTATTTTTCATCCCCAAAGTCTTCATTTGTTCCCCAGCCGTTCTTGTAGAAATAATAACAAGGGTTATCACCATATCTCATCTCCATCCAGAAAGATTCCATGAAAGTGAAGGGTTTAACTTATTGTGCCAAGGGAAGAGACGTTTCTTTTTAAAGAAATATAATATTATGCAAATATTATCAAGTTAATAAAATAGAAAAAGAGGCCTACAAAAGGAGGAGGATGAAGATGATGAAGATGATGATGATGTCAAGAATCATTTATTCCATTTTAACTAGTAAAGATTCCTCTGAAGGAGACATCCAGTCTTTGCTTGAAGGATTTCACTGACAGAGAGTCTACTGTTGTTGAAGCAGTATGTTCCACTTTGGAATTGTTTTGTTTTTTGTTACTATTGGACCAGTGACATCAGGAGGAGGATGTTTTGACTTGCAAGTATATTGGATTTAAAGGAGAAAGAGCCTGTTACAAGTCATCAGCCTCACTCTCACCTCCAGAGGCATCTGAGTCCAGTAGCATAACACTGGTCAGAATTCCTGGAGAGGACCCAGTGCTATGGAAGACTTTGGCCTTTTTAAACTAAGGTCTTTAAACTAAGGTTTATCTGAGGCATCACCCATTCAGTAGTTGACCGCTAGATAAGAATTAAAGTAAAAAATGGTCTACTTTATCTTCACTGAGTCAATCAGGTAGGGGAAGAACAGGACAGAAACAGTTGCTACTTATACTTACTCTGAGCCTTCAAAATCGAAACTATGTATCAGTGAAATTTAACCTGAGACCTTTTTATTGCTCCACCAGTGAAAGCCAGAGTAATTTGGGTTTAAAGTCAGAGTCAAGTAGCTCTATTTGAATTACAATGCTGGTTTTAACAAAGCTGGTGAGCTGTACTATTTAAGAAATTTACCTTTTTGTTATTTTTGTTATTTCCTTTTATTACCATCACCACCATCCTCCCAATTCTGTTTCCTGAGCCAAACATAACAAATCTAGCCCTTCTTTCAGGTGATGGACATCTAAATATCTAATCTACCATTCTGATTCCCCTCACTCCCATTCCTTTTTTCTCCAAGTTAATCATCCCTCTCTCCATAATCTATATGGGTGTGCAAAGGTCTTTTAAAACCATCCTAGTTCTCCTCTCCTAGTTCTCTTCCCTTCATTCTTTCTCTCTCTTATCTGTGTCCTTATTACTTTATTTTCTCACTACCAAACAGGGATGTGATCACCTTCATACTCTTCAAAGCTATTGTCATGATACCGCCTAAGATTGCCTTAGCACTTTACCTGCCAAATCATATAGCTGATACCCTGTGAGAGCTAAGTATTATTAATTAATTAATTACAAAGTATAGGTTCCACTATGTTTTTATTAATTATTAATATTTATTCATTAATATTATTAATTATTTATATATAATATATTTATATTATATTATTTATATTTAAATATGTATTTATAAATATATTTAATATTTATTTTAATTAATCAATGAAAATATTAAATAATTAATATTTATCGATAAATATCATTTAGGTATAAAATATATATTTATAATATATTATATATAATATAGTTAATAATATTAATTTATATATAATATAATTAATAATATTAATGATAATAGTTTTTTTTTCCCCAAACTTTGAAAGAATTCACTAGGGTTTGCAGCAAAGACTAGTTTTAGAAAAAGAAAAGAATAAATGATACTTACTTTAGTTATAAAGAATTTTTAAAAATATGCATTTCTTGCCTCTTTCAATTTTTATTGTTCTGCAAAATCTTTCAAAAATCATCATTAAGTATGTAAAGCATAAAAATTCTCATCATTAATTGACTTTTTCTTTAAAAAATTCAAAGCATATAGCCAAAACATAAAATTTTTTAACAACAGTAAAGTTCTTTTCTATTTTTATGATGAGTTATTTCATATTAAATACATTAAATTCATAAATAAAACAAAGTACATTTCTTGAATAAAACAAAATTTAGAGATTGAAATTTTACCCAAATGACTTCATTGAAAAAATTAGCTACTTTGTAATTTCTCATTTTTTATTCTATTGATGAATTCAGATATAGAAGCACTAAAAGGGAAATCACATAAAAGGCTAAAAGTCTCATTCATATCTTTATTTCATCCCCTTTCATTTCCTAAAATAGACATTTTCACTGAAACAATATGATGTTCAAATGAGCCCCTGTTCTACTCTTTTGTGATTGACTTCTTTTATTGATACTTCAAAAGTAAGCACAGCCATGAAAGCTAGCCAGAAGAGCCTAAAACTTGTCAAAAGAATGATTAGCAAGTGAATTTCTATTCTGAGTTGTTACCTGGGTTCCAGACTTCTAAGTTTTAAAAATACTGTCATTCATACTTTTAGATTCAATGGAATTCTTAGAATATTGTCAATTGTTAATTTTGTCCTCTTAAGCTTATTGTGGACAGGAATCATTCTTTCTATGTGCTTTGTATTCCCTGTGTTGTTTTGCTCTTCAATCAATACTTCAAAATAGCATTTGTTAATATTAACTTTCCTTCTTTCCTTCTACTTTCTGTAGAGCATAAGTATTCAGATGTTTACTTTGTTTTCTTTCCATTTTTACATAAAGTCTAGAAGTAAATGAAATGCAAAATAATCTGAAGCTAACTTCTTCATATTTGCTTTTTGTCAGACTTTCAGTTGTGGAACCCAATCATTGTTTTTGTGTTAGTTCTTTAGAAGAGGGCTAAACCATGATAAAGGCTAGTAATTGGCTCCCTGAGTACTAAAGCAGAAGAAATACAGTCTTAGACAAATTTGTTACCTTTTTTTGGCATCATTTTCAAAGTGAACAAGGAGCATTAGCCAATTGTTCATCTTTCATTTTGAAGGAGGACTAATGACATGAGAGGGTGATATCTTGACTCACAAGTGAATTGAATCGAAATGAAACAGCATTGAGCAAAGTTGTCAGCCTCGGTCTCTCTTCCAGAATGATCAAGGTCCAATAGCAAGACAAAATTCAAGGTGACTTGCAATGGCTCGAGATACAGTGAACGATCTTAGCATTTTCCATTTCCACCAAAGCTCCAAGTGCTCCACAGCACCTGCTTCATCTGCCTTCATGATTTTGGAACAAATCATCCATCCACCCATTCCACTCAGAGAAGGCTTCACAAGTTTGGGATAGACATCCCTCTTATGGCTATGTTGGTTATTCCTCAACCTGGTTTGATCAATCTGCTGAGGCAAATTTATTGGAGTATGGTTACTACACATGCTTCAGCTTATTGGAGCTACATGTGAAGGTCGTGTGCCAGGTGGACATCAAAAGTCAATGAGCAACTTTGTAAAGGGTTCAGGAAACTTTCACATCAGAGTTGCTAGTCCTCCCTGAACACCTCATAAGACTTATTATATATTTCAATATATTGAAAGAGAAGGAAGACTTGCTATTACTTGTTGATATGTTAATAATACAATTGGGTGACTTCAAGCATTTTGGATTATTTAAGTGAAAGTCATTCCCTATTTAACCCTTAGATCCATGGGCAGTATTCAACTACATTATCTGGGTTTTATATTGAGAAATTTCCCTGATATGGGGCTTTCTCTGTGCCTCTTTCCTGGTGCAATGACTAACAAGCACTAATCAATCAGTTAACAGACATTTGTAAAAATCCTACACTGTGCTAGATATTGTGCTAAATAGTATGCCTATAAAATAGAATTAAAACAACTTAGAAAAATAGTTTGCTTTTACATGTCCCCTCACTGGATATCTTCTGTCTTCCATCTATACTCTCTTCTTCCCTCCCTCCCTCCCAGTGGCTGGGGATAAGTTTGCTTCTAAAGGACAAGTCTGTAATGATGTAGCTTTTTCAATACTATCTGCCCTCTGAGAGGGTACTTGTTTTGAGATTTCACTGTTCTACCTTAAGGATATGTTTGAAAAGTGAAACATACGAGTTAAATATATTTAATCAGTGGCACTTACAGATGTTTCACAGCTTTCTAAAACATTCCCCATATTATTCTAACACTTTTTCATTTCACTTGTAAAGGCATTAAACTACCAGCTTTCTAAGTTGTTGGTTTTTTTTCTTTTCTGAATCCACTTAGTGAAGATGCCTTCTGAATATTAGATTTAATGTGTCTTGCCAGAATGTTTATTAAGTCTGGAACAGAATGTCAGGGTGACTTGCATGTAGATACCAATACAAAGTACCTATTACTTTGTTCTTTTTCTTTTTAAAGAATCAGTGCCAGGGGGGTTAATTAAGAGTACCACTTTTTTGCATGCATTAAATATTGGATTCAAATAGAATGTGAATATGGATTACTGATATTGAAATTGTTGGAGAAAGAAAAGCAATTTCTTCAAGAAAGTTTAAGTTATATCCAACTGTTATTATGAAGCAACAAAATAAATGTCAGAAAAAGATTTGAGTGTTGATTTTTTTTTAAGGGATTAAAGTCAAGCTTTTTTTTTTTTTTTTTTTTTTGATCACAAGCAATTCAGGTTCTGTTTCAACAACTTTTATTACTTTATTTCTTGATAAATCATAGATTTGACCCTGGCTTGAGGAAATTGAAGGGACAGTAGGATAAAAGCCAATTTTATGTGGAACAAAGAGAAGAGAGGTTTTGGCAATGATCCAGTTAATTTAAACTTTATAAACAGAAAAACCAGGTAATTTATGACCTAAAAATCCATTTTGAAGCAAATTACTTGGATTGACCTGACACTGGTCACATAAAGGAAGTAATTGCTGCTTTTTCCCTTGACTTTGGGCAATAATCTGATATCACACATTCATTGATTTCAACAAGAAGTCCTTTGGTGATAATAAAGGAAGGCCTTTAAACTTCATCTTAAATAAACTGTAGAAAGGACAGACTGTTTAAAGAATATAGAACTATTCATTGTTTACCTTTGTTCAGCCAGTTATAGTTTATCCCCAAAGGAAAAAAATTCCCCCAAATACAGTGAATGGTCTATTTTAAATCCTGAGTTAGCTCCTTTTTTTGGTCTTCGGGAAATGAATGTTGCTTAGATGACAAAGGCCCTCTCACTACTTCTACTCTGTCTCCCTTGTATGAATATACTCTTATGGATAGGAAACGGTATGTCCTTTGAGGCCATGTCACCTTCCATTAAAGGCAGATAGAAGACTGTTGTATATTTGTTTTTCTCATGTACTCTAATATGAACATGTCACATAGGAGCCAGTTTCTTCATCACCACATCTGTTTATCTTTTTCTCTTTACAATGTTATTCTTGAAAGCATCCTATCTAAACAGGATGATTTTTCTTTATAGAAGTTTATTTCATAGAGTCCTGTCTGCCTTTTCCCTGAATTCTTTGAAATCTGCCCTCTAAGAACCCTGGATCTATGTCAAGCAATATCTGTTTTTCCATTTTCTCCATTACAAATTCTGTGAAACATTACTTATTTCCTGCTGATGTCTTCATAACTTCTGCCCTACCAAACATTTTATTATTGTTGGTGAGACACCAAATCAAACAAAAATTCTCTTTGGTGCTTCCTCCCTTTGAAGGATGAAATTATCATTAAGGCAATTATCAGAAATCATTATTTGTTCTGAATTTGACAAAGAAAGAGCTCCAACAGATGTCTGGATAATCGAAGCCCTCCATCACTACCATTTCATGCCTCTGTGATAAGTTTATTAATTCATCTTCTACATCTTCTTTCTATGTGTTTCATTATAAATTCATTATAAAAAATGTCTGGTGACAATATCACTGAATCCTTTGAAATTCATCTAATAATGTCTACCACACTTAACACATCTTCCTAACATACAATACAACTATTTCTCCTTTATTTATCCTTTCTTTTCACTAAGAAATCTTTCAGAATCACATTAATGTCATAGGTCAATTCCCATTAATCTTCAATGGTACCTATGAGATCCATTTTATCTTACATAACCTCTAATTCATTTTTCTTGTTATCCAAACCTTTTGTATTTATAGACCTCTGACCCTATGAGTTTTATTTAATGTTAGTAATTTTTTGTTGAATTTTGTATCATATGAATTGACGAGTGCCTCAATTATGATTCTTTTTCCTGTATTATAATTTGTTTTCTATGGTATTGGTGGATATACCTACTTCTTTTTCAGCTCATTTAAATTCACATGATGGTAAGGTACATGACTTTTGCCAGCCCAGTTTAGGTGACATTTTGAGAATGGATTTTAATCATCATCTTCATCATCATTAATACCAATATGTAGGACATTAAAGTTTGCTAAGGGCTTTAGATTTGTTTTCTTGTTTGAGTTTACAAAGATTCTTTGAGATCCACATGCATTTAATAAGTCTTTCCTTTGTGATAAACAGTGGACATGCAAAGGGGAAATAATCTCTGCCCTAAACCAAAAACTTGTAATGGTGGAAACCATATGCACATATTCAAATGTAGCACTTGGAGTAGGAACTGAATCTGTGATTTTGTTGATAAAGGAAGTTTCCAGATGAGAAAACTCTTCCTACTAGGCAGACCAGAATCTGCTTTTGAAAACTGGCTCAAGAACCAAGAGCTTAACTGATGTGAGAAGTTTCACAGGATCATTGTACATTAGATTCAAGACCTTGATCAGATCTTTTTAGCTCTGAGACTGGTTCTCTATTTGTTGATGTTCATTCTTTACATTATATAAGATCACAGACTTATAGATCTAGAACTGGTAGGGACCCCAGAAGTCACCTAGTTCAATTCCCTCAATTTATATATGAGAAAAATGAGACTTAGAAAGATCAAGTGATTTGCCTGATGTCATTCAGATAGAAAGTAGCAAAATTAGGATTCAAATTCATTTCTTCTGATTGGAGATTCAGCCTTACATTCACTATTTTCCACTACTCCTTGGTACCAAGGTTAATACTGTTAGTAACAGCAATACTTCTTGCTCCTTTTGCAAACCTAACACAATTGGGATGAATTGTGTGTTAACCAATCAATTAGCAGAATTCCCACAATTAAGAATCTAGAGGTTGTTTTAAAATATAAATTCTTAGCACCACATTTTTTTCACTTTTTAAAGCAAATGTAGATACTACTTATACTACTTCCAGTTTCAGCATTAGTGTTTTCTATCATGAAGAATAACATTAGCCTTCAGATTTTTTCAGGTTAAAACAAATAAAAACTATGCAAAACTTCAATCAAAAACTTTTCACACAAAACTTGTATTGTGATAATAAAAGGAGATCTTAGTTTGTGCATGTTATATTTGCATGCCCTTCAAAGAAGAAATTTATTAGACCTTAAAATAATTTCTAATGGCATAAAATGGATTCAGTGCTGACATTTATTATTATTATTATTATAAATCATTTTGATTCATGTTCTTTTCTCCATCTTTGAGAAACACATTTTAGTTTGGTACAATTATAGTCAGTGTTAAGCACATGATTCTTTTGCCATAGCCACCCCTCCAAGGTGAAATGAAGAACTGGAACAATTAGCTGGGTAGTTTAATTTACAATAGACTTTCCCATGGAAGAGTATAGATAAAAATGAATTTTTCATTTATTAAAAATTAATCATCATATATATTTATTAAGCAGTTTACTATATGCCCATCACTAAAAAAAACCAAAAAAAAACCTTTTAGTCTAAATTCAGAGACAAAATAAATACATATTGAATACTAACAGGAATATATTATATATTAATAATATTCCATTCCACTTATATGCATCTCCACTTCAAATAATGGTAATATAGATTCCCCAAATAACAAAGTTTATCCCATTTCTTCTTTTATAAAAAACTTTTTTTAATTTTTCAAAATACATGCAAAGATAATTTTCAACATTCATTTTTATAATACTTTGTGTTCCAAAACTTTCTTCCTCTCTACTCCTCTCCTCCCTCTCTTGCACAGCAAATAATCCAATAAGGGTTAAACATGTGCAGTGCTTCTAAATCTATTTCCACATTTGTCATATTATCATTATTTCTTGCATTGAGATTCTTTAATTTTTTAAAAGCATTTTTTGGACTGATAAGATGATTACTTTAGAGCTGAAATGACCTTTGAGGTTATCTTCATTTTTTATAGAAGAACCAAGAAACCAAAATAGTTTAGCAGCTTTTCTAAGGTCAAATAATTAGTAAGTAGAAGGAAGAACAGGAAATGCAATAAACATTTATTAAGCATCCACTCTGTGCTTATTATTTATCCTCACAACAAGTCTTGGAGATTGGTGCTATAATTTTATCTCCTTTTAGATGCTTTAGATCCCAAGCATCTAGTGGTTAAATATTTTGTCCAGAACCCTTCAGTTATTAAGAATCTGAAGCTAGACTTGAACTCAGATATTTTTTTTTTTAACTCGGACACCCAGTGCTCTAAACATTTCTTTTACCTAGCCACCACCTAGAGTCAACAAGCATTTATTAAAGACTTTCTATGTGCCAAATACTAAGATAAGCCCTGGGGGCTCAAATAAAATCAAAGCAAACAAGCAAAAGACAATAGCTCCTTTCCAGAGGTTTACACTTCAATGGAGAGACACATAAATATTTAGGTACATACAAAGTATATGAAGGTAATCTGAAAGGGAAAATATTATCAGTCAGAAAAAAGCTCCTGCAGAAGATAAGATTTGAAATGAATCTTTCAGGAATTTAAAGGTAAGGATGCTGAGTATTCCTGTCATGAAGGACAATCAGTGCAAAGACTTAGAGATGAAATATGGAGTCTTATGTTAGAGGAACTATGAGGAGTCCAATACTACTGGGTCACAGGAAGCATGAAAAGAAGCAAAGTGTAAGAAGAGGGGAAAGGTAGGGCAGGTGAGGGTTGTAAAGAACTTTAACTGCCAAACAGAAGTATCTTCAGGCAATCTTGAAGATAATAGGGTACCATTGGAATTCCTTAATAGAGGAAGAAGTAGTAACATATTCCAATCTACCCAATAGAATAATCACCTTGACACATGAATGCAAGATGGATTGGGAATGTGAAGAGATTTGAAACATTTGAAACTATTTACAAGATAAGAAGTGATGAAACCTCAAACTAGGGTTGTGACTATGAGTAGAAAAATGCTTTTGTTCAGTGATTTCAATAGAATCTAAATCTTTATGGTCCCATTTGGGATTTTCTTGGCAAAGATCTGCAGTGGCTTTCCATTTCCTATTCCAGCTCATTCTGTAGAGAAGGAAACTAAAACAAGTGGGATTAAGTGACTTTCTCAGGATCCCACAGCTAGTAAGCATCTGAGATCAGCTTTGAAGATGAGTCTTGCCGCTTCAGTGCTCTATCTATTGTCACATCTAGCTGATAGAGAAATGGGAAAGTTCAAATGACAAAATTTGTCAACAGTTTGGAAGTATGGATGAGTGAGAATGAGAAGTGGAGGCTGACAATGGAGTTGCAAGCCTGGATGACTGAGAGGGTGGTGGTAGTCTCTATTGTGATAAAGAAGTTCAGAAGAGAGGAGTTTTTGGGGGGAAGATAATGAGTTCTGTTTTGGAAATGTTAAGTTTGATAAGCCTGTGGAATTTTGTTTGATATGTCTCCAAAACCTTTGAACAAATATGATTGGACCTCAGGGAAAAGATTAAGAATGGATATATAGATCTGGGTATTACGTGCATAGAAATCATAATGGAACCCATGGAAGTACATGAAATTACCAAATGAGAGTATAGTGAGAATATAGCACAATTATTTATATGTAGTAAGTACTTAATAAGTGTGTTGCCTTTTGCATATAGAATGAAAAGAAAGGGAGAAGGATTTAAGTGGCTAGGATGTGGACCCTGATCTTACTCCAAAGCCTGTGTGCTTTTGAATGGTTTATACTATCTTCATGGTGGTAGTTAATTCAGATGACCAGCTTTTAGAATCTCTTCCACTTCTGGAGAATCAAAAATCTTTCCTATAAAGTCATGCAGAAAGTTTTAAAATCAAGATGAAATTAGATAGCAATTCCTAAGGATACAAGGCTGAGAAGTTAGTGAGTTTTAGTAGGAAGTATATTGGAAAAATATAATAGATAAGTAGTACCCTTGTATGTGAATGGTGATTTATAAAAACTGTGTTAAGATATCCAAAATGACACTATTATAATAACTAGAATTAGCTAATTGCCTGGAGCCACCAGTTTTAAAGAGTTGAAGCCTCATTTCAAAGTATGAGGACCTACATCAGACCAGATGCTAACTGGAGCAAAGGAACAAAAAGAAAAGGAGATATTATAAGAACAAAAATAGGGGAGGGATTCTAGGGACTCCCAAAATAATTTCCCACTCCCAAAAGGGTACATATATTACTTATTAATTCTAAATGTATAGAAAAGGTTTTTTTCAGATTTGAATTTTCTAGAAATAAAGTAAGACCTGGTAGTCAAAGGTGAAAATACTGAATCCTATGTTAATAAGTCCCTAAATCTCTTGTTTCTTAAAATTAATAACTTTTATTTGATATAATGAAACCATTTCACAAACACATTCAAACAGCATTCCAATACCCAACCAAACATATAAAAGTACATATTCTGAAACTAGTTAAATATTCTAATGGAGTGGTTTTTAATATAGATATTTTATATATATATATATATATATATATATATATATATATATACACACACCACACACACATACATACATACACACACACACACACACACACACACATATATATATATATATATATATAGTACATGCTGTGTTTCATTTTTGTAGATTAATAATGGTTAACAGAAAGGGGGAGAAGTATGCAGTAACTTTCATTTAATAGTAGCACCTTATTTTAATTAACTGGTCATGTATATGTTGTTATTTTGTTCTCAGTTTTCTTCTCTTTGCTTTGATTCATATAAGTTCCCTTAGGTTTCTCTAAATCTTTCACAGAGATCATTGCTTACAGAATAATGATATTCCTTTCCCTTCTTACATCACAATTCATTAATACATTTTCCAATTGTTGGGTACATGTTTTGTCTCTAGTTCTTTGTTATTATAATCCTTTTATAGATATTTTCACTTATGTGGGTCTTTTTGTGCTGTCTTTAATCATCCTGGGGCATAAATTCAAAGTTGTGAGATTTAGAAATTGAAGCACTACATAGTTTTCTAAATAGATATATTTCCTATGATCATTTGAAAGTTCTATCAGCATGGAATTAATGTCTCTATTTTCCCATAGCCCCTCCAGCACTGGATTCATCAATCGTTAGTTTGTTGTTGCTGTTGTTGTTGTTATGTTGCACGTTATGGTTATGAAATAATACTCCAGAGGAATTCAAATTTAAATTTCTGTGATTATTAATAATTTTAAACTATTCTTCACATGATATTAATTGTTCTCATTTATATAGTCTGAAATTTGCCAAAGTACTTTACATATAATATTTCATTTGACCCCATGACAAACCTGAGACATAGATGCCATTATTATTCTCATTCTACAAGTAAGAAAACTGAGACTTTAAGAAGTTTAGTGAATTGCTAAGGATCAAACTATATGATGCAGGATTTGAATTCAGATCTTCTTAATTCCAAACCTAGTTCTGTATACACTTTACCATTCTGCTTCTCATTCTTGTAAATTCTTCTGAATTCTCTATTTAAAAAAAAATTCAATCTTTCTTCTGAGCATTTTTAGCTCATATATTTAATCCTACATTTGTATTATATTATGGTATGTTACATATATTGTAGTATCATAGAGTATAGTATCAAAAATTAGTTATATTTTCTTAACATCATGACTATCTTTCTTCATTCTTGTATCTTCCCCTAAACCCCAATGCTTAAAGTATCAACAAATTTATGTAGATCAGAGGTGTTAAAATGCTGCCCATATGATGTAATAAGGCATACCACCCTAACTGGATTAAAAAGTAATTGGGAATTATTTAACAAAATGAATAAAAAACATAACACAAATAACATTATAGTTTCAAACTAAGTCAATATGTGACCTTCAGGGATGCTTATGTAGGGATCAGTGGGTTCCATTTCCAGTTGAATCTGATAACACTATTCTGTTATTCTAATGGTATTGCCCATATTCCAGAGATACCAAAACAATACTGATTCCTTTCCTTCTGACCCAGTTATATAGATATTTCAACTTAAACAATTCTAGATTTGAAATGATTCCAGTAATTGCTGCAGATGTAGACCAGATATAACTTTAGATGAAATAATATTTATAAATAGACTAGGAAGCAGTATGCTTCATGTACTTTTATGGAAGGTGATAGCCAATTAAAAAAAAACAGGTGTTAGAACAAATACTCTGATTAGTATTAACAAAATAATGTGGTTGTTACAATTTTTGAGAGTTGGTCATAATTGACAGAAATATAGCTGGCCTTCCCTGTTTGAATTCAACATGTCTATCGCATCTAGTTTGAAAACCAGGAGTTATTGTTGTCAGCATGAGATATAATGCTTAGTAATTTAAGCTTGTAAAAGGTTGGCATCCCATCCACCTTTATGATAATGAAAATCGAAGTTTGAAAAGAAAAGTCATCATTTCCATCAATAATGTGAATATTCACATACATAGAAATGACTCCTAATAACTCTCAGTGCTTTTGTTTCCAAATTCATCTCATCTATCCTTTTGCCTTAGTTGAATGGGAAAGATTTGTCAGTTATACAAAGATGCATCAATTCCCTCAATGGTGCTGCCTAAAGTTATTAATTAGGTTTCCTAGTTTGGGGATGATCTTTTCAGGTCACACTGAAGTGTCATTGAAACAGACCCATTAAAATGACTGATGGGTGTTGTAATTTCATTAGTGTCATCAATAATGTATTACATTTTCCTCTTAGTAGTCTCTTTCTGTTGTGTGTGGGTCAGATGAACTGGGTGAATTACATTCATAAACTCCAAATAGTTACAGATGATGGGAAAGATTTTACCAGACACGTATGGGGCAGAGGGGAAGGGGGGAAGAATCAAGGCTGTTTTAAACATGTTAGCTTACTAAAGTGATTTCAATTAAAAAATATTTTAATTATGCCTGATGTGTATGCAAGCCCTTAGGAAGCCTATGTTGTCTATATGCAAATACCATGGTGATTTGTTGAAATGTGGATATGCTGCCAAGGTCCTACTAGTTCATTCTTTCTGCAGGAAAATGATCCTGATTTGGATTGAGGTTATGTATAGGAGAAGACAAACATATTTTGGCAAGGTATCTATCACTCAGTTATCAGAGACAATATCTCAACATGAAATAACTCTGAATCCTTTTTTTTTTTCATTTTTGTCTACCACTGATTTTGTATTATCTTCTTTATCCCAACCTCAGATATGCCCCTCTGCCAAACTCCCTAAATATTGGTAGAGGATCCCACTATCATCTTAGTCATGAAGGTTCATAACTATATACATATCCTATGCTTTTCATTTAAAGACTTCACAATCCAATTCCGGTTTGCCTTTATAGCCTTGTCTTACATAATACCAAATTATTGTCTTGACACTCCCATTTCCTGGAAGATAAATGTCAAACTCCTAAGTTTAGATGGTACTTTTTATTCTTTCCTTTCACTAATTTAATAGTCCAGTATAACTGAACTGCTTACTGTTCCTTGAACTTGACGCTCCATCTTATTGCAACATTACCTTCCATGTTTAGAATATAAGCTCTTGTCATTGTCTCAAAAATGTTTTTTCTTTTCATTTCTTTCTTTCAAGGCTCAGCTTAGGAACTCTCTTTTCAGAAGGCTTTCTGATTTCCTAGCACTTGCTATTGCTCTTTAACTCCTGTTTTATCCTTATGCACTATCTGACTGTGTACTCTGTATCTCCTCTTTTAAAGCTTCAAATACTGATTTATTTTTGTTTTTATATGCCTATTACAGTACCTTGTATATGTAGCTATTGAGTCATTTAAGTCATGTCCATGGGGTTTTCTTGGCAAAGAAACTTGAGTGGTTGGCCATTTCCTCCTCTAACTCACTTTGCAGATGAGCTACTGAGGCAAACTGGGTTAAATAACTTGCCCTCGTTTTTACAGCTAGTAAGTGTCTAAGGTTAGATTTGAACTTCCCCTGACTTTAGGGCTGGGTCTCAATCCACTGCACTAGCTAGCTGCTTCTAGTACATAGTAAATACTTAATAAATGCTTGTTGTTAATCTCAATTGAACTGTTGAGCTTGTATGACCCTATATAATTCTAGATAAATGCCTAGCTTTTGTGAATTTGGGTCTGACCCTGATTTGTAATTCCAGATAATGACAGACCATACAGGAAAGAAAAGATACTTGGACATAAAAGCCCCATCCATACTGAAATCAAAACACATTTAAAGTTTAGGTTCTATGCCATCAGCGATATTTACACAAGGCCACTGACTCAAATGTTTTGGTCAAAAATGCTGATCTGTACAGGAGCAAAAGACATGTTCAAGGGCAAGAATGTATTTATAAGTCTCCTAGGTTTTAGATGGATCCACCTAAGGGTGGCTATAGTTAATACTGAGTGTTTAAATTTTAGCTGCATTATGTAGCCATCAATTCTCTTTACAAAGAGCTGCCCCAGTCAGTTTTGCTGAACCAGCTCAACTGTTCCATATACCATCCAATGAGAACTGAAACCTCCAAATGAAATAAGAAGAAGAAAGAGGCCCACAAATGAGAATATGGGGGATGGGAAAGGGAGAGGATGTGAAAACTCCAAGGAGCAATTCAAATTGATTTGGTTGCTATAACATAGCTGACTTCTCCATATTTATTAAAGATGTTTTGGTGTTTTAACCCTTGAAGCAACAATTGCAACCTTTTTCCCCTTTCAAAAGATCTGGAGAGATCTCCTATATACTAAAATTGGGATGTTTAAATTTGGGGTGTTAATAAATAGATGTACTGAATTTATTTAATAAAAGCCTGCTGCATTAAATGGAATTTAGATCACTACCCTCTTCCCTCAAACACAAAGCTGTGTGCAAAGTTGTAACGCACAATCTTTGTGCCCAGTTTAATAAAACATGTCCAGGCATTCAACATAAAAGGTACTCTACAATATCACTGACTAGGCTAAGAGATGGTAGGAATACAGGGAGGAAGGAACATCTTCAGGTATAGCCCCTTCAAAAAGGAAATGTGTTTTTGATGGTTTCTTATCTTTCCTCCTTCAATTGCATTTCTTCTTATACTACCTTTTTGGGAAAGTATATTGGATATTACTACTTGCCTAGTGCTTTGATTCTTCCATTAAGAACATTTCTAAACTCTGAAAGGTAAGGAAAAATGGAACAATGAACTATTTTATGCCCAAGAGACTTTTGTAATTCTTCCAGTGGAAGGAAAGTTGGATAAGAATAAGAAATAAAATTATATAATAAATACAGAAATTCATTCTATATAACTAAAGAAACAAAATAGCTTGTGGTATAGGGATAAGGAATTGGAAAAAATGAGATTCCTGGGGGGGAAATCATTAAACCAAATTACACTTGTCACAAAAATTTAGAGGATAGATATTTATATGATTCATTCCCTGGTTGTAATCAGCGAATCACAATACTTTGAGTGAGGTGATCTTTTTCACCATCATCATAGATCAGGGAGGATTAAATTATATCAACAACTGTCCAAAAAAATGGAATGAGGTTGCAAGAAGCCCTGTCATTTGGAGTCATCAAGTTCCTTAGGTTTATGCTGATATGCACTCTGATTGGGTAAAATGGAAATGATTATTTATCTTTTATAAGAGTTTGTCACTAACCTACTCCTTGAATCACAGACCATATGGAAAATGTGTTTATCTCCTTGTAGAGTTTCACAACCCAAGCAAATGATCCATTTCTATTCACATGGCTTGTTTAGAGGCATTTAGAAAGTATGTTATTGGATTGTTTACTAGTTAGAGAAAGCACATTCTGGTTATTGCCCAAACCAGGTCTGTTGACATTAAAGAAATAGATATGTATGTTTTTCTACTTGATCAAAACCACTGCTGAAGTTTTTGTTGCTTTGAGATCTCACCATTGTTCTCTTTTTCTTCTTCATCATCATTTTTCTCTAGGGCATTTCTAGCAATTAGGACTGAAAAATTCTACATAAATATACTACATCTGAACTCATGATTAAGTGAATTGGCATTAAGGGACTAATCCTATGATCTTTATGAACATATAATATTAATTTTGCCTTTTCATTAACTTGAATATTAATAATATTTAATATTTAATAATCATATTATGCATACATGATTCTGTGTTCTATAGCTGCTATTAAATTCAATAGAAGTTGAAGAGATGGAAACATCCTTTGTATCATTCCTATGTTCATTGAATCTTTCCCTGAAAGTGTCCTGATTGCAGTTCCGATCATTCTAATAGGGAGAATCATCCATTGATTTTCCTTGAGGTAACTATTCTGAGCTGAAGGGACAGAGAGCTTCTGTTGCAGTTTCTTAAACACAGTGCTATTGAAGTCAATTTTACATGAGAATTATTGATAGTAAAACTCTAAAAAGAGAAACCAGAGGGATCAAATTATAAACAATAACACTTCCAAATATGAAATAAGCTTAATATTTCTGTTTTATTCATTGAAACAAAAACAAGGGAAAGAAGTAGATGTTTACAAATAATATTCATTAAAAAGATTAAAATGTATTTAATGCTTTCTGACCTTTATATTAAGCCTTTAAATCCTCTTTGCCCCTACTTTCACATGCTAAACCTTGTTTTCTCTGAATATAACACTTTATGAGATGTAAACTTCCACAAACCTATCCTTCCTTAATGGCCATTTCTCTATACATCATCCCCTCACCTGTCATAAGATTCTGATGCTATTCACAGCAATGTGTCTCTTGCAGTCATCTTTCTTTAATGAGAATACTCCTGAAATTTGGATTACCAATCTGAAGTTGGTACTAAACAGGTCAGAAAATTAGGTTACTAATGGAGTTTCTAGACTACTCTTCTCTCTTTGATGTTGTTTTCCTTCTATCAGATGTGTTCATCTCAAAACATTTAAGGGAACTCAAAAAAAACTTCATCCTTTTGATTTCTAACTTTAGTTCTCTGGTTTGGCATCAAAAACCTCTTAGTAAAGATTTAAGGTAATTACAAGTTCCTTGAGTTAGCCTAATAAAGCCATTTGCTTTCTTTTATTTGCTAGAGGGCTTCTTTTGAGGAACTTTTTTGTTATCTTTATGAAAAATTTGAAAAAAAATATTTTCATTGATAATTTTGATCATGACAATGTGACTAATAATAGTTATTCAATTACTTTTACAACTGGAAAAAACATTCAGCAAGGATCTACAAAGGTACTTTATAAGTACTAGGTACCTTATTAGATACAAGGCACCATGCTAGGTATTAACCACATACACACACACACACACACACACACACATACACATGCACACACACACAAAGCTGGAGTAGTGCCTATATTCAAGTGTACTTTTAGAAGAATAGTACATGAAAGTAGTTGAGTGAAACCAAAATAATGATTTGGAGGAGGGGAGAATACCATTATCTTGGAATAAGGGAAAGAAATCAGGAAGAATTTTAATTGTATGATACTTAATGGATTTGTGATGTTAGCTAAATAACAAGGTTATTTCGTTTTAGACCTAAAAAAGACCTATAGAGTCACATAGCCTTACCCACACATTTTATTTTTGTTGTTATCTTTGCTATTAACAATAGCTAGCACTTATACAGTGCTTCAAGGTTTTCAGAGCCCTTCCCATATATTAGCTCACGATCTTCACAGCAGCCCAACTAAGTAAATATTATTATCTCAGTTTTACAGATAGTCAAATCCAAAGCTGAGAATGAGTAAGTGATTTTTCCAGGCTCATGCAACTAATAAGTATCTGAAGGAGGATTTGAAGTCAGGTGTACCTGACTCTGCAACCAGAACTTAATTCACTGTGCCACCTAACTGCCTTGCTTCTTTGTAAATGAAATGGAAAAAAAAATAACATTGGAGAAGATAAATGATTGCTCAAAGATATAGCAGTCAGCATCAGAATCCATTTTAAGCCTGATGCTGTTACTAAAGCCTATTCTATTAAAACATCCACTCTGTGCCTCAGTTTCTTACCTTTAAAAGTGAGACAATAAAGCCTATAGTGACTAGCACTCAGGGTTATTGTAAAATTCAAATATGGTCATATGTGGGAATTGGCTTACAAATTTGAAAAGCACCAAATAATTGATCTAGCACTTTATAGTTTGTGCATTACACACATGGTTTCATCAGAAAATCAAAATAACTTTACAGAGTAAACACTTATATCTTCCATAACCAAAATTCAGAGAAAAATCTAAGCCTCCATCATGGTTTTGTTATTTCTTGATGTCCAGGAAAAAATTTAAACCCATATCTTCCCAATGTCAAGTCAAGCTCATTAGCCATTATTCCATAAGCCACATTCTTTCATTGACTTCTCTGCCAGTTAATTAGGATAATTTAAGAATAAATTTCTTATTACAAGTGAACTTCACCTTTAAGATTGGTTGGAACTTGGGATGGAAAATACCATCCTTATCCATAAAAAGAACTATGGAAGCTGAGTATGAATCAAAACATACATACTATTTCTACCTTTTTGTTGCTTGCTTGCTTTGTTCTCATGTCTTTTTTTTCCTTTTGGTCAGATTTTTCTTGCACATCACAAATGTAGAAATATGTTTAAAAGTATTGGATATTAAATTGCTGATTTGGAGAGCAGGGTGGTAATGGAGGAAGGGAGAAAAATTTGGAACACAAAATCTTAAAATAATGAATTGTGAAATGTATCTTTACACGTATTTGGAAAAATAAAATACTATTGAGGAAAAAAAAGAAAGAATGATAAGACTGGGTCTAAGACAAAAGGAACTAAAGAAAGAGAGGCTAAGGGGATAACTCCAGGGACTTGGAGAAAGTAGCCCATCTTATTTTAGTCCCCATATAGATGGCATGCTCTTGAGGGAGGGAGGAAGAGCTGGGATCCAACCCCTTCCCCAAATGCTGATGAAGCAACATCTTGATTTGACTGGAGGAGAGAAAGGTGCTCACACTTTCCTGGAGTCAGACCTCATACTATCTAAGGGACCAAAACTGATTTATCTCAGCTCCTGAAGGGAATAGGATAGTAAAGACAGGGTAAAGAGTTGTTATACCAGAAGGATGGGCAGACTCTTCCCAAGAGTCAAGGAGACACCAGCTGCAGTTCTGACATACCCTAGCTGGGTTTCCTACCTTGCTCCTTAACTCCTAGACTCTCTTAATTAGTATTATCTGTACAGTTGAGGACAGTTATGGTGCCTGGTGAGTGTTTTCTTTTTGTTGTTGTTGCTTTGGGAGCTCCATCTGGCTCCTTGTTTTATGTGTGCACCTAATATGTAGCCTCAGGTCCTTAACTCCACAGGGACCATTTTTTCTGTCTTTGTATCTTACTTGGCCCAGAAAAAAAAGGCCACCAAAGGTGAGATGAAGTGACCTGGGACTCTGAATGCCTTTATTTAAAAATAATGCTTTTAAGTTGAATTGGGTACATGCAGCAACCCTTTCCAAAAGGGGGTCATACAGTGGATGACAAATAAATACTTATCAAATATTTGTAGTACAAATTATTAAGTGTCAAAGAGTATAAGGTAATGAGGATTCTAACCAGGCTAGAGCAGGATGGACCTAGACAATTAAAAAAATAATCAGTTTGGATCCTATTGACTCTTCCTCTCTGTTAGAATCTCCTTATCTGTCAGAATCTCCCATCTTTCAAAGAATCAGTATAACAAAGGAAAATCCATTAGGTCCAAATTTCTTTCTCTATTATTTTGCCCTGGATTCATTGATCTTTAAATTGATTTGTATGTAGAAAAAAATGAAACAATAATAATTAAAGACATTATACTTTTCTGCCAACAAGATTCCACCTGAGACTCAGTGGGATAATGTCCTAGACTATTTCAATAATACATTTGGCATATCTTTACTTTTTAAAAAATCAGAATTATGATTCCATTGCTGAGCAGTACTCCTCATAAAGAAGCTCCTTGTAATCATTCAGCTTGTCAGGTGCCAATCTGCAATTTATTGTCTTAAAGAGATGTTTGGGGACATTGATAAGTTAAGTAATTTGCTATTGGCTATATAACAGGTATGTATCAGCAATTGAACTTGCTGATAGGTCTTCTTCCAAAGTTATATCTCATTCGCTCCACCATGCTGCCTTTTTTTTTGGCATAATGGTGTGTGCTCTTACATATTTGGACATGGAAAGGGAAGTGGGTGGGGAGTGGAGAGAGACAAAGGGAAATAGCTTGGGGTTGATCTTGGCTCTGACCAATCATTTCAATGGAATAATTTAAGCCTAATTATATTTCTCCACTACTTGATATATGTACCTTTTGAAGAAAAAAAAACAATAATTACTTGATAAGATTTGGTTTTAATGTTGAGAAATAAATTCTTGTTTTCTCCATAAAGCAGTTAAATGTTTTGTTTTTCTCTTCAGAAACATTCTATACAGGCTGGATGAGAAGACCCACCAGTTTTCCATACTCCATGAAGCTTGGCAACATGAAAAGTTACATCTGTCAAATGAGACCCTTCAAGTAGCACTGTCCAAGGTGCTGAACAGCATCAATTCAGCTCAGGTTTTCTTCAAAGCAGGACTTGATGTGTTTGAGAGTGGCTTGTTGGGGAAGAACTGAGAAAATTCTCAACATTTTAGAAGAAAGTTTGTTTACAATTCAGCAAACAAAAGCTCTATTCTGACCAGGATTTCTGTGAGGTTGAAGGCTTTTTTTCAATAGGTTTTCAACTGTTGTCTAAAAATACTATTATGTGTTTTAAAATGTATGTGAAAAAGAGCCTTTTGCACATTTACTATTTTTCATACACCTACATTTTGAAATGTGTAAGAGCAAGTTATAGGATTAACACTTCAGATTTATCTTTTAGAAAGAAATCTGCTGTATTTTTATATACATATTGAAAAAAAATACTATGTTTTGGGGACTGAAGCCCAAAAAGTTCTGGACAATCTTTGCTCCTGTGGATGAAACATAGGAATGTTATTTATCTCCTACATTTAAGCACTATTAGTGACCCAGTTTCTAAAATAGAAATGGAGAATTGATAAAGTTGCAGTTTAATTTCAATGGTAAGTGTTTTTTATGAAGAATTCAGCTGTTTCAACTGAGTGACCAGTTGACCAAAAACTCCTTTGAATGTTTCTGTTTGTGACATGAAGTGCCTGATTTTAATCCAACTAGATGTAGTAATACACTGGTTACAAAAATAAAGTTTTCAAGTGTTACCAATCAAAGAGCCATAAACAGTCTAGGGAAACTCTTGAGGTATATCTGCATAGAACAATTTAAATGCAAATTTTCCCTAATAAGATACATAGTAAAGCTTTGAATCTTCACATTTTTTTCTCAGTTGAGTTTGTAAGAATGTAAGGAAAGATACAAATCTCTGAAACAGAAGAATATATGGGGATGCCGGAAGAAACCATTGTTACCTCAGGCTCCCTTTAAAAAGGACTCATTACTCAGTGTTCTTATTTGTAGCTTGAGCAACATTGTTGTGAGGCATTTTCTCAAAGAACAAGTCAAAAGTACTTTTATAGAAATGAAGACCAAGTTTCTTTTTGAAAACATGAATATTTTAGAGAGAAGAAAGTTCCTTTTTCCATCACTAAAGAAAAGTGGATTTTGGGGAATGAACATGATTGCTTTGACCCAGTGAAAATTTTATTAATTTTTAATGAAGGAAATTTTATTAATGGTTCCTCCAACCCCATCTGACCTCCTTAATGGTAGCAATAGGTGTTGATGACATCAAACGTGACTTTGGACAGGAGAATGTAATTTAGGGTACAGTGGTTCTGATACTGGCTCACTGTGAGAAATGGGTTAATTTTATAGATAGGCTTTATCTTTCCTCTCCCTCTCAACCTTTTAGAGCAACTTCGACTTTGAACTACTGTAGGAAAAGCAATTTTGTAGACTAGATCTGGCTATAGATGAACATAACAACTCCTAAATCCACTATTCTCCATAATCTTCCATCATGTAACATTTTAAACCTCTACAGTATTCTCTTAGTCTATTTGAAAAATGTATTTCTGATATCAGATAAACTGATTCCATTTGAAAACCTATTTCCAGACTATTTCTTGTCAATTTCTTATGCCTAATGAAACACCCTTGTTTCACATGTCACTTCATATCAGATATCCAACTCTCAGATTTACTAGTTTAGCATTTGATTTGATGCCATGTTCTTGAAAGCCTATAGGTTTTGATTTCCTAGTCTTTAGTTTCTATTTTCCCATATTTTTAGGTTAAAAAATCACTAGGAAAAGATAATAAATAGTCTGAAATACAGGCAAAAATGTAAAGAAGAGTTAATCATTATTGATTGATTCAGTGATATAAATCAAAATGTCATTTCCACAGTCTTTATATGACAAAAAAATTTCAACAAACATTTACTAAAAGCATATTATGTTTAAAGAAATGATACTCGAAGACAAAAGGGAATAAGTCCCATCTTTAAGGAGCCTTTATTTTAGAGTCTACTGGGAAATTACAGAATTTGAGGCAGTTAGTTGAAGAATTCAGTCCTTAAAGGGCAATTGCAATGAAAATTATCCTAGTAAATCCACTTTATTTTAAGAATTACTTCCTCCTTGCAAAGTACTAAATGTTTTCCTTTTGAAATATTTGTTTCTGCCATATTGGAGGAGTTTTCCATAAGGAAGACCTAGAGGCTTGCCAAGGCAGGTTCCCTCCTTATATTATCTTCAGTTCCTTTTCTTGTTCTTCCAAGATAAACATTACAGCGCAATGGGAGACACCAGCTCAGGATACCTGGGGCCAAACAGTGTAGAACATTTTAGAAACACTCTCTTTGTGCAGGTATTTCTTAAATATTTAATCAGGTTTCAAGGCAAACCTTCCTAGTCTTTCTATAGGGAAGCAATTTTTTGTTTGTTTTGTTTTCATTTTGTATTTCAGATTGAAAATCTCTCCCAAACCTGACTTATCTCTAAATAAATGTGTCAATCCATTAAAGCATCTCCAGATCTACTTTTTAAAAATAACAGTCAGTTATCCCTTTAAATCAAATGTGGCACAGACAGAATAATCTGGAGATAACCTATATTATCCTTCAAATTTTTATAGTGTTCAGTATTTGAATGTGGGCCGTTAATTATGAATGGCGAGCGTGATTTTTATTGGTCCATTTAAGAGAATTCATGAAGAAACTTAACTATGATTAAGCCAGATGCCAAACTGTTATATGAAATCTATAATAGATCTTTCTTTAAGTATAACAAACCTCTTAACTACCAGTGTTATTGCCATGCCATGCTCAGGGGTCTACCAATTTGTTTTCATTTGATCTTCTGTGTGTCTGTATGTATATATGTGTGTGCATGAGTGTGTGTGTGTGTGTGTGTGTGTGTGTGTGTGTGTGTGTGTGTTTATCCCTGAAGAAATGAGAGGACTGATAATTTGGACACATTAGAAAAATAACAGGAATCATGTTTTTTCCTATTGACTGGAAATGTCTCTAACCTCTAAAAATACAATTTTTCTCTCACCTTAATTCTGAGATAGCGTGGGCTCTAAGCATAATTCCATTAATTCAGCCACACAAAGACATTAGAATTTTGTAAGGTGGATTTTGTAAGGTGTAAAATATATATCTGTGCCTTGAGTCATCAATTCTAGTTCTAGAATGATTTGCAGTGCAGTCTCTGTTCCAATCCCCTTTGTTTAAGTAAGATGTAACCCTATTTTTACAGATGAGATAACTGAGTCCAGAGAGATAGGTTTGTTGAGTGATTTGTTGAGTCATAAACTTGTAGTGAAATCTAGAATTCAGATCTTCTACTTCTCATGCTATTTTATCTCCCAGAGAACCAAAGGATATCCCCCCATAGAGTTCTTTATCTTTGGGTATTCAGTCATTCCACAGCTGCTGAGCACAGCTGGGCTGCTGCTTCAGATAGTGGCAAGTTCCTTGTCTGTCTTAGCCAAGCACTAACACAGCTACCTGCAGAGAATTCAGATGAGGGACATGTAAAAGACATATGCTAAGGAGGACATATGACTACTGCCCTACCAACTGGGAAGGGGAAAATTGAGCTAAGGACTTTCATGTTAGAGCAAGTTGGCTCAATATTATCATGACCATCTAAATTACTTTTGGTTCACATCCTTATGCATGTATTATTTAGTGACATAGGTAAGAGAGTTACACTGCTAGAATATCAAATAGGGCTCAAGGCTTTAGGGCTGACACATTCTTAATGGCAACACATTAGACTGAAAAGAATAATGGGCATAGTTAGCCAAAGACTATTTTCAGTCCAATCTTTCCAATATGATCACCAACCAAAGTGATCCAAAAACAAAGAAAGGAGGTAGCTCCCATATTCTTGGTACTTGATTACAACAGATAAATAATGAATTTTCAGCTTCTCCATACCCAGACACATAGCAATTCACAGATTTAGATACTAGCAAATAGATGTTCCTCTAACTGCTCAAATGTCACAGAGTTACAAAGAATAGGATGAAAAAGAAGAAGCAAGCAGTCACAAAATATTCCCATACAATGTTGACTGATCCGAAGATACATAAGTGTGGTGACCTAAAAGTTTCTGATGGAATCTCAGAAAAGAGATTTCCAGCACTAGTTTTATAACCCAATAGTCATGTGCTCCTGTAGGTCTGGGTTCTCCTTAATGTGGGATTTCCTTTTAATGATATAGATCATAACTCATTCATACCAGCTATCCTCTGCAACTCTGATTCATGTCTTCCCATCTGTTCACCACTAGCAGTCCACTCAATATGTCAAACCATTTGTTCTTTTGCAGATATCTAAGGAGTGGTAGTTCAAGAATAGTCCATCAATTATCTTCTGCTCTGATTGTATAACCAGTCTATCTTCTTTTTTGCTCTTACTTTTTTTTTGATAGTCTTTTATTTCAGTCCTCTATAGTTTCCTATTTGTGATAACCCACATGTGCCCTTTTATTGTTCTTTGAATGATACTCCTTTTCACTTCTCCAGAGTTTATATTGTTTCATGATTCTTAGAACTATGAATTGAAGTTTTTGCAACATTCTGTTTTTCCACATCCCTGGAAGGCATAAACATTTTGATCTCCTTTAATGTTTGATATAAGTTTATGTCCATCTTGTTGTTATTATTGTTTAAAAGGGGTATCTTTTATACTGACCATTTAGTTAGAGGATAAGCCTGGAGGCCAAAGAATGGATTTAATTTCACCACAATTTCTATTCAGAACAGATTGTAACCAAACCAATAGTCACTGTTTTCAATTCTTTATCTTTAACAAAAATCCATGAAGAAATTATTTATAATAAAAAAATCTTCAAATCATCCAAACATTTTTGCCTAAAATTCCATTTTACCTTGAAATAATTAGAAGTTAAACTTCTGCCTCAGTGCACAATATTATAATCTCATATGGCTCAGCATAATTATTTACTTCTGAGTTTTGAAATCTACAGTATGATCAGGATAGGGTGAAATCACCCTCCTCTAATTCATTGATACATGCCAAAGGTCTTGCCTTAGTAGCTGATTTTTGTGAGTTGTGATTAAAAACAAAACCAGCATCTGGCACCCAGCCCTCTAGAGAGAAGGAAGTGTACCTACTACACTTAGGTAGCTGGATTGGATCATCAATGACAGATTAGGACTTGAAGCTCTTCCAGTGTGGTGACACCAGCCAGAACTTGTATTCCAAGGTAATTGTTTTGAATAATGCAGGGTCACCTCCGTGCCATCATTAGGCGCTAGATGAAGGCTTTAAGTAGGCATCAATATATTACTGTGACCTATTTTTAAATACTTCAGTCATACTTTCAGCTAACAATAAGAAACGGACTTAAAATGGCCATCACATGAAATATGATTAAAGGGAGCAAAACTTTATTTTGATACAGAATCACAGAGTATCGGAATTGGAGGGAATCTTAAAAATCAGTCAGTCCAATTCAGACTTGTAATCTGAAATCCCTTCTACAACCTCTCTGAAAAGTGTGTATTCATCCTTAGAATACTTTCTATAATGGGGAATTCATTACATACCAAGTGAAATCATTCCATATTCAGACAACTTATTTTTAGGAGGTTTGATCAATCAATCAAGTATGTATTAAGGACCTATTGTTTGCAGATTTGATGATCTTTCTTTTATAGAGCACATTGAAACAAGCAAAAAAAAAAAAAAAGGAGGGAACACAATGGTACAATGGCTAAAAGCCACTAAATTGTAAGTCAGAAGACTTGGATTCAGATTCTACTTCTGCTACATATTATGTATGTGACATTGTGCAAGTCACTTAATTTATGTGTCCCTCCATTTCATTTTCTGTAAAATGAAAGACTAGGACAAAGGCTCTCAAGTCTCATCCAGATCTAAATCTATAATTCTATGATCTTGTGAACTTTGTTTCATCATATTGTAGGCACATAGAGGAGGAAAACTGAAGCAACTAATGGGGAGAACAAACATCAAGCCAGCTGTAAAAGTGAATCTGTGTTTATTGCAGCAATTGAAATTGCAAGCTTTATAAAAGGTTCATCAGAATCTGCTATTCTGAAGGCTCTGGAAAACCTTCACAGAGTTCTAAGCACCCCATTAAGTACAAATGCATTTCAGTTAAGTATCTTGTGTGTATGTAATTGAGAATTTCAATTGGCATGAATTTAAAGAATAGTAACAAAAGGACAGAAAAAGAAAAATCCAGGCTTTTCAGCCATCACTGGTCATCTTCAAGCATGCTTTTCCCCTCTGTGGTCTTTCTATTGCTTCCTTTTTACCCTCTCTCCATGGATTCTATTATACAACATTTACACATGCATATATAACACATTCATATAAAATTGTATGTATGCATATGCTATACATTACATGTATGTGTTTGCAGACATGCATGCATTTATTTTGCAGGATGCAATTTTGGCATCTTAATAATTAATTGATCTCATACCCAGCCCAAATGTATTGTCCCTGCTCTCATTCATGCATATCCGTTCAATGAAAAAATTGTTATATTACATATTTTTTCAAAGGATTTTTTCTGTCAGTCCCAACTCCATTTGGAAGATCAGAGCTCCTTTACTGTTAATCCTGAGTCTCACCTGTACTTCTCAAAAGAAGAGATATTCATTCTGTTATTGGATTGGAGAGTGTAACTGAATACTCTTAACTTAGTGGGTAATAAAATCAACTTAGGGAATGATTCAAGGAAGAAAAACTTCAGGTAAAGTTTGGTGTCAAGTGCATTTGTGGTAGGATGGGAGGCTCAATTATCCAAATAAATATAGGAAAATGGATCATACAATCAATCAAAAGGCATTTATTAAGCTGGAAGCACAAAGATAAAAATTAAACAGTTCCAGTCCTCAAGGAGCTTACATTCTATTATTCTGTTTATTGCCAACAGTAAATGTAGGCAGTAAAGATGGAGATAGGTGAACTTTATGTGTGATCAGGAGTAGCAATTCTGTAAAGAAGAAATAGAAACTTCTGTTTGAAAGGTTCCCAACTTTCTTTTGGTTGGGTAAACAGATGACCTGGCTCTACAACTTTCTACTTGGGTGACTTAGATGAAGTCACTTCTCTTCTCTACACATTAGTTTCCTCATCAATCTAATAAGATTGGGTAGACCAGATGACCTCTAGGATCCCTTTCACATCTATTTGAGATTTCCCTGGAAAACAATGGAGTTCATGAGAGACTATATTCATAAGTTTAACAGCATTCAGTCCAAGCCATATGATGACTTAACCTAACAAACACCGAGAGAAACCTTTCTTTTAGGGCTGCTGAATCTTTTTTGCTGGGGCTAATTAAGATATACCCTCTCAATCCCCTGAGGATCACACTGATGCCTCTTGTAAGTTCAAAGTCATAAGCTATATTCCAGCAAGCTCAAGAGATTAATATCCAGCTATTATTATGAATTATTCTGTTGTGTTGAGTTAATGTGACTCTTTTGTTCTAATTAAAGGACCAACTTGGCATCTGAATAGAAGCTTAGCCAGTACAGTTAAAGTCCTGTGTTAATGAACTACATATTTTTTTCAATTAAAATACCTAATTAGTTTATTATCTAGCAGGCTTAGTAAATAAGAATGCTCAGCTATTTCAAGAAAACCCTTTCAATCCATCTTTATGCAGATAGCCAATAGCCCCAGTGTCTCTTTATTCTAATTGAAATTTTGGTCTCATTTGCTAGTGCCATTTTTGTTATTTCCTATGTATCTTCTAGATGAGCAACTCAAGATAAAAGGATGTTTTGCTGAAGCTTTCTCATTAGAAGAATAGTCTTTTTCAGGTTATCAAATTTGGGGGATGTTTTTATTCCAGTGTTTTTGAAATTATTGGGGAAAGGAGTGTAGTATAGGGGGGAGGCATTAATTCTAGAATCAGTGATGCCTTGGAATCAAATCCTAGCTCTGTCATTTCCCACTATGTGACCTAGAGTAGTCATCACTTAATCTCTTTGGCACTCAATTCATTCATTTGTAAAATAAAAGTGTTGGAATTGATGAACTTTAAATCTCCTCCCACTCCTGCACCCATGATCCTCTCTTTCATAGGGAAGCTCTACACTAATATATTTAAAAGTGGTTCACCTACTCACCCCCAAAGAGATTATAAATCATTTCTGTTGAGAGGTCCCAGTAGATTTCTCTTCATTCATTGGATATTCACGTGTGATAGACAAAGGTTTAATAATAATTGTGCCCAATGCTCCAAGCTTCCCCAGTGAGCTCTTATAGAGAATATATGTGGGTTTATTTTAAAAACAGTGGGAAAATCCTCCATAGTATTTGGCTGTGCTTTTTTTTTTAAAGCAGCTTGGCAAACTAAAGGAAAGCCCATAATGTGGACAGTTGCTTTTTGAGATTTTGTTTGCAATGGTGATTTAAGCCATTTCCTCCCCAATTATTTGAATCATGCATGCAAAACCATCATTTAAAGCTATGATTTAAACTTGAGAACATGAGAAAGCACCCAACAGGATGATAATATACAACATAGTATAATAGTACACCAAAAAAGGGGGAAATCATTCCAATATTAGCCAAAGAAATTCCAAGCCCTATATCTCTTTGTTCAGGTTAAATTCAGTTTCTTAAAATCCTTCAGAGAGGTGTCAACATCTTTTCTTTGTGCATGAATTTCTTAATATTGAATCCTGCTTTAAAAAAAACAATATAGGTTAGAAATGGGGTATCATTTCATATTTATAGTTTTTCATTATAGTCATTATTGGCAGTGTCTAAAATGGGCATAGACCCACATAAACTGATAGTTAAGTAGGTGCTGCTGAACATCTCATTAAAATTCAGGAGTTTAGAAATAAACTGTTATAATTTGTCCATAATCTATTACTATTCACTATTACAAATTAAAAGAAAAAACAAACAATATGATCGATGAAGCAGTGAAATAATGTTTTCTACTCCAAGCAGAGGAGAAATTCTACTTTTTACATCTAGCTCCTATGACAACCTGTGACCTACCTGGAAAAGTACTTTGTAGCTTGAAATATAGAGAAAATGTGAGTAGGATGCCCCATCCAGGTAGATGATAGGAATGAATATGTTATACTTCAATCACATAATGATTTGCACACAATGGGAAAAAAGTAATAAATGAAGGCATAGTATTTTCCTATATATAGGATATTGATTCAGAAATTAAAAGTATATATGTACAATGTAATGACAATGTTTAAAATAAGCTTTTTTAAAAAAAATAAATGGAGAAAAAATATCACCAATGTGTGTTTTTTTCTGACATGGTGTCATCCTCTTATTTTATGCATAAGATAAAATATCAATTAGAGTTTAAGATGAACAGATTGTTCTTATTGAGAAAATGAAAATATGCTACTACTAATAATATCCACTTAAATGGTTGTGGAATTTGCAAAAACCTTTATATTCAGTGTCTCATTTGGGCATCAAAACAACTTTGTAAGGTAGGTGCTACAAGTATTATGATACACATTTCATAGATGAGGAAACCAAGGCTCAGAATTTAAGTGATTTGGTCAGAAAAATTAAAACCCAGATCTTCTCAAATCTGAGCCAGACCACCATTTACTATGATTTTGATTAACATGGAGGAGGAAAGATATATCAGCAATGGATTCATTTCTCCCCCCAAGTTTTTCTTTATTGCCTCACAGTAGTCTGTAGATGACTTGGAATGATAAAGGGATTTGTCCATAAAGCACGTTTTAATGGTTATACTACTGTGATTTTGAGTACCAACCCTGTGACATACTATATTTTTCTTTCCTAAGATCCAAAGCTCAGTTCTGAGGGGCTAATTGCCATGTTGGCCACAATTAGCCAATTTGGGTGATGAATTTTTTGACCACACTATTCTCAGACTATCTACTTTGTAGCAGAAGAGTTGATATCGACTGAGGTTTAAAGTGTGTCTGCGTGGGTGAAATCACAGGTCCTTGGAGGATGAAAGAAGAAAAGCCAGTTCATTGGAAATAAAGAAGCTATATCTTGCTAACGCTTTTGCTTTTGTTGTTATTGTTATTGAGTTTTATTTTTTTGCACAAGTGAGGTAAGGACTCGGGTTGCTAATAACTTCTAATAATTATTAAAATTCAGTGCTCCTACTTATCATCTTTTTACTGGTTCCTTCATATCCAGTTGTCCTGAAATAGGGAAATGGAGAACAGTTTTTTACTTTACTTTTCTCATCCCTACCTTCCTGAAAATAACACACAATAACACACAATGGAATAATTATCAAATTTGTGAATGAAATTAAGAAGAAAACTTAGAATTTTAGGGGGCAGAGTAGCAAACCACACCTTAACAAGCAAGACTATTAGGTCAATCCTCATAAGATGAAATGCAATGAAGATAAATAATATGCTTTCCCCCAAAAAAAATCCATTTTAGAAACACAGAATATCTTGGAATGGAGTAATAGCACTTTGACAAAATATCAGCGTCACTGACACTTGAAAAAGTCAGTGTTAGTTAGCAATATTATATGGTTATCAAAATGACTAACTCATATTTGGATTGTGGTAAGTGAATCAGAATAAAATCACAGACCTGCTTTATGTTGGGTTGATCTTAACAAAGCTAGGGTATTGTGATTGGTTCTAGATAGTATGTTTAAGAAAGATAATGATAAGCTGAACATAGATGAAGACACAGAGATAAGTGAATAGATAGACATTAAATAGTGTGCCTAGGATTGTACTATGTATTGAGTCAATGAAAACAAAAATCACTAATAAGGTAGATCAATTGGAGAATGACTAAACACATTGTGTTATATGAGTGCAATAAAATATTTCTATGCTGTCAGAAATGATGACCATGAATACAGAGAAGCAGGGAAAGATTTACAAGAGCTGATGCTCAATAAAGTAAGAGAGCCAAGAAAGCAATATAAACAATGTCTACAGCAATGTAAACAGAAAATCACAAAATAATCAAAAGTGAATATTGCAAAATTACAAAAAAAGAAGCATGGCCAGAAAGAAGAAAAATGAGAAGACATCCTCATGCTGCTTCTTTGCTGAGCTGGGAAGTTCATGGTACATTACATGCATTCTCTTTTTCTAAGGTATTGGTCAAATGTATTTCTCTTCCTTTTTCTTCGTCTTTTTCTTTAAACATCTTATTTGTTATATGGGGTGGCTTTAGGTGGGGGATGGAGAAAGATACTTGGAGAAATTCTGGTGATATGAAAAGCAAAAATAAAATAGCAATAACATTAATTTACAAATTAAAAAAACAATATGATTCCTACCATTGAGGGGTTTAAATTCTAATAGGGAAGACTAAACATAAAGAAAGGGAAAGAGAAATAAGACACTGTATAGAGATAGCTAGGGAAATGGTATGTAGGCCTATTGCTGACATGGTAAGATGAGGAGAAAAACTTACCTATCAAGACCATTGGATCCAGGTTTGGTGTCTAAAAGTGAGTGTGATGACCAGAAAGTAGACAGCATGAAAGAAAATACTTAGGAAGTGTCCTGAATGCCTGATTCCTGGCAAGAGAAGTCTTAGAACGCCTCCAGTAGCTATCTCCAAGAATTAGGACCATGTAAAAGACATTGTTCTTTTCTACTTGTCCACATTAGGACCATGTAAAAGACACTTTTTTCTACTTGTCCACAGAGGGCAGAGCTAGGAGTGGTGAGTGAAAGTTAAAAGGAGATTTAGATTTGATAGGAAAAAAAAAGCTTTGTCATATTGGAAGTGATTAAAATGGAATTAGATCCCTAGTATGATAGTGGTCCCTCCCTCACTGGACATAAATTTTCCCATTCAAAGTCTTTTTTACTTTCCAACTACATGTAAAGATAGTTTGCAACATTCATTTTTATGCAATTTTGTTTTTCTCTCCCTTACTTCCCTGCTTCCTCCCCAAAATGGCAAATAATCTGACATAGATTAAACGAGTACAATTCTATTAAACTTATTTCCATATTAGTTATGTTATGAAAGAAGAATCAGAATAAAAGGGAAAACCCATGAGAACAAAAAAAGAAACAAAGTGAAAAAAATTTCTTTCTCTGAATGTGGATAGTATTGTTGAGAAGTGCTAAGTCTATCAAAGTTGGTCATCGCACAATGTTGCTGTTACTGTGAACATGCTCCCCTGGTTCTTGTCACTTCACTCAGCATTAGTTCATGTAAGTCTTCCCAGGTTTTTCTGAAATCTACCTGTTCATCATTTATTATAGCAAAACACTATTCCGTTACATCCATATATGACAATTTGCTCAGCCATTCCCCAATTTCTAATCCTTTGCTACCACAAAAAGAACTGGTATAAATATCTTTTGTACATGTGGATCCTTTATGATCTCTAAGGTTACAGAACTAGGGGTGGTATTACTAGACCCTTTGGGCATGGTTTCAAATTGTTCTCCAGAATAGTTGGATCAATTCACAACTTTAACAATCAAGCATCAGTGTTCCAATTTCTCCACTTATTCTCCAACATTTAGCATTTTCCTTTTCTCTCATATTAGCCAATCTGTTAGGTGTGAAGTGTTTTAATTTACATTTCTATAATCAATAGTGACCTCACTGGATGTTTTAAATAACAAGTTGGATATTCATTTGGCAGATTTTTTTAAAAGAAATGAAAATTTTAAAAAATTTAATGAATATTTAAAAAATTAATCATATTTAAAGGCAGGGGGATTACCTTCAGAACACTACAAGAAAAATATATGGAGCACAATAACCTTCTATCAACATTTGTTAATAATTTAAGGAAGGTAGTCGGAAATTATCTGCAAAAATAGAAAAAGTGAATTTCTTAAATCAAACTAATACTACTCTGATCCCTAAGACAGACATTATTGACAACAACAAAAAAGTTATTTATAATAGATGAAGACTGGGAGATTTTCCAAAGAGAGGGGGGTTAAAAACAACAATAACAAAAATGACCAAGATATTGTGTCCACAATTTGAATTTTAAGGAAATAACCAAAAAAAGGGGAAAATTATATCCATTTCCAGGTGAAGTAATGAAGTAATAAATAGTAATAGTAATAGTAGTAATAGTAATAGTAATAGTAGTAATGAAGTAATAGAAGTAATAGTAGTAATAGAAGAATAGTAATAGTAATAGTAATGAAGTAATTAAAGTATTGAAGTAATGAAGTATTTTCTTGGAAAAGATTCTGAAATGGTTTGTCATTTCCTTCACTAGATCATTTTTACAGATGAGGAAACTGAGCCAAACAGAGTTAAGTGATTTGTCCAGGATGACACTGCTAATAAGTATCTGAGGAAGATTAGTATTCCTGATTTCATGGCCAGCACTCTCCCCACCCATACCACTCAACTATCCCTATATCACATTAAGGAGCCAAGAAAAATAATGTTTTAATAGCTTAAATAAAGTATTATGATGAAAAATAAATCCATTGACATAATAATCTTTTAGGTATATTACTTATAAACACATGAGAAAGAGATAAGGAAAATTCCATTTGACATAAATGCATTAAATATCTGGGATTTAACTTACCAAGGCACATAGGACTTAAATTCAGTTATAATTCTTGTAAAAATCAAAGAAGACCTAAGTAACTGGAGAGATTTTCAATGTTTTTATCTCAGTTGCTCCAGGATAGAAAAGAAAAATGACTAACCAAATTACTGGACAAATAAATGCTATACCTGTCACATGCCAAATGTGATTCTTTATAGAATAAAACAAAATATAAAATTTCACTTAAAAATAAAAATTCAATAAAGGAGAGGAAGAGGTAGGAAAGAATGAGTCTTGATGTGTTGGCTAATGTCAAATTCTACCAAATCTACTGATATTATCTACTAATTATCTATTGATAATTCTACCAAAATCACCTGGTCCTGGATACATTTTTTAGATTAAAGTAGATCAGTGATCTATATTTGATAAATAAGACCTAGAAATGAATGCACATTTGATAAACCAAAAAACTCAAAATTCTGGTGAAGGGACTCTTTGCTAAGAATTGCTGAAAAATCTGGGAAACAATCTGTTAAATATAGGTTTAGATCAGAATCTTATGCTACCTATCCCATTAAATGCAAAATAGAAACTAATCTAAATATAAAAAGTCAGGCCTTAAAAAGATTTAAGGAAAATTAAAGCTTATTTCTTTGGCAAACGATGGAAAAGAAAAAAATCATAATGACACAAGAAGAGACAATAAAAAAACAAAATAGAAATGACACTTTTATAAAATAAAATCAATGCAACTAAAAATAGAAGAAATTATATAAGTATAAAATATTTACATTAAAAATATGATTAAAAGTCTTGCATTCAAGATAAAATTTTTTAAATAGGTAATAAAATTTTAAAAACATTTTTGGAAAGATTGTGGGAAAACCAGCATACCACTTCACTGTTGGGCTATCTACAAATTAGTTTGTTATTTTTTGGAAAATAATTTGCATTCATATGAAACAATTACTAAATTTTTCATAGTCTTTGAACCAGAGATTCAATTACTAAAATATGGAGACTATGTGCAAAGTAAATTATTGGTAAGAAAACTTTTTTTCTCCTTAGGTCTCCTTATCTTGTCTACATTGGAAATTCAGGGTTTACTCAGGTTATCGATTACCATAGTTTCTTAGAACTATTCTGCTTCTTACCTAGGCTGTCTCACTCTTCCTTGGCCTTTCACCCCTGTGAGATCACCATATTAAGATCAAATTTATTGTAGGCATCCAATCTCCATAGCACAGTCCAAGTCAGAGGCCTCAAAATTCAAGATTCACCAATTTCAACCTTCTGGGAAGCTGGGATTATAAGAACATGCTACCATACCTGGTTAAACGACATTTTTTAAAAAAAAAATATTCATATGAACAGCACATGTGACAAAAATTAAAATAGCACCTGTATGTGTGTTTATCTATCTTCAGTCAATAATTCATAAATGTCTGGGCAAATTATAACATATTGATGTAATTATTTTAATGAATTAATGAATAAAATATATATTAAACAATTATCATGTGCCAAATTCTGAGAAAACATTGTAAAGAATGAAAACTATGAAAAATTCAGAGAAGTTAAAAAATAATATCATATAATGTGAAGAAAACAGAATTTTAGAGCTAAATATAGTCTGTGACAATGTAAATACAGTTGACATTAGAAGACAATAAAATTTTAGTGAAATACAGTAGAGTACAAAGTTATACTGTGAAGTCTCTCATGCTTTCTTTTAATTAATGACCTGACAGTTTTTAAAATAAATCTTTGTAAAAGATTTTGTATATCTGTTGGAAAGTTTCTATTATATCCAAATGCATAAATAATTTACTTTTTGAACAGAACAGGTCATGCCAAATGAACCTGATTTCATTTTTGACAGTCACTAGATGACTAAATTAGGAGATTTCCTTGGGGGAAATATTTTTACTTTTATTTGATATTTGAAATAAATATCCATTTCTAAAAAGTGATTCTATTTAATCCTTAGATTAGAACTGGAGTGCTACTCAGTAGCATTTAACATTTGGTCTATGGTGAGGGAAAACAAAATCAGGGAGGACTGGAATTGATAATTAGAGAAAGTCACCCCAAATCCTCAAAGTATCCCTGTGACCCAGACATATAGACAACTTGGATCTGGGGGAGCATTGTCAAAAATACATGTTATAGGTGTACAGAGAAGGGAAAAATCCTGTTTTTAAAAAGAATTGTCTATTACAGATAGTACTGGATTCCCTCTCCCTTAGGGTCATTAGACAGACTTTATTGGAGATATTGAAAAGGAGAACTTTTTTCAAGTATTTAGATATTGGACTCTATGGTTCCACATAATGCTAAGACTGTGATTCTGGGTAATGAACAGAATAGAAGCTCAGTAAATATTTGAGAAGTAGATGAATACGTTTGCACACATTCAGATGAATTCATTGCTTCTTTAAAACTTAAAGAACTGATCGTGACACCCTTTAGTCAAATAGTCTTGTTTATATTTGTTCAGATTATTAGAATATATAATGAAAAAGAAAGCCAACTTGAAGTCCTCACAAACATTTTTGAGGAGAAAACATCATATGTATATTTACCAATTACTGAGAATGTAGAAAGGGAATTGATATACTGAAAATGCATTCTTTTGAGCTCCTTATCACAACAAAGGGGATGTTGACACCAGGAATGTGGGTAAGAGAAATATACTAAGCCCTGCCTCTATTATAGTCAAACCAGTTTTCTCCTAATGGATTTTGCAACCATCCTCAAGACTCACATGTGTATAGCTTTTTTGCATGTGATTATCTGTAGCATCTCCTCCATTAACCATGAACTTATTAATAGAGACTGTCCTTTTGTTTTCTCTGAATCTTCCATGCTTGAAACTGTCTAACACATAGTAGGTGCTTAATAGATGTAAATTGGTTGATTGGCAGAGGATATTAATGGCACAGGCTTTTGACTTCATTTGCTGGTTGCCCCAATATGAAATAGACATGAGGAGCTCAAACACTCTCTGATATTTGGCTGGCATGATGGGGAACTCAGGAAAAAAAAATAGACTGGTCATATAGCTAATGTGAAGGAAGATTGATAGACAGTTCCCATGCTCTCATTGGTAGTCACTTGCTGTCAAGAAAAGTCAAGAAAAGGAAAAGGTACATTAAGTATATTTCATGTGACTATCAGGGTACAATATGAACAAGAGCTGCTCAAGATGGCAAGTATAGAATCTGTTTAAGTAATGGGAACACCTAAATTGGTCAATCAGGTCATAGATATCTTTGGAATATTAGTATGTCATGAAATTGTTCTTAGAATCATAACAGGCACATAGTAGATGGTGCACTGGCCTCTGATCCAAAAAGAACTAATTCTAAGCCCTGTCTCAGACTCATACTGTATGGGAAATATATACATACCTCCAAGCAAATGTTAAAGCTCTCAGTAACTCTCTGAGACTATAAATCATAACAAATTATAGATGTTCTTAGAGTTCCTCATACCAGTGAAATCATTGGTCCAGTCCCAGTCTTCTTTAGCACCATAAATCAAAAACTGGAAGGATCCCCAGATTATAGCTAGTATGACCTTTAATTTTTACAGGTGAAGAAACTAAGTGATGACAGTATTTGCCCAAGTCACCCAAATAGGGAACTTCAGAGGCAATATTTAAACTGGGGTTTTCTCTCTAGAATCAGTTGGTTGTCCCCTATGTCATTCTCTGCCCCTTATGGACCCCTTTGTATAAGGATTTCTAGAGAGGTTCATCTTAGCTATTTCATTCCCCATGGAGAGTAAAGCATTTCCCCTCTTTCACCTCTCTTTTTCACAATTATGGTTTCCATAACACATCCCCAGCTCTCTAATGTAATTATCATTTCTATAATCCTCTTCTCACCATTTATCCTTTTTAAAATCTTGTACAGAAAACTCTGCAGAACAGAGCATGTGGTTCTCCTGGGACCACTGACAGAGGAATTAGTCTGTAATTCTGAATTAACTTTGTTTTGTAAAGTCAGAGTTGGCTGGCGCTCTCTTTTCCTTAGGTGCTTCTTCTATTCCCAAAGTGCAGAGCATGAAGGAATCTAACTAGTAACAATGCAATCACAAATCTTATTTATTCTCCATTGGCTGTGAATTTCCTTCCAAATTACTGATGGTCAAAGGCTAAATGGAATTTTCTAGAAGTATACTCTAGAAATGAGAAAATCTGTGGAAAAACATGGAATAGTTACAATTGATGGGAAAGGGAAAGATTCTGGTTAGGCTAAGTGAAGGAGGAGAGAGAATTAAAATTTATAGCTTTATAAAATGTGGTGATGAGGGGCAATGTGATACAATGGTAATTGTTGTGTTTGAAGTCAGAAGACATTGAATCTTGGCTCTACTACCTTGCTTGTGTGACCTTTCGTCACTTTCCGCAGAAACAGTTTCCTCATCTGTAAAATCAGAAAGTTGGACCAAAGGAAGTTGAGGTACCCTCTAGCTCAAAATCTAAGATCAGCCTCTGAGGAAATCACTTATAAGGAATATTATGAGCAGTGTGAAACAGAAACACTTTCTCTGAAAACCCTCTAAGTTCTATCTGTAAACCACTGGCCTTGTGTATTTTAGAAATCTTTATATACAGTAATAGTCTGGAAGCCCAGTAATCTATCATATTTGATCAAGACAGGTATAAATCATTTATTCATGATTTACTATTCCTCACTTGATTCATTGATTCATCTCCAGACAAGACAAGGTCAGAACAGGGGGGAAAATGATTAAGATTCTTGCCCTTAGGAGAGAGCAACTCAACCAACAAATTTATCTTCACATCTGACCTCATGAAACTTGACACTGAAAGTATTGCTGAAATTGAAATAGCCCTTACTGAAGGTCCTTCAAATGGAAATGTCTATGTAAGTGTGCAAATGGAGAGTGAAGGACTCCATTTTTTCAGCATTATGGATAGCCTGACAAAAAAGGCCCATCTGGTTTCTTGCATAAGAAATCTTTTATAAATCTGATGACTTCTTTCAAAATTATTCTCATTTTTATCCATGGGCTTCATTTAATTTTCCTTTCTGATATCCCTGATACTCTCCACTATATTTTTGGTGAGGCAATTGAAGTGACTTGCTCAGATCACACAGCTAGTAAGTATTAAGTGTCTGAAGCCGAATTTTAACTTAAGTCCTCCTGAATCCAGGGCCAGTGCTCTATCCACTGTGCCATTTAGCTGCCCTCCCCACACACAATTTTCAAGCTGTTTCTTGAAGGAATCATGAAAGATCACATTGAAGTCATGATAATGACTGTATGACACAGTGGAAAGGCCATTGCTCTTGAGTCAAAAAACTTGGATTTTAAGTATCAACTAAGATTCTTACTACCTGTCTCACTATGGACACTTCATCTCTCTGCATCTCAGTTTCCTATCTGCAACATGAAGGGTGTGAGTTAATGTACTCTGAAGTTACTTTCAGTACTATATCTGTGATCTTGTGATGATATAAACTAGGGGCCTAGAAAGTCTTGGTGAATTAGCCTTGAAAAGATGTGGCAGTCAGCTTTGAAGGGCTTGCTTTAAAAGAGGCTGGCCCCAGCTGGCTGACCACAAGCCTGACTGTTCAGCACCATGGTTAGCATTAGAGCAACAGAAGATCTTAGTTCTAAAAATGGGTGGGGTCTCATAGGCCATCTGGTCTAACCACCTCATTTTACAGTTTAAAAAACTGAGATCAGAGAAGATTGGTAGAATGGAGTGCATGTGTGGTATCCAAATCACTTTATATATATATATATATATATATATATATATATATATAATATAAGTAACGAATCTGTGATTTGCAAAATGAACTTGACTCTGATCACATTGGAGGATGATCAGAAAAAGAGGTTATAGGGACCAAGTTCAGCAAAATTTTTCAAGTTACCACTGTACTTAATAGATCAGGATCTGGTGGAGGGCGATACAGGTATTTCCAATTCTAGCATGGTTCTTAACTAGTCCATAAGCTATCTCCATAGATTTAGGAGGGAAAAAAAAACAGACTAAGTAAGCCTGCAATTTATCAAACAGCCAATTAAAGAGAATTGTGAACCTGGGAGTTTTTAATTAAAAGAGATATGGGAATGTTTACAAGACCAGAATATGGGGCAGGAGCAGAATAGTATTAAAGCAATGGATACTTAGTTATCAGTGATATTGCCTATATATATTTACATTTTATATATATACAAAACATATATATATATATATATATTCACATAAAAACTGAAGAGCAGAGGAGAAATAGATAGGGCCTGAGGGACCTACATAGGTGCTCTCAATCAAAATGCTAACAATCTATCTTTGTGTATGTCATGCATCATAGCATAATACATAGAAAACTGGTCAGGAAGACCCAGATTCAAGTCCTGTTATATATTGGCTTTGTAATGTTAGAAAAGTCATATGATTTCTTGATTTCCCAGAGAACTCTGGAAGACTTTAAATTACAGATTCAATGATCTGCTTAGTGAAGAGATTTTCCATATTGAAAGTTTTCTACACTGAGTAAACCATTGCTCAATATCTCTCACCCTCCTCCCATCTCAAAAAATCATGCATATGCATCTCCTTGTTCTCATAAATCTTAAATTTTTCAGTCTTTCTGCTGTGCATATAATATGCCTTCTCCTGCTTGCTTGTGGTATGTAAACTATAGTCAGAAGTTATGAAAACCATTTCCAAAGCATAGCTGCTAGCTAACTCCTATGTCAATAAAAAAGAAGTTGCCTATAGTCTTAAGAATAAAATTTCTCTAGCATGATCACTGTTACATTGCATATTCAGTGACTTTAAAGGAAAGGGTTGATAAAATGGGGGTGTTAGGTCTAGAGAATCCTCAAGGTCTATTTTAGCTCCAAATCAAAGATCTTAAGTATATGTTGAGCAAAATCTGCCAGAATGCAACGTGGCCAAAGTCAAGAAGCTAAAGTCCTAAGTCTCATGGAAAGTGTATCAAGGTAGCACAAGCCATAGAAAGATGCTATATAACACAGACCCGCCTCTTCTAGGATGACAGGTAATTTACTTATGCATATGATGGGAAAATATTTTCTGATACTATAAAAATTTCTCTCTGCCATAGCCTTAGGATAATTTAATGATAATCATGCTTGTTACTCTCAATCAATCAATCAACACATTTTATTAAGCATTTACCACGCGACTTCTCCATTTCCTTTATTGGATCAACATCTATATCATTCCTTCTAACTACAAGCATTTCTCAAAATTATATCGTGGATTTTTCCTCTCTACATATTCTCTTTCAGTGACTTCATCAGCTCCCATGAGTTTAATTAGCTGAGAACTCTACAGATGTCTCCCTAATCTATATTTTCAACTCAGTTTCTCTGCTTAGAGCCATGTATCACCAATCAGCTAATGTTTCAAACTGGATGTTCTATAGACATCTAAAATTAAACATTCCCAAAACAGAACTCATTAGCTTTTCCCCAAATCTACCCTTCTTCCAGACTATCCCATTTCTTCCAAAAAGCACCATCATTCTTCTATCCTATGTTTATAACCTCTGTCACTCACAAATCTTCATTCTTCCTAAGCTACACAGCCAATCAACTGACAAATTTTGTCATGTCTAACTCTGCAAAATCTCTCACTTTCAATCATTTTCCTATTACCACTTCAGTTCAGACCCTTATCACCTCAGATCCAAATTATTTTAATGGTTTCCTCATTGATCTTCCTGCCTCAAGTCTCTCTCTATGAAAGTACTTCCATTTCTCAGCTACAAAGTGACTTTCCTTAAGCTTTAAATCTAAACACATCATTCCCTACTTTAAAAACTACAGTAGCTACATCTTACTTACAGGATAAAATGTAAACTTCTGTTTTTAGATTTCAAAGTCCTCTATAACAGAAAGCCAACATCCAGGCTCACTTTATATTACTTCCCTTTTTACACTCTGTGAACCAGTCAAATTGTTCTCTCTTTTCTTCACCCAAAATAGTTCCTTTGTGTGATGGCTGAAATTTGAAACAATTGAGAAAACAAAGGTTCAAGCTTCCTAGCATACTGATTTACTAAGCAATGGATGCCAATTGCATAACAAATTGGTCCCTGGCCTCCTTGGTTTAGCACTGGACCCCAAATACAGGGGGAGATAAAATATGATGCATTAAAAGAAAATAATTAACAGGATATAAATCATGATACAAGATTAAGTTAATCTGATTTCTAATTGGAGGAAAGATTAGAAGTTTTCTGAGTTGTAAGAGACATAAGTATACTTCAAGATCTGGGAGAAGAGAGAACAAGCAAGTAGACTTTTCCAGATGTAAAACAGGATGTCACTCAATGCCTGTAATTAGCAAGTAGGAAGAATTTATAGAAAAATGCAGCTTACGTTTCAAAATTGAGACAGTTTTATAGAAGAAAGGAGAGGAGAGGAGAGGAGAGGAGAGGAGAGGAGAGGAGAGGAGAGGAGAGGAGAGGAGAGGAGAGAGAGAGAGAGAGAGAGAGAGAGAAAGGAGAGAGATTCCCACAATTCCCACAATTCTCTCAATTGTTGGGACCAGAAAACTACCTGGGACATCTAGCACTCAAGATGAAATGCAATGATTGAATGGACATTGGGAGTGAGTTAGGATGCTAGGAGATGATGTCATTTAATAGTGATGATTATATTGCTTTGGCTTTTTGCTTCATGGAGATTGAGTTTTCTTGATCATTTTGGTGGCATGTAAATCTTCCTATGCAAAATTAGTCTATTTCAAGCTCCCTAGTTCAATCAGTTTACCTATAAAGTATATTTGATAAGGTTTTGTGTATCATTATGACTGTTCTTAGGCTTTGCATTAATTGGTATACTTAGCTATCTAAGAAGTTGCTCCCTAATAGACTTTTCTTAGTACATTATGGTGATAGTTAAAAACCTTAAAAATTTGGCTTATATACAAGTGATTTATGAGAGGAGAAGACTAGCCTTTTCTCCATGAACCAAAGTGGATAATTATGACAACTATGGAAATTGTGTAAATCAAATTGACACCATCTTGTAAAACTATCACCATGTTGAGACTTGAGTTTCATATTCCTGTAAATTCTATCAACTTGCTAATCAGGGGAATTGAGTGACATCCTGTTTCACATCTAGGAATGTTCAACTGCCTACTCTTCCCCCCTCAACTCTTCAAACTTTCTCACCCCTCTACCATCTTGGAAATCCCCTAATTTTTCATTCAATTAGAAATCAGATTACCCAATCTTGTATTCTTAGTTATTAATCCTTTCAGTTATTTCATTTGATGCATAAAAATCTGTCTTCCCTTATATTTGCGGTCCAGTGGCCCACTGAGGAAGTCTGGTCCCAATATATAATGCAATGGGATATATTGTTGAATAGCTTGATATACTCAGAAACTTGAATCTTTGTTTCCTTAGTTATTTAAAATTCAAACTGCCATATATCTCACCTAATTGTTTTTGTTCTATCTATCCCCCATCTTGGCATTTATTCTCTCTCTTTCTCTACCTTGTGATTTCTGAAAGATAAAGAGTGCATCCCAGAATTTTCACAGAATGCTGGTTTATGACCATTTCAGGATGAGTCCCCAGAGGAGCAAGGCATGATTTTTGAAAGTGACTTCTAAAATCTTAGCTCAGTGATAGCCGAGATGAAGATGCAGTTAGCATTTCACATCTGGATGTAGAACCAATATTATGCAGAAAATATAAATGTTCTATTGGAGCACTAGAGAAAATATTAATACATTTATTCTTGCTACATCATTGATGTGAATATGCCATTGTTAAAACTAATTGATGTTAAGTGAATAAAAAAAACATGGGCACTGGTCCCTGGCATCTAATAGTAGGGGGAATGTGACTGGTGAAGGTTCAAGCTGATGGCAGTACATTTGACAATCCTAAATCCCCAGGGTGATGTATATAAACCTAGAAATGGAAGAGCAAGCATATTTGCTCACTCACTATACCTATATTTATTAAATGATATGCTTAAGCCTTGGTTCTTGGTGAAGAGGCTGATCAGAGTCCATAAGGATTTATTGGCACTTAAACCTGTGCAAAATACTCTGTGGGATGAAGAAATTGGGGGGGGGGCAAGAGAGCACAAAGAAAAAATCCAAGCTATGTCTGCACCCAGGACCTTACATTCAAATTAATATGTTGATAAATACAATACAGATCTTAGTCTCTGGGAGCATATGATCTCCTGGGAGGAGGAATATGTTTATAAGTAAACTGCTAAAAGGGAGAGAGCGGATTCTCTGGAGCTGAGAGATAAATATACAAGAAGTTGGGCAAAGTCCAATGAGAATTTTTAGGAGAAAAGATTTTATATCATCTGGGATGGGGATGAAGTCAGGGAAAGTTTCATGGAGGAAGTTATACTTGAGTTTGGTGAAAAGAACACTCATTTGCTAGTCTAACATATACTGGCTGTGTGACCAGGGGGAGTCAATTAAGTCTCTGATAATGTGTTGTTTTCTCTGTTTAAAAAGTAGACTCAATAGCATGCAAGGCACCTTTCTATGTCGACACTCTATGTGTTGGTCCTACAAGATAGAATCACACAATTTTAAAGCTGTTCAGGTACCCAGTGGATCATCAGGTACAAAATCTCTCTATGGGTGTATGTCTCCATGTTTCTATTTAACATATGAGGAAACCGAGCTCCAAAAAAGCCACACAGATAACTTGATGCATTGGAAATAACATATTGTTTGTGAAATGTATAGAATCTCTAGAAAGTAGTATGATGAATAGACTTCAGAACTTGGAATTAGGAAGGACTGTGTTCCAATCCCAGTTCCAATACTTAGCAGTTGGGTGACACTGAACAAGAGATTTAACCCAGATGAACCTCAGACAACTCATAAACCTTCTAAGGTACAGATAAGTGCATCTAGTTTGAAGTAGCTCAGATATTTCCCACACCTACAAAAGTTCAGATTCTTGTATACATTGATACATCTACTCAATGTCCAAACTTCTTTCAAATGAGTCACAGTACATAGGAATAATTTGAAATCTAGGCTTATCAATACCGAAATTTCTAAGATTTGTTCATGCTTTGACTGGAATATTGTCTTCTGGGCACAAATGTATTTCTAACCTGCTGCTCCTGAACAGCTAGAAGCACCAGATATGTTAGCTGTTATTTCTAGACTGCCATATAGATTTCAATATATTGCACCAAAATATCATCTAGCCTTCTGAGGGAAAAATTTTGATCTTTTCTTTACCTTTTTTTTTTCTAACTCAAGCTCATCTCTTGTTCTTACTTAATTAACAAGCCTGATTATGGCAAACAGCCCTTTGGCAGTGTGGGTGATAATTTTTCTCTTTCCATGCCAGTAATCTTTATCAGCTACAAAATAATCAATTGAAAGGGAGAGATTTTGCCCATCCTCCAAGTGTCTCCAAAGGCTCCAAATTGCCAAACAAATAGATGAAAAATTGAGCTTTCCATTTTTACTGGGATATTTTGTAAATAGTACAGATATAAACTTACTCATCCCACATATCAATCATTTAATGATTTGCCCCAATTTCCTTCTATCATTTTTTATTCTCCATCTCTGTCTGTGTCTCTGTCTCTCTCCCTTTCTCTTTCTCTGTATACATATGTGTGTGCGTATACACCCATACACATATACATACATACAAACATATATATATATATATATATACATATACATAGTTGTTGTTGAGCTGTATGCAGCTCTTCGTGACCCAATTTGGGATTTTCTTGGAAAAAGTTCTGAAGTGACTTGCCATTTCCTTCTGCAGCTCATTTTACAGATAAGAAACTAGGGAAACCCAGAGTTCAGTAACTTGCCCAGTTTCACATAGCCAGTAAGTTTCTGAGCACACATTTGAATTTAGGAAAATGAGTCTTCCTGACTCCAAATCTGTTACTTTATCCACTGTACCAACTAGTCGAGATATAGGTATATCTCCTTCTCTTTCCCCTTCTCTTAAGGAGAGAGTTATGGTGTCAATAGGCTTCAGAATCCTAATTATCTCCCTTACAAAATTACTTAATTTAGGACTGATTTGAAGTAAGATCTATATTTAGCTAGATTTCTGAATATGCATATGCCCTACATAATTATTCAGGGTGGTAGAGGGCTAAAACCCATTTCAATTGAATTCATCCCTCATTCCTCCTTGCTCTGCATGATTTTCTGCTTTACTTCAATTTGATGTTATTGATTTTGTAATTTTCACATTAACAATAACGGTAAGCCTGATTTTCCCAATAAGAAGGATGTAATTATTTTACTCTGTGAAACGTAGAAATGAATTAACACATTCAGTGCTCTAAATTAACTATCTCCTCGCATATACTAAATGTTATATGAATTATGTAACAACATTTTAATGATGATTTTTACATCAATGACTTTCCCCAATGAATATCCCTTTATCCCTTTCTACTACAAAAGGCCATTCTTGTGATAAATAAGTATGGTTTAAGCAAAGCAAACTTTTACATTGGTAATGTCTAATGACACATGTATAATTCCATACCTACAATTCATGGAGATGGAAGACTTATTTCATGAAAATCAATTTTCTAAAGCCACAACTGGTCACTATATTGATTGGTTGGCTAGTATCTTTCAGTATTATTTCTCTTTATATTACTATAGATATAGTGTATACCAGAGGGTCTTAATCTATTTTTAGACTGAGTACTTTTTTGACAATCTGATGAAGTCCATCAACCCCTTCTCAGAATCATGTTTATAAATAATTGAAAGTGTTGCTAAATTTCAGTTAGACATTAGTGGGGAAAATGTATTTTTCCCATCCAAGTTCATAAACATCCTGGAATTTATTCTTGGTCTCCTTGAGGATTGGGGACTTTAGGTTAAGGACCCCTGTTCTTTTCTCTTTCCTCTTTCCTTTATTTGCCAACCCTTCCCAAGTTTTTCTGATTTCTTCTTATTCGTCATGGCTTATAGTATTCAATAAGAATCCATTCATTCAAATAATACAACTCAATAAAAATTTAAAAGGGATAAGATCTTGCTACCAAATAAGTTATTCATGACATAGTGCTATTAAGATAAAATTCATACCACAAATCATTAAAATTATACAGGTTAGAACAATGTGAATCAAGTTCTTGTTTTGCCTGAGATACCTCCACTAAACTTCCCAAGCTTTCTGGGTATTACATCATACCACTCTTTTTTCTGGGAGCTGGGACAGACTAAAATCTCTTAATATGTCAAGGGCCACAGAGCAGCCCTCTCTATAAATTTTTGTGTCAATCAGCTGCTTCAGACTCAGAAAGCCAAGTGTTTTGCCACTGGTTGCTTACCAAGTCAATGGTCCCCAGGTGTATTTTAATCCAGGTTTTCCTGGGTTCAAGTCTGTCACATTAAGTTCTATACCCATATACGAGAGAGAGAGAGAGAGAGAGAGAGAGAGAGAGAGAGAGAGAGAGAGAGAGATTTGGGAAATGGATAAAGTTTATTTTCCATAACCTTCTACTTCCCTTATCATGTGACTTTTCCCTTTTTATGTGTCTCCATTATCCTTTCTCAATGTCTCCAAATATACTTCTTTGGCAGATTTGGAAAAACTCTCATGTTATTTTCCTTTGGTTGCCAAGGACACTGACAGGCATTATCATCAAGATTTTTTTTTCTATTCTGCCCTATCCTATTAAAATTTACTCCTTGTCTTCTATTCTCTGACTGATCATTTTCTGTAACTAGATTCTATTAGTTTGTAATTTTCATGTTAGTTGCTATCACTGGGTTAAAATATAGTCCTTCTCTAGTAACATCTGCATTGTAACAGAGGTTTTAACCCAGAGGAATAACACAAGTACAGTGAGTATAGTGGAGAAAGTGACTTCTAAAGTAGGGAGTGGGGAAACCCAACATCTCTTTTCCAATAAAGCTCATGAGACTTTAAACATTTTCTTAGAAAGTTTATCCTGATATCAAAACTAAATTTCCTTCATTTGTGACTTCTACCCACTGCTTCCGATTATGTCCTTTAGCATCAAATAGAAAAGGTCTAATCTCTTCCACATGATAAGTTTTAATATTTGAAAACTGCTAGAATCTACCCCAGCCCTGAGTCCTCTTTTCTGTGTGCTAAACATTTCTTGGTTTTCAATAAATTCTCATATAACATATACTTAAGATTCTAAGTCACCTTGATCTCTGGACATGTTCCAGTTTATCAATGACCTACAGCACCCAAAATGGAACACAGTATTTGAGATATGCCTAATCAAGGTGGAGGGCAGCCAGAGCATTATTTTTGAAAATGCTGCATTGAGCTTATCATCTTCTAAACCTTCTAAACCCTTTATAAGAAAAGCATTATCAAACTATAACAACCTCTCGGATTTTGTATTTTTTTATTTAATAGCATCTTTTTATTTTCCCCCAATTACCTGTAAAGATAGTTTTCAACATTCATTTTTGTAAGATTTTGAAATCCAAAATTTTCTCCTTCCCTCCCCCTTCCCAAGACACGAAGCCATCCAATAAGAGGCTATACATGTACAATCATGTTTAACATATTTCCATATCAGTTTTATTGTGAAAGAAGAATCAGAATAAAAAGGGAAAACCATGAAAAAAAAAGAAATCAAAAAGTGAAAATAGCAACCTGTCTTTGTCACATAGTATGTTAGCTGTGACTTACAATCTTGTGTGAGATGTTGCATATACCTTTATCCAATTAATTGATTATATGGATGTATAGCATCCCAGGGCCAAGTACGGCTGCTTGGGAACTCTCAATCTTCTTCCATGTTGACATCAAGTCAAACTAGATGGCAAGAAGGGAGTCAGCTGACTGAACACTTTTTTGGTGGGCAAGGGAGGAAAGTAAACCAACTAAGACACCCAAATAACACTCTTTACTAAATGCAAACAATATAGAATCAAGTTTCGTAATTCAAGTAAGTCATTTTTTAGTTGTGTGAGACTCTTCATGACCTTTTCTGATTTGTTTTCTTTTGTTTGTGGCAAAGATGCTGAAGTGGTTTTACCATTTGCTTTTCTGGCTTCTTTTACAGATAAGGAAATTGAAGCAGATAGGGTTAAGTGACTTGCTTAGAGTCACATAGCTAATGAATATCTGAGGTAAGATTTGAATTCAATTCTTCCTGCCATCAGGTGTAACTACTGAGTCACCTAGTTGACTCCAAGTACTATAACTTCTTACCACATTATACCATTGTCAAAACTGCAGGTTGGGAAATGTGTTGAAATATGTAGTACCAGGAGTGCTACAATTTACAAGACCTTAGAAAATCCACAGGAGGAATCTGAAACTGGATTTAATTCAGATTTTCCCCATTCCAGATACCCACTAAAGACAATGCATTGTCCCATTGGATCCTTCATAACAACTCTGTGAGGTAAGTGCTATTTTTTATACTACTTTTCAAGTAAAGAAATTGAGTTTGAGGATGCTTAAGGAACTTGTGTCAGGTCAGTCACATGAGGACTTAAAGTGGAATTTATAACTAGGCTTTCCTGCTTTCAAATCTAATTTTCTCCCCAGAACACCATGACCAACGGGGCATACTTCTCACAGTTAAACAAGTTTATTCCTCAACAACAACTTTTGATGAGCTTTTTTCATTTTTGTGCTATATAAGTACTATTAAAACATCAACTTCAGAAGCATTTAATAACTATTTGTCATGTGTATGACAAATATGATTTCTAACACTTTCATTTTTCTAAAGAAGTGTGTCTAAATCCAAGTTTGAAAGTGCAAGAAGCCTTTCCTATTTTGTAGAGCTAGCCAAGAAGACAGTGATTAATGGTAGGACCATTGGGTGAAATGAGTGAGAATGGAAACACTGATCTGATGATCTCAGCTTGCTTTTCTCTATCCTTCCAGTTGATGGAATTTGTATATGTCTTGAGTTTAGATCATATATCTTGGGCAAAAGAATTTGATATTTCTCTGCCCATATGTTTTGTTTTATGTCTAATTGCTGGTGGTATCCATCTTATCAATAAAATCACAATCACATTTCTAGCCTCCCTGTGAAATTATGTCACCAACAGTATTTTGCCATTCATTAACATTATGTCCATCTGCCAGTTAAAAAAAATACCGAACCTAAACAACTAATTATGTGCTTTACATCTGACAGTATGCATGTAAATAAAATCAAGACAAGGTGTGATTATATTACAAATACTATTTAAAGTCATTTTCATTTTTAATGAATAGTGTTGAGTACACATATGATGAATGTCCCCTACTCTGTAAGATTATTTGGGTAAACAGGAGAACTGTATAGAAAAGATGGAAATGGGATATTTTCAAGGATTTTCATACTATGCACATGTAAATGAGCACTACTTTGAAAAAGATTATCATGGGTGCATTTCCATGGCACAAAAAAAATGAAAGAAAAAAAAATTTTGGTGAAAATAGAAGATATCACAGATGTACATGAGAAGTTAAGAGTGGCTGGACCCCTTGGGAGCTAGCTAATGTCTTTACTCTTAAGGTTACCATTTACCTATTCTGCTATGTGTATGTGCATATGTCTTTCTCTGTTGCTCTCTCCAAATAAAGACAAAGGTTTTATATGTATACATATATAACTATGTTTAATGTATTGTATGGAGATATGTACATAGACATGGAGAAGATTATATATAAAATTTAATATATAAGTATATAATAACTAAATATATAAATAATATGTATGCACATATATTATGTAAACAAAATAATATATGGTATATAAAATATACAATTATACTGTATATATGTAGATCTCAAGTATGACTTCATAGATTTGCTTTTAGATGCTTTGAGCATTTTGTAGTTGCTTTAAAAGAGATGTCTCTTTTTATTGTTTCTTCCTGGATTTTATTGTTGTCATGTAGGAATGCTAATGATTTTTATGTATCCTGCTACATTAGTGCAGTTCAATAAGACCTTTTTCACCATTTTTCCTGATTCTTATCAATTTCCTAAGCAAACCATCTTCAAATAGGTATAGTTTCCTATTTGTCAATTTTTTCCCTTTATTTGCTATCATCTTGCTGAAATTACTAGCATTTCTAGGAATTTGGTGAAATAATAGTGAATTAGGGCAGCATTCTTGCTTTAGACTAGTGCTTGCCAGTAGTCCTTCTAGTTATTTCTCATTTCATATAATGCCAATTTGCGATTTTAGATATTTATCCAATTGAGAAACAGCTCTTTTATGCTTGTCTTTATTTGATTTTTTTTAGCAGAAATAAAGTTTGTATACTGCCAAAGTGATTTTTATTCTATATCTTTTAATAGAATCATGAGATTTATGAGGGATTAATTTTTAATATTTATAATTATGTTTATTATTTTCCTATAAGAACACATTTTTTGCATTCTGGTATAAATATAACTCAATATTATAAACAACGTTTTGAACATATCACTGTAAAATTTTAGTTTTTGGCTAATATTGTATTTTATTGTTTTCATGGAGTTCTCTAGTTACTTTATCCAATCTTAGTAGCTTATTAGGATTGTAATTGTCTCATCAAAGATGTTTGGTAGAGTTTCTTTTGATTTCTCAACCTTGAATAATAATTTATATAAATCTGAATGGTGATACATGGCTGTAATCTCTATATATGAGGAGGCTGAAGCTTGTGGATGCCTCTGAACAGTAGTAAGTGAAAGCCAACAGAATGTCCATGTTATCTTTGGCAACAAAACATAACAAACAAAATTGAGTTCATATCCAATCTTAAACACTTATCAGGTGTATGATCCTGGGCAAGTCATTTAACCTCTGGTTGCCTCTGTTTCCCCTTCTGTAAAATGGAGGTAATAATAGCACCTACCTCTCAGGGTTCTTGTGAGGATCAAATGAAATAATATATGTAAAGCACATAGTAGATGTGATATAAATATTAGGTATTATTATGAAGCTCTATCTCCTCTCTCTGGATTTTTTTTTACACTAGTTGCCTCCAATGACTAGAAAGGCCTTGTCTCTCCTTTCTGCCCCTTAGAATCCCTTATTTCATGTAAGACTAAAATTGGCACTACTGATTACATGTTACTTCATGCTCATCTTATCTGCCCATGTCCCCCTCCCCACCTCATTTTAATAACAACAATAACAACAGTCATATTATTTAGTCATTTCAGTCAAACTCTTCATTACCCCATTTGGCATTTTCTTAGCAAAGATATTAGACTGATTAGCTATTTTCTCCTTCAGCTCATTTTGTAGATGAGAAAACTGAGGCAAACAGGGGTAAGTGATTGCCCAGAGTCATACACCTAGTAAATGTCTGAGGCCAGATTTGAACTCATGAAGTTGAGTCTTCTCTATTTTTGGCCCAATACTCTTTCCACTACAGCACCACCTAGCTGCACAACAACAATAATAGCTAGCATGTACAATTACAAGTTTACATTTTACAATTTGCAAAAATTACAATTTACACATCTTTTAAGATTTGTAAAATACATCACAAATATTATCTCCCTTTATCCTCACATTGGGCTGTAGGGCTTATGATATTTTTAAATAGATAACAAAACTGAGGTAGACAAGAGATCATGACTTGTTAAGGTAAGTGTCTGGGGCTGGATTTGCTTTACTGACTCCAAGCCCAGAGTTAAATCTACTGTGTCACCTAGCTGTGTTATATATGCTCTGTAGATGCATATCTGTGAATATTGTCTCTTTTACTAGAATAGAAATTTCTTGATGTCAGGGACTGTTTTTGCTTTTCTTCGTGTCCCCAGAGAAGGACAAGAAAAATTTAATTGGATACTTTGGGTATAAGACCAACACCACAGTCCCTGTCAAGTGAGCATGGTGTAACTTAGAAAAAGCTCAGTAGCTGCTACAATTAGAATAAGCCCCTACAGCAGGAAGCCAACTGAATGAGTTCTCAGTGGATTTAGGAGAGCTTCATGTCTTTTCCTAAAATGAGAACCAGAAAGGAGTGTTTTCCCCATTAATGATTGTCCAATAGGCTAAGATACCCCAATGGGATATGGCAATTTGGACCTCCCTGTTTTGTCAAACCAATATCAATGTGTGAGGTATATGTATGTCCCATAGGTGGTTTGTCAAAAAACCCTGGATCTAATCACATATTTTGCTACTGTCAAAAGACCATAGTGTTGATGTTATCCCAAAACTATCCTATTCAAATCTCCCTGAAACTGTCTTGTTTTTTGTGATCATATTGGACATGGAAGTATCTGTGTGATCCAATTTGAGAGCAATAGCTTTTGAATTCACCTTGGAGCAAATGGAAAGAGGGGGACTCCTTAGAGAGAATGTCCTTTTGTTAGCTAAAAAGAAGTATCCATTACTTTTATCATGGGCTAAATCAAAAGTATGGATATCCTTTTATTTACTCTGAAATTGACCTTAGTTTTCCAAAAAGACAGTGGCTTCTCTGAGTGTGCTGATGATATTAAATTTCTATAGTTCTATTTAAGCAAACAAAAAATCCCCAAATTAAACTTTACATCATTGTAAAAAGGGTCTCTGTGGAATTCTGTCTTTATTTCTAGATCAATATAAAATGTAAGCTAATATTAGTCATGAAAGAGAATTTCAGCGATAAGAAATTTCCCTTGGTCTCTTTCTCCCTCTACCTCTTTGCCTCTGGCTTCTCTGTTTCTCTGTCTCTGTTTCTATCTTTCTGTCTCTGTCTTTCTGACTCTACATAGAGATATATCTATCTCTTGTGTTTATTTTTTTTATATGTTGCTCTTCTCACAATATCTGCCTTGGAGAGAAATCTCCTTGAGAACAATAACTGTTTTGCCTCTTTTTGTATTTCCAATGTGCCTAACACATATACTTGTTTATTTATTGACGGATTGAATGATCATTATAATGGTGGATCACCTCAGGCTCCTAGAAGTGTCCAGTTATAAAGTAACTAGTTATAAAGAAGAGAATTCAGAGATTCTAGCCAAGATTTTACCTGTGGCAGAGAAGACAGAGATGGCACGAGGGAGTATGGATTTGTAGACTTTCACATGGCTTCCTCTGCCAAGTTGTTTACACTGTGGCATCAAAACAATAAATCTCTAAAGGAAGAGTAAGAAATCTCATGCAACAAAATATGTAAGTTAGAAGTAGGAATTTAAACCAAAGGGATTTCTCAGAGAACCATTTTAACAAAAATGGGGCGGGGTGGGGGGAAGATGGAGAAAGGGGGTGGGATGGAGAAGTGGATCAAACCTGTCACAAAGTCATTTTGTAGTGAATGGATTAAGGAAAGCAGGATGTTATATCTAATTTTAACACAGAAACCTCTGATTTTCTGTCCAATTTTAACACAGAACATGCTTCTCCAGCAGCTGGACTTCAGAATTATTTTCTTGCTTTATACCCACTCAAGAATGCCTACCTACTTTTACTTGGGATCCTAAAAATGGAGGATGATCTCATTCTTTCCCCAAATCCTAACACAGTTTACTTCTCTGCTGTGCTGATCTCCCTTGTATATTCTGAACTTGTACAATGTATAAAACTTCTTCTAACATCCAGTAGGGAACCATGCGCAGAATAAATAATAAAGGTCAGGAAGACATCTCACTGATTCAAGGGGCAGATCAGACAATTTTGCTTTTTGAGATTATATAGGAGAAGCATTTGAAAGGTCTGGAGGCTCAGTTTGGATAAGTCTTGAGCTTGAAAGCCCTTGGGGCTTCCTTTCTAGAATTTTTTTTTCCTGAAGAAAAGTGTGTGTGTGTGTGTGTGTGTGTGTATAAGAAAAGACATTTATAAATGAAAGTCCAACATTCATCCTTTACTAAGTTTCCCTGTTCTTTATCTGAATCAGTTCATCTTTAGTTTTTCTGAAGAAAGTCTCTGGACCCAATGTATATTTCAAGAGAGAATCAAAAATCAATTTAAAGAAATCAGAAGTCACAGTTGTTAAATGGCTTATGAAAGGAAGAAGTGGAGCTTAACTCAATTTTTCTCATGGAACCATAAGTATTCTTTGTTGTCAAACAAACCAGAGCATTTTACCCACTGTAAGATGTTTGGTTATACAAATGTAGAAGGTGATATGGTTACATTGATGCGAAATTGAGGGCCTAGTGCTTATCAACAGCCTTCATATATGTTGAAAATGAAATGATACTTTTGTTTTCAACCAAAAACTTTGTTTAACTATTGGCTGCTATACATTCAGCAGAATTAAAGAAGTGATTTCTGGAAATAAGTGAGCTCCCTCTCATTGGAAATGGTCCAGCAGAAAATAATTGTGATCAAACAGCCATAGGGCTATTTGCTTTTTTTAGAGGGTTGGACTAAATAAACTCTAAGATTCCTTCAGAGTCTATAAGAAAAGAATAAAGATTAGACCTATGGTTTAATTAGAGTAAGAAATGCCTATGGAAGGAAATTTCCTCTCCTGGATGTATAATTGGCATCTACTCTACAACTTTTAGACAGTTGCCTAAAACATTAAGATATTAAGTGAATGGTCCAGAGTCAAACAAACAATGTTGTCATTGGCAAATTTGCCAGAGGAGAATCTTAACCGATTTTGGTGAGAGAAATATCTATCAACATCCCTTACCATGCTCGCTGGGCTCCTTATTTACCTTGAGACTTAATTAGTTCAGGGGATTAACATTTGAGTCTCTGAAGAACCTTTCTGGTAATCTAAGAGAAGAAGAAGATCTGCCCATGAAAAGCCTGAGACCTTCAGATTTGGGAAACATCTCATAACTCACAGATGGATTTCCTTATAGACATTTTGGGGGCTAAGTATATCCAAGCTAAGAGCTATATCTTTTTTTAAATAGCTGTTTTTAATGCAATGGTTAATTAATGAGCATATATGACTGAAGTCAAAGGGTGACTTTGGCAAGACATGCTCTAAGAATAAGGCTACTTCCCAACTTAAATGATCTGTGTATTATCAGGTTTGTTTTATCAATGGTTTGTAGCCTCATGACCTGGATTGATAAAGGCTTTGAGATGATAGACTTTATGAGATCCTAGTTATAGAACTGGAAGAAAACTCAAAGGTCATGTAGTCAAATCTCATAATTTCATAAAGAAGGAAACTGGGGTCCAAGACATTAAATATTTTGGCCAAGTTCACACAGAAAGCATCAGAAATAGGATTTGAACCCAAATTCTCTGACTCAAGAGCCAGAATTCTGTCCAGCGCTTAGCACAGTGCCTAACACATAGTAAACACTTAAATGTTTATTGCCTGACTGATTGTATGTTGTGGTTGTTGTTATTTGTCTTCCATTTTTGAAAGAGGTCAATGACATCACAGGGGAATGAAGTCTTGACTCTAAAGTGAATTGGATTTAAATGAGGCAGAGTTGCACAAAGTTGTCAGCCTCACTCTCTCTTCCAGAGTCATTGAATTACAGTGTCAATTCAAAAGTCAGGCTAATTGACAGTGACCCAAGATGCAATCTAAATGACCTTGGTATCTTCTATGTCTGACCAAGTTCTAAGTACTCTTCAGTGCCTACTTCTGCTAACTTCATGTCCATTGATTGTTCTCATCCACTCATTTCACCCTGTGGAATGACCCATTACACATGTTGTTCCTTTTGATATCTGAACTTTCGGGGCTATTTATATTCGCCATTTTTAATGAGACTGAAAGAAGATATTTTCAGGAACTCCAATTGGACAGTGCTGACGTTTACTTTTATGTCTCTTTTGCTCTTTGTCTTCATTAGGGTACAGTAACATCTTGGTTCTTCCCAGTACAACCTTTGTTATTCTATATCCTGACCTGAATAAAATGGAAAAGAAGTCTTCCATGTCTCATTTACAATTCTGTATTTTTATGCTCACTGTTAGCATTCCCCATGGTATGGTCAATAAAGTTAACAAAGCAACCATCTGCTAACAACAAGATTTTCCCTTGCCCACACACCTCCCCCACAAACTCTGCATGGGAAGTCAGGAAGAATAAGAATCAGACAGCACACATCCCTGTAAATATTTTCAATTGGTTCCAGACCTTGGGAAATCAGTAAGATTTATTGTTTCTGTTAAAAAAATGCATTTGATTTATTTTTAAAATAAGTATTTTCATTGTTATCTTTTGGTTTACATCACCTTAATTTTTTTAAGTAGTATTTTAATTTTTCCAAATACACGCAAAGATAGTTTTCAACATTCACTTTTGCAAAACCTTGTGTTTCAAAATTTTCCCCTTCTCTCCTTCTTTTGCTCCTCCCTAAAACAGCAAGTAATCCAATCTAAATTAAATATGCAATTCTTCTAAACATAATTCTATATTCATATGCACAAAATTTTTAAAATCAGATCAAAAGGAAAAAAAACACAAGAAAGAAAGAAAAAACAAGCAAACAACAGCAACAGCAACAGTGAAAATCCTATGCTTTGATCCATATTCAATCTCCATAGTTCTGTGTCTAGATACAGATGTCACTTTCCATCACAAGTTTATTGGAATTGCCACATTGTTGAAAAGAGCCAAATCCATCACATTTGATCATCACACATCCCATTCATTTCTAAATAGATTTCTTTTCCCCTCTCCTGTCCAGAGAGCATCCTTTGTAGCAAATAATAATAAATAATAAAGCATTTCCCCCAAATAAACCAACACGAGCTGAGTCCAATATGGTATGTAATATTCCATACACATAGTAGCCACCTTTTTAAAGATGAGAGATGAATACTCATATCTTTTCTTCTGGATGAAACTTGATCATTATAATATGTCATATCTTTCAATGCAACATTTTCCAAAATGTAGTTTTGTCTAGAGCTGATTCATTCTGAAAGTGAATAGAGTATATTTCATCTTTCTTATTCCTTAACCTGTCAGTAAGTAGGTGGAATTCTCTTCATTGTGTGAGTGGAAATACATGCAGTAACATGATCTCCACATGGTAATGTACTTTTGGTTACTAAGATTTAAGTCAGAAGAAAATTAATTGCTCAGGAACCTCACAAATCATTTTGCAGAAAACTTGAAACACAGACCCTCTGATGGCATCTGCCGGATCCCGATGCACTTAATTTCATTGTCGTAAATAACTTCAGGGCCCCACTCCATAAAGCAGGGACGTTAGGGCTATGCTGCGTTGTTGCATTAAAGAATTTGCTGAACTCATCAAAAGAATCATCCAGGAGGAAAGAAATGTCAGATTTATAATAGAACGGCAGAAAGGGAAATTGAAACATCCATCTCCCTGAGGAGCCACAAATTTTTGCAAAGGCCTGGAGAATTGCCTCTGCTCACAAAGCAGTCACCCTGTGGCTCATGGGTTTCATATCCAGGCTTATGCTTTGAAAACTGGATGAAGCCAGAGTTTTATATATAGTGGCCCTTCCTTGGCCAATGCTCTTTTACAAATTCTAATGGCAAATTCATTAATAGTCTTGAAGCCTTCATCTCTTTCCCTTAATATCTCAAGAAGGCCAGTGTAGCCCTTGGGTAACCATATATTGTTTTTCTTTCTTGATCCATGATTAATCTGCTTCCCTTTATAGCATACTTACTCTCAGATTTGCTTTTTTACATCATTTTCTGGGTTTAAGTCACCATTGGCAACATGTTTAACCTCCTTATATTCTACATGGATTCTTTTTCCCCTTTGGCTTTTCAAATTTCTTCATTTCAAGATCAAGGTGCTATACACTTCTCAGATATGTAGTAGCCCATAGACAATGGCACATGTAGTTTGGACAGTTTCTGCAGATAGACCAGGAGCTGAGCCCTGAATAGAAGAATATGAGGAAAACTGGTGGTTTCACTCATGGCAACCTGTTCATGGGATCATAGAAGTGGAGTAGAAAGACACTTTAAATGTCATCTAGTTCATTCTTATCATTTCACAGAAAAAAAATTGAAGTCTATGGAGATAAAGTGACTTCTGTAAGGTCACACAGTTAATAAATGGACTAAAATACCTTGAACACATAAGTTGTAACTGAAAGTTGAAAGTTCTTTCTATGATACCACAATGCTGTCAGTGATTTCCATATGCTCCCTAACACACACATCCTTCCTTTTATCACCTCAGGGATGCTACATGGCTATAGATCATAAGACATTATAGTCTGAGAGGAATTCTATTCAAATGGTTTCCTGCAAAGAGCTTCTCTTCAAGTATTCCCAGTTTTGTCTTATTTTCTATCAGTGAAATTTTCTTTAAAAAAATAAATGAGAATAGTCCCTTTCAATTGAAAATACTCAGAGTCCCTTAGTGCTCTTTTTTAGGATTTTCCTCTTTTCTTCTAGTATTTCCAAGCTGTCAATGATTCTTCCATGGAATTCTCACCTTGGTCTACTCTGAATTCCCTTGGTTTGGGATGTTTGGTTCCTTCCCTTCTCTCTGTCTCTCATTTCTACTCAGACATCCAGAGTACCTTGGGCAGCAAGTTTATTTTATGCCTTTATTGAGAAACCTTTCTACAATCTCTTCAAAAAATAATCATCCAGCCTCTCCCCAGACACTGGAAGGAAGGGGGCTTCTCAAGTGACAGCAGTAGTGTGAATGCTGCTTCAAGGTGCTTAGGAAGATACAATACATTTCATATCCTTAATATTAGACATTTCTACTTATGTGTTCCCATCTTCTGTGCCTAATTGAAGGGCTCAGAAAAAAGTAATTAATATCTTAAGTTTTCTCATTGCCAATATTCTTCCCAGGATCTTCTATCTCTTCCCAGAGAATCACTTATAGAGCAAAGAATATTTTTTTAGTAAGAGAAAAAATTAAACAAAGTTGATCAATATATCAAAAAGTCTGAAAATATACGCAACCTCTTATACCCATGGATTTTCTACTTCTGCTAAGGAATGGGATGGAAGTATCTTTTCACATCTCTCTTTGGGAACAATTTTCAAATACACATTTGGTTGTTTTGTGTTTAATTTATACATTATGTCAATGAACCAATAAATCTACATTATAGTCAACAAGTTTTTGTTGATTCATTGATTTTGGTGACTATATATGTGGTTTTCTTATTTACTTATTTCACTCTGTATCACACCATGGAAATCTTTTCATTCTTCTCTATACTTCATATTCTTTATTTCTTAGAGCACAGTAATATTCTATTGCATTCACAGAGTACAATTTGTTTAGCCATTCCTTAGTAAATGGATTCTACTTTGTTTTCAGTTCTTTGTTGCCACAATCACACTGTGCTTGAACAGTATATGGGATGCCTAAAATGAATTAGGTGATTGATTGATATGTCTCTGAAATATATATTTACATCATAAGAAAGCTTTCAAGGCCTTTGTGAAATGGAAGAATTAATGTAGGGATTTCAGACTTTGAAGAAGACCTTTGGAGAAAGCAGGGCTGTTTAATACCCCACTTGTCACATGAGGCAGGAGACAACTAGGCTTAAGGTCTAAAGAAGAGGAATGACCAAAATCGGATGAAAACCTATCTCAAAAGAGAAATGTGTTTTTGAGCACATGAGATGAGCAACAAAGAAATGGATCTCAACTATAAATAAAGAAAAATTGTCTTCTTCACTCTAAGTAGTTGTGATTTCAATAATTGTCATCTCAAGGGGCAATAGAATAAGGACCGTCAAACATGGGCATGTTTCTAGAAGCTGCTATACATACTTAAAACCACAGTGGAAAATCAAAATTGAGTGGTAGATCAGTGGAATAGATTAGAGACATATGACAGAATAATCAAAGGCTATAGTAATCTAGTATTTGATAAACCCCCAAACTCTAGCTTTTAGAATAAGAATTCACTATTTGACAAAAATTGCTGGGAAAACTGAAAAACAATATGTCAAAAACTCAGCCTAGACCTACATGTCACATCCCATACCAAAAAAAGGAAAAAATGGATACATGATTTGTGCATAAAGGGTGATACCATAAGCAAATTAGGAGAGCAAGGATAATTTGTCTATCAGATCTGTGGAAAAGGGAGGAATTTATGACCAAAGAAGAACTAGAGAACATTATGAAAGGCAAAATGGACAACTTTGATTGCATGAAAAGATTAAAAGGGAAGTATAAAGCTGGAGAAAAAATTTTTACAGCCAGTGTTTCTGATAAAGGAGTCAGTTCTAAAATATAAAAAGAACTGTGTCAAATTTATAAGAATACAAGTCATTCCCCAATTGATAAATGGTCAAGGGATATGAGCAGACAATTTTCAGATGATGAAATTAAAACCATCTAAAATCATATGAAAAAATGCTCTAAATCACTGTTGGTTGGAGATACACAAATCAAAAACATCTTTGAGGTACCACCTAACACTTCTCAGATTAGCCCAAAATGACACAAATAGATAATGATAAATGTTGGAAGGGATGTGGGAAAACTTAGACACTGATACATTGTTGGCAGTTGTGAAATGATCCAACCATTCTGGAGAGCAATTTGGAACTATGCACAAAGGGCTATCAAACTGTGTACTCTGATCAAGCAGCACCACTACTGGGTGTGTATCCCAAGGAAATCATTAAGGAAGGAAAAGGACCAACATGTACAAAAAGGTTTGTAGCAGCTCTTTTGTAATAGCAAAAAAATTTGAGTAGATGCCTATCACCTGGGGAATTGTTAAGGACCATGCCTAAGTGTGAAGGGGTGGGTCAGTTCTCTGAAAGTCCCCACAACTGTGAATGTAACACACTTGAAGGAATTACAAATCAGCCTTTACAGACACAGATGTTGCTTGTGAATTGGGAATGAAATAAATTGGAGGGAAGAAGGAGGAGGGAAGAGGTCGGAGAATGCAACTGCCTCTCCATCTCTTTGTATCATTAACATCCTCTCACGTGAATTCTTTTGATCCCCAGCAGCCACTAGCTGGTTGCTCCTATAACAAATGGCACCCAATGTGGGGTGCAAGAAATAAACAAAGAAGCAGCAGTGCTGGAGAGCTGTTCTTGAGTAGGATACTCCCAGGAAAGTTCCATCAGTAACCCATGGGGAAAGAAAGGAAAAAGAGACCTGGTAAGAGTTTTTGAGTTGGGATAATTAATATGGGCCAACACATCAAAGGGCTGAGCCAGGAGACTGATGAGGGACTTATAAAAAAATGCCTACTCTGACTACAATCCTAATTCTCTGTCAGAAAGTTTGCCTCCATAACATCTCACAAGATTCAATGCCTGCTATAGTGTTTCACCCTGTAGCCATGCAGAGGAACAAAACAGAAAAGACTTTGATAGTGCTCTTTGCATTCCTCAACATGTGGACTCAGATAACAGCCATTTCACAATATTGGACACACTTACTTACCATGCTGTTGGGGGAAAAATAATTGTGTTCCCATAAAACAAAAAAGGGGAATTGTTAAGGACTACACTTAAGTGTGAAGGGGTCTAAAAAAGGCCCCACAGCTGTGAATATAATACACTTGAATGAATTGCAAATCAGCCTTTACTGACTCAGATGTTCCTTGTGAATTGGGTTATAAATTGGAGAGGAGGGAAGAGGAGAGAGGTGAGGGAATGCAACTACCTCTGAGTCTCTTTGTACAGTTATCATCCTCTCATATGGAGGGATCTATTCTGCTGGTCAGAATTAGATTCCCAGCAGCCACTAGCAGGTTGCACCCAAGTCAGTCATAATAGACTTTGGTTAGAAAATGCCATCTGCATCCAGAAAAAAAAACTATGGTGATTGAATATAAATCAATACATGCTAAGTTCACTTTTTTCTGTTTTTGTTTTCTCCTCCATGGTTTTTCTCTCTTGTTCTGATTTTTCTCTCCCAACATGATTCATAAAGCAATGTGTATTAAAAATAAATAAATAAATTTGAAAAAAAATTACTCAGAACTTCTTTGATAGAAAGTATAGATCTCTGTGAGGAAGGAGAGGAGAAGTTAGAGGAGGAAATTTAAGTAATGTAAAAATGAATGCTATCAATAGAAAATATTTTGAAATAACTCTGTTTTTCCCATAATTAAAGCACTAATCCATCTCAATGCAAAGATAATGAATTACACAACAAACTTAGGTTTACATTCGCAAAAAGAATTACTAAAGTACTTCTAATTTTAAACAAACCACCTAGAAAAATAATAGCACCTATTAATATGACACAACAATTTATCAAATATTTTTGTTTGCCTTATGTTATTTGAACTTCATGACAACCTAGGTAAAATTGTTTCCATTTTTGGATGAGGATACTGAAACTCAGGGAGATAATGTGCTTTTCCCTAATTTTATGAGATAATAATTTTTAGCATTTTATAAACCTTAAAGCACCATATAAATGCTATCTATTATTCCTGGAAAAATTTGGTTCATGTGAAATGGTAGGAAAAAAGACATAATATTGCAAAGGAAAAACCCTAGGTCTTTTCCCATCATAAGCCAATGTGTTGCCTAGTAATATGGAACCTCTGTCCTTCATCTTCTTTTGTTTATTTTTCTTTTTTCTAAGGGAAGTAGTTTGGTGACAGATATAATGTCATAAGAAAGCCATCAGGAGGTCTAAAAATGGAATACCTAAGAGATTTTTCAGGCCATTTTAGGCCTAATGAAGAACTTTCAGAAATCATCCCAATGGTAGCTAAGATGCAAACTCATTCGACAGCAATGGAATATGAACTTGCAAGAACCAATGATGTTGAGAAGCTAACTGCATTGCATTTGTAAAAATTTCTCCAAAGACCAAAATCTCCAGTACACCAAGATCCTTTGGGCTATTTTTTTCTTTTCATTTAAAAAAAATACACCCTTATTCTACTAAACAAACCATATCTGAAAATAGTCTCTTTAAAGGTTCTTTAAAGCCTCTCAGAGAGCCAAAATTTCTCTTCCCCCCTTTTATAAAATTTATTTTTAACACATTTATCAATCATATTGGGAGCAAAAAAGCAAAGAAAAAGAAAAAAAATGGGAGAGAGAAAAAAACAGAAAAAAAGAAGTGAACATAGCATCACTAATTGACATTCAGTCTCTTTAGTTCTTTTTCGGGATGCAGATGGCATTTTCTGTCCAAGTTTGTTGGGATTCCTTTGGATCACTGAACAACTAAAAAGAACAAATCTTTCATAATTGATCATCACATATTCTTGCTGTTATTGTATACAATGTATTCCTAGCTGTGCTTGTTTCACTCTGCATCAGTTCATGTAAATCTTTTCAGGCTTTTCTAATCAACTTGTTTATCAATTTTTATAGAACAATAATATTCTATTACCTTCATATATCACAACTTTTCAGCCATTCCCCAATTGATGGGTATTTACTCATTTTCCAATCTTTTGCTACCACAAAAAAAGATGCTACAAACATTGTGTATACACAAGAAACATATCTACATTTTTAGAAGCAATGAATTGGAAACAGAGTAGACATCTATCAACTAGGGAATCGCTCAACAAGGTCTGGTCCATGAATAAAACAGTAGAGAGTTAGGGTATAATTATACCCTAACTTACATCAATGAATAAAATGAATACAGAAAAGTAGAAGGAAAGTGATACAAAGTGATGTAAGGAGGATGGGGATGGGGAATCAATATAAATAATGGCTGCAACAATGTACATAGAAAAAAACCCAGTTCCAATACAATGCTATAAAGTTATAATGAACTCCTAACACATTAGTATGTTTATCTTGATATAACTCTAACTTTGACTACTCTCATCTTTTGTCATATTTGCCAATTTCTTGGAGGGGGGTGTAGTGACTATTTTGATTTATATTTCTCATATTATGACTAGTTTAAAGCATTATTTCCTATTGATAGACACTCAGATTACAGCTATTGTAGTCAGTTATTTATGTGTAATACAAATATAATAGAGAATGCAATTCTTTGAAGTGAGGGACTAACTTCCTCTCTTGGTCTTTCACAGCTCATAGCATCATTTTCCATTGCCATTCTATCTCACTGAAAAGCAAAGGACTGTTTTTGCATTTGTTTATGTAAAAGCAATGAATAGCTTGTAAGTTTATAAAATAAACTTAGAAATAATTTAAATTAAATTAATCAGAAATAGGGCAAAGTTTCAATGAATTTAAGACAAGTTGTCTAAGAATACAGGCCTCTATTCTTCATCTCCTTTTGTTTATTTTCTTTTTTTTTAAGTGAAATAGTTTGGTCATGGATATGATGTCATGAGCTTTAAAAAGTCAGGAGAAGACTACACCAGGAGGTCTGGAAGTAGAATACCTGAGAGGCTTTTGAGGCTATTGTCTCCAATTTCAAGGCACCATCCCAAGAATAGCTTCAGGAACCATCTCAATAGTAGTTGAGATGCAAACACATTCTACAACAATGGGATTAAGATTACTTTAAGATAACATGATTTTATAATGTAATTAACTCCTGCAAACATATTGAAGAATACAAAAAAGTCTGGAAACCTTTTATGAAATGATTCAAAATATAAGAAAACCAGGTCCAGAAGAAGAGAGTGCACACCAATATTGTCTGAGAAAAAGTAAATGGTAATAAATAGAATAAGATTCAGTTGCTATTTGGTGGCAGCCTAACCTTGGTGTATGTGGGTTTGAACCTTGTGCCTTCTACATAATAATTACATGAGAAGGAACACATCACTTCACTCTTCTGGGCCTCAGTTCCCTAATCTGTAAAATGACAAAGCCAGATGAGATGATCTCTAAATTCTAATCCAACTCTAAATGCTAAAATCTGTGAAGATCATTCTGGGTATTGCCAAATGAAATGAGTCTTTGAAATTGAGACAATAAGGTTGTAATAGTGGATCTTCTACAATCATGCTATGAATCTGTTTATCTTGTTGGGTCTCATTTTCCTCATTTATAACTTTGAGAGGTTTGGACTAAATGATTTGTAATGTCCCTGTTTACTTTATTCTGCCTGAGTCAGAAAGCTAGGGAAGTGAATATTTTTGAGACTGGCTAGTTAGGCAGATTCTATCTTAATGTTACTGAAAGGGTCAGAGGCAAGCTGGGAATCTGGGACACAATCCCAGGTTATTCCCAAGATAGTTAACACAAAGTAAATTGGACTGAAGGGCATGGTCTTAGAGACAAAGCCAGGCTCATTAAGTGTGCAGACAAATGATTAGAGACAATGCCAAAGCAGAGTCTAAGCCATAATTTCCCAACCAGCCACAACTAATCAGCCTGTGGCAAAATTTGTGGGAGTCTGCAAAATTCTCACTCTTCAATCTTTTTACATCCCTTCAGTTGGGTAAGAATTAGTTAAAAAGAATCACACGCTGTCCAAGGTACTGTAAAGGAAAAGAAAAAATGATACAGTTCCTGCTTTCAAGAAGCTTACATTCAACCCAAGCAATATAAAATGTATAAGGTGATATAAATATTTATATTTTATTTTTGGTTTCAGTCTCTATTTGTAATTTATTTGGAATAAGGAAGTCCTTGGTGAGGAAACTTCTACTGATTCTGTTAAATGATTCACCTCTGGCCACAACACCAGATATTTCTGATTCTATTTACTGTTATATTGTCTTTCTAGGGAAAATAAATAGGAACTATTCTTTTTTCTACTCTTCTAGGAAGGAGTACTAACAACTGAGGATATTGGGGAAGGCCTTTTTTAAAGATTGCACCTGACCTGAGCCCTGAAGAGAGACAGAATTCCAAGAAAAGTGGAGAAAGAAACATTCTGTGGATGGCAAGGTATTCCAAGGCATGGAAATGAGAGCTAGAATCCCTTAGATAGAGAATATCAAGTATATTTATCCAGAGCATAATAGGGAAAATGATGAGTGATATGTAATCAACCAGAAAACAAAAAACTAGAGCCAGATTATGAAGTAGCTTCAGTGAGAACAGGGAAATTTGTACTTTATCCTAGAAATAATAGTGAACCACTAAACATTTTTTTGCTGTGTGTACTACTTTTATTTTATTTTTTATTTATTTTAAGAGTATTTTATTTTTCCCAATTACATCAAGAAAATTTTCAGCATTTTTTATAAAAGATTTTGAGTTTCAAACTCTTCTCCCTCCCTTCCCTCTCCTCTTCTGAAGATGGTAAGCCTTTTGATATAACTTATACATGTGCTATCATGTGAAACATATTGCCATATCAGTCACAATTGTGAAAGAAGAAACAAATCAAAAGAAAAAAAAAGAATAAAGTAACTAAAAATAAAAAAAAATGCTTTAATCTGTATTCAGAGTCCATTAGTTCTTTATCTGGTCTATGGATACCATTTCCACTTATCTTGTCTTGGATCACCGTTTCTGAGAAGAGCTGAGTTAATCATAGTTGATTATCACTCAATGCTGCTAAAACTGTGCACAATGTTTTCCTGATTCTACTTATTTCATTTTGCATCAATTTGTACAAGGCTTTCCAGGTTTTTCTGAAAGCTACCTATTCATCATTTCTTATTGCACAATAGTATTTCATTACATTCATATATCATAGCTTATTCGGTCATTTACCAATTGATAGACATCTCCTCAGTTTCTAATATATTGCCACCATGAAAATGGCTGCTATAAATACTTTTGCACATATAGGTTTTTTATGATCTTCTTGTGATACAGACCTAACAGCGATGTTGCTGGATCAAAGATTATGCACAGTTTGGTTACCCTTTGAGTGTACTTCAAATTGCTCTTCAGAACGATTGGATCAGTTCATAAGTCCATCAACAATGCATTAATGTCCAAATTTTCATATATGATCTACACATTTATCGCTTTTCCTTTGTCATATTGGCCAATCTGATAGATGTGAGATATCTAAGAATTCTTTCTATTTGCATTTATCTAATTAAAAGTGACTTGGAATACTTCTTCATAAATCTACACATAGCTTTGATTTATTCATTTGAAAACTGCCTGTTCATATCCTTTGGCCATTTATCAGTTGAGGCGCCAATGAACTTTCTTGATTAAGGAGAATGATATGAGCAACCCAGGGCTTTTGGAATAGCAATTTGGCAACTATTTGGAGAACTGAAGAGAGAACAGCTGAATGCAGGGAAACCAATTAAGAGGCCCTTGAAATAGATGAAAAATTATGTGTTTTTTATTCTGTATCCTGCCCTTCTCACGTCCTCTACTTCTTAAAGTGAGGCTGTAAATGGGTTAGCAGTAGGAATATTAAGATCCTAGATTTAGGCCCATAAGAAAAAAAATCTCTTCTCTCTCTCTCTCTCTCTCTCTCTCTCTCTCTCTCTCTCTCTCTCTCTCTCTCTTTTTTTTTTAGAGATCAACTATTAAGGTTTAAATCTGTTATATCATGGATTCCTTGAAAGTCTGGGGATCCTTTCCAGGAATATTGTTGTTGTTGTTGTTGTTTTTAGTAATCACAAGAAATGCTATTCTTTTGTAAGATTGGTTAACATAGAGCTGTAATTGTTCCTATTCAAATTCAAGCACTCAGTGAAATTTTATCTTCTGATTTAGGTCAATGTCTTCATTTTACAGATGTGGAAACTGAGGTCCAGAGAAGTTAGGGGAAATGTCACCCATGTAATTAGAGGTCAGGTCCTCTGATTCTCAGTCCCATACCCTCTCTAGAAGCCCATCAATGTGCACTGAAATTGCACTGAAATTGAGGAAAGGTATTGATGATCTAAGCTCTAGCACCAAACATAACTTTGTATGACTCATTGATGCCTCTGAAATGGACAGTGTTTTATGCTGGAGAAAATGTGAGCTCTACCCAGTCCATGCTGAATAAAATGGCCTCTTGACAGCCTTTGACTCTATTGCTTCCCCATCTTAATTGTTAATATATCAAGAGCCTAACAGTGCCCAAGAAGCTCATTCTCTTCCATCCTAAAGGAAGAGGGAAATAGGTCTGATTAGTCCTACATGACCTGTAGATCTTCACCAAGTACTTGACCATGTAATTCTCTATTATTTTTGGAATTTAAGAAAAACAAAACAACAGACTGCTTAAATACACGAACATCAAATCAGGTGGAAACATGCTCTCTGTTCTTTTCTGGAGAGTGGTTCTGGGGATAAAGCTAAACAGCCCCAAAACTAATTTTCAGTAATGTGCTTCTTTGATGTTACAAATCCATGAAATCCATTAAATAAAGCTAATTGAATTTTAAAAGGCCACTTACATTTCACAGATCAGGTAGTTTCCATATCACACAATCAAAGAGCTGGCTGGGGGCAGGAATGGAATCAGGAGCAGACATAGATCAAAGAACACCATCTAGAGAAGTCTGCCTTTTATACCTGCTGAGGTTTAGCCCTCTTGGAAAGGGATAACCTTGGCTGCTCTGCCATCATGATTTCATTCAAGCATCACCTTGGCCTTGTAAGGTTAGAAGGAGAAAACGTGGTTATTTCCACTTTAGCGATGAGGAGTCTAAGGCTTGGTCAAGTATAATGACTTGCACAGGATCACATAGCTAAGATGAAAAATTCAAATGAATTTTTAGCCTTTCCATAAAATGAGGTTTCCTCTGAATGGGAATAAAAATGCACACTATGATAAAATAAAACATATTTTTGCTTGGAAACCACAGGACTTCTGAGTGTGTGTGTGTGCATGCATGCATATGCATGTGTGCATATGTATTTGTGTATATATATATATATATACACACATGCACACATATTTATATTTATATATTTTATATGTTTGTGTATTTATATGTATCCATGTATTTAAATATTTATTAAATTTTTGGAACAAAAAAAATATTCCTGTAATATACCATAATAACAAAGATGATTTCAACAAAATAACAAATCTATTATGTACAACCTTTTAAATAAATAATAAAGTTAACATGAAAATTTCTTTCTCTCCTTTTTCTCCTCTCCATTCCCTGCCCTAGAGATAGCTACCATTAGACTCAAAAGGGTGTGTGTGTGTATACACACATACACACTCTATTTGCTCAAAATCATCCTTAAAATCCAAAGTTGCTGTCATTATATACAATGTTCTCGTGGTTTTATTCATTTCACTCTTCATTTTTTCTTGCAAATCTTTCCATGTATTTCTAAGATCATTGAGCTCATCATTTCTTATAGCACAGTAGTATTCCATCACAATCATATACCATAATTTGTTTGGCTAATAAATATTCACATATTTAAAGTAAACTTTAAAGATTACTGAGCACCTTACATATTAACTCTTTTATTTGAAGCACTTGGCCTAATTCCTGGAACATAGTAGATAATTTATAAATTCTTATTTCCTTTCTTTTTTCCCTTTCCTCCCTCCTCTTCCCCAGGTTTATTAGAGCTTCAGACTAACCTTATGAGATAAGCTTAAGAGACTGAATCTTCTTTTTTTCTGATTCTAGTTTCATTAACAAAATTAATGGTGAAATAAAATTAATTTTCTCCTTTTCCCTCTCAGCTGATCCCTCATCACCAAAAACCAAAGAGAAAAACAAAATCTTTGTAACAAATATATATTTTTAAGAAAAACAAATTTTCCATGGGCAAAAATAAATGTCTTATCCCATACTTATCTCTCTATCCCATTAGATTACAAATTCCTTGAGGGGAAGATTGTCTTGTTTTTTCTTATTTTTTCTTATTCTCTAGCACTCAGCCCAGTGTTTGGAACACAGACAATTAATAAATGTTTATTGATTGGCTATGACTGCGTCAGGAGACTGGTAGCATGTTTCATCCTTGGTGGTCCTTGTATTGGTCTTAAGTCTTTCAAAATTGTTTGATTTATAATGCTGTTGTTGTTACATAATTGGTTCTTCTGGTTCTTTCCACTTCACTCTAAAACAGTTCATACATGCCTTCAAAAATTATTGAGCTATTCCCCAATTGATAAATGGACAAAGATTATGAAGAGAATGTTTTCAAAAATATTATATTCATTCTCATGTTACAGAAAATGAGCTTGTGTTTTAGAAAATGAAATGATTGTCCAACGTCAGTAGCTAGTAGAGGACAGATTCAAACTCAGTTGTCTCCTTTGTTTAAGTCCATTATCTATTCATAATTTCATGCTACTTCTCATAAAATTTTCATTATCTTTTTTTTTTTTGGCAAGGCAATTGGGATTAAATGACTTGCCCAGGCTCCCACAGTTAGGAAGCGTTAAGTGTTTGAGGTCTGGTCTGAACTCTGGTCCTCCTGATTTCAGGAATGGTGTTCTATAACCTGTACCATCTGGCTCTCCCTTCCATTATCTTTTTAAAAAGGAAAACAACTTTAAAGTCCAAGAACTTGTGTAAATTTTGTTTAAATGAAGAGGGAAAGAAATACACGTTTGCATAGCCCCTAATATGTGCCAAACACTGTTCTAAGCACTTTTACAAATATGATCTTCACAATCTCCCTTGGAAGTAGGTGCTATCATTATTCTCATTTTATGGTTGAATAAACTGAGGAAAAGAAAGGTTGTAGCTTCTCTGAAAGTCACACAGGTAATAAGTATCTGAGACTGAGTTAGAATTTGTTTTTCTAATTCCAGACTCAGCATTCTAACCCTTTCAGCCACCTGCTGCCTCCATGTTAAGTAGAGGAAAATTTTTACTTCCCTTTCTACATGACTAATCAAAGCAAAACTTCCCCTCCTCTTCCATCTATAACAATAACAAAGAATTAATCCTCTTTATCATTATACTTAATATTCATAATAATGCTGATATAATCAAACAAGAAACATGATACCTACATTTATCCAGACACTGTGCTAGGTGCTTAGTGTGGGGGATCAATACAAAGACAGTATGTAGTATTTATGCTAAGCCTTTTTCTTGTGGAGACTAAGTACTTCTCTAGTATAACCTCTATCAGGTAACATCATTAAAAATCAGTTTGTTTCAATGTTTTCATGCCCCCAACCATAGGAAAGAGGGCTAATTTCACAAAGCCAAGTTGTCCCTAGTTGCAGGACTCCGGAATAGATATCATAAGGTAGAGGGTATATGAGTATCCACAAAGCAGCTGTTTCCTAGGACTCACTCTTTGATTTTCATAAAGAACATTTGATTTTCATAAGAACCCTAAAACAAAAAATTTTCCCCTTGGATGTCCTGCAGTTTTAAAGTCACAGATTCATCATTCTAGAACTAAAAGGGACCTTATGTAGCCCAATCTCTCATTTTACTGTTGTCTACAAAGCAAAGTTTATTAAAATATTTGGGATAACATTTTTAAACTTTTTAAAAGTTCAAGAGAAGTAGTTTTTGAGGTAATTATTCACTTTATTAATAATAATAGCATATTAACAATAAAATGGTCAGCGACACTCTTGAATGCCAAGGATCCTTTATGCATTCCTATAAACTATTTGGTTTATAATTCACATATCCTTGGAAGAGTGGTGTTCCTAAGGGGACAACCAACTCTGGTTAATTAATAATTAATGAGAATAATGAATATTACTATGCATGGGGGCTCTATTCAAATGAGAAGCTGTGGAGGATGTGACCTTTATTATTTATAATATACGTTAATATAATATATTATAATATATATAATTTTATGTTAAATATGATAATACAAAAATAATATATTATTTACTTCTAAATTGTCCAATCATGGGCTGTCTAATCAAGACTGAGTATGGGTTTCAGAACTAGGTGGGATCTGAAAAAGATGAGGAGAACATTAATTCTATTTCATTATCAGCAATATCCTTCAGAGACTAAACAGCCTACAAGATTCTGAAAAAAAAATCCTCTTAATTCAGTAATCGATTACTGATATCAGAGTGAAATAATTATTTCCCTTACACTCATCTCCAAGACAGCTATAGTAATGTTCATATTAGAACATACAATTTAAAGATAGTGACTTTTATTGTGTATTTTTAAATTTCTTCCTTCCAACATAGTCCCTGAACCCAATAAGTGTTTTAAAATTCTTGTTGGTTGATTTCTAGTAGAATGTAAGCTCCTTGAAATTTTAGGGATTGTCCTCTTTATCTAAAAGAACTCCTGGCACATTGTAGGCACTTAATAATGCTGGTTGGTTGATTAATTATTTGTGTAATATGAGGTCCTTAATGATAGGAATTGTGCTGGCTTTGTATTTGTAATCCTGGTTCCTAGCACATTGCCTGGCACATAATAGGCTTTTGACAAATACTTGGTGATGAGATTGAGAAAAGGAGATTTTTTTTTGGTAGCTCAATCCATGCACTGAATATGAAGTTGAAGAGCTCAAAGCATTTCTAGACCATCCAGAATGTGTCAGCATTTCAGTGTACCTCATTCACCTGTTCTGTTCACAAACAGCTGTGGGGATGGACGACTATTCTTTTTATCTTGTTTCAGTCATCAGTCAAGCACAGGGATACAAAAAAGAGAAAAGAAAAGCATTGATAATAGCCAAGATGTCATTGAGAGGAATCTGGCCTGAGGGGTCCTGGTTCAATTCTGTTTCTGAGTTTTACTGGCTGTGTGACTCTAGACAAGTTACTTAACCTCTCAGTGAGTAGGATAATTTTCTAAAATGATAAGTTATAAATATGGTGCTGATCTGCAGTAGCAAAGAAAATTTGTTGCCAGGAGCTTCTTACACTAAAGAAATCCCAAAAGTAGTGCTTTCCTCTAAAAATTAAGACATAGTTTAACTTTGAAATGTACTTTTTAATATGTTGTTTCATTTGAGCCTCACAAGACATCAAGGAAGTAGATATTGATTTGTTTGGGGTTCAGCATATCAAATGTTGAGATTGATATAGGCAGCAAATGTTGGGGTTCAGTCATGTGAAGAATTCATAATGGCCATTCAATTTGACAAAAGCTAGAAGAAGAGGTTACAAACAAAATGAAGAGACACAATAGACACTAGGAATGGTAAATATAAAATAGGTGGGAGAGCATAGAGTTAGCAAGAAAAGGAGTTTTAAACAATTAACAATGGAAAAAAAAGAACAGCATGATAAATGTGGAAATATGTTTAGAAGAATTGCACATTTAACTATATTGGATTACTTGCTGTCTAGGGGAGGAGGAGGAGAGAGGAAGAAAAATTTGGAATACAAGGTTTTACAAGAGTGGATGTTGAAAACTGTCTTTGTATTACATGTATTTTGAAAAATAAAAAACTATTATTTAAGAAAATGGAAAAGACAAGTTCCCTAGAAGAACTCACTATTAATCAGGAGAAAGAAAATACTCCAGGAGAGGGGAGTATATCATTGACTGGCAGGTTAAATTCTAAAAGGGGTTTAGCATCGTAAAAGAGTTAGAGGGCAGGTACGTGGTGCAGTGGATAGAGCACCAACCATGAAGTCTGGAGGACCTGAGTTCAAATTGGCCTCACTCACTTAATACTTTCTAGCTGTGTGATCCTGGGCAAGTCACTTAACCCCAATTACCAGAGAGGGAGAGAGGGAGGGAGAGAGAGAGAGAGACCATAAATTGAGGTGGATGGATGAGTGGAAATACATCATGAAGCATGGAGGAAAGGTGAAGAGAAAGACAGAACCTGTGATGGGCTTACCCCAAAGGGCATGGACCATGGACATATATTTATATATATATATATATAAAATAAATATATATATTTATATAAATATATATTTATTTTTATATATTTAAATATATATAGAATATATATTAAATATATATTTAATTTAAATATATATTAAATATATATAAATATATATTAAATATATATATTTATATATATAAATATATATTTATATAATATATATATATTTATAGGAGACATTTAACCTTGGGGGTTTGATGTATCTTGGATTTCTGACTGGACACAGCAAGGTGGGACTCCCCAGGACCTCCACAGAGGGAAGGACTATAAGGTTGAACTGATCCCCATCAATTCCCTCTTTTGCTTATCTCAGGGAGTAATCTTTCTAGTAGTTCAGACTTTCTCTGCTAACCCTACCTAGTTACTCTGTACCTCATAAGATATGACAAGAATTATTATGCCTTATTTAAATAAGGAAATAAGGAGTCTGAAAGTCACAAGAGTTAAGGGACCTATTTATGGTCATGTAAACATTAACCCTCAAAGATGGGGTTTCAGCCCAGGATTTCTGGAATCTAAATATAGCCTGGATTCCTATTGGCTTCTTGGTAGAACTGGTTCTATGATATTTTAGCAAGACTGAAACCAGGGGTTTCACTTTTTTCAGTGAAAATATTTTGAGTTTCTAAATGACCCTCAAATCACCATTTCCCCCTTTCAGGTGATCATGAATGATTCCTTTGTACAATCATTTTTATATTATTATTATGTAATCACAACTATAAAGAAGTATAGCCTTTTTCACTTACTTTCTTGAATGGAAGACACTTTGGGGGGATAGGGAGAGAAAGCTTTGCTGTATGTAAATGTAAATTTCTCGGCATTTATTTGGACTTTTTCATATTCCTATTCTATAGGAGAGACTTGGTAGTTAATGGTTACATATCAATTGTCCAAGGACTTCCTAAACATCAAGAGAATCACTTGAGTGGTCATAATGAATTATTTTTCACTCATCTCTTTAAAAAAATACAACTCTTTAAGGCCATTTTATCTCAGAGGTCTTGCTCATCCAGCATCTTTTAACATCTGTTATCATTAATCCATGTTGATATAGAGAGAATTCATACAAATGATTTCTTAGATAATTAAAGTATTTTTATAATAATGACTTTATTTTTCAAAATACAAGCAAAGATAATTTTCAACATTCACTCTTGTAAAATCTTGTGCTCCAAATGTTTCTCCTTTTCTCCCCCACCTCTCCTCCAGATCAAGTAATCCACTATAGGTTAAACATGTGCAAATAATTAAAGTATTGAAGGATCCTTCCCTCTACTATTCATGGAATAGGCTACAATGACCAATTAGACTATGAAGTTTTTCAGTGCATTTCCACGCCACCACATTTGACAGCAACGGATATTGTCTTGTGCTACCAGTGTGTGTTTGTGTCTTATGCTTGTAGATGACACAAACACTGATGGAGTCATATAAACCAATTAAGATAAGACAAGCAAATATGGATCTCAGGTTGCTGTGATGAGGGGGGAAAGCATAATCAATGTAGATAAATGAGTAACAAGATAATTTACTTATGGAAGATGAATTTTCTTTTCAAGTGAGTGAAAAGATTATGCATCCTGAGAATATAAATAAGAAAAATTAAATAACTCAAAATGTATATAAGGAAGATAATGGCCTTATCATATAATGAGCTGAATCTTAGGGATGAGAATGATAATCACTAAATTACTGATGAAGATAACAATACAAAGGTAGGGAATTGAAAAAGGTAAATACTTAATGGCTTTCCACTGCCAAAAGAAAATCCATAAATTCTTGGCAGGGGGAAAAAAATTAAAAAGTTAAAATAAATGATAGGCTTAGAGAAACAGTAGACGCATATAACAACCTCATCAACTGGAAGAAATATTTGAAGACAGAAACTTGTTTGTGTTTTGTTTCAACATTGAAATTGCAAGTGGAATTGGTGCGATTAAGGAATTCATTAACAACTTGAATTTGAACCTGTCTTACTGATCTCAAATACTGAATGTAGTAATAAATTGTCAGACATTCAAAAGAGCTTGTTAAATGAACCAGTTGCTAATGTTTTTTTTTTCAAATTCTTTGATGCGTTTTCTAGTCTTGTTGAAAAATTTGCTGAAAGTGTGTCTAATTTACCTAAAACTGAGAATTCCCAAACCTCAAAAAGTGTTCCAAAGCACCATATTTTGAGACATGAACATATGCTATTTGAAAAAGAGAGCATGAAATTAGAATGAGTATACAAAGAGACTAGTTCTCTGTTCCTCAAAGGATGCCCACATTCTGTGCTATACTGGTATTGTAATTATCAAAAAGAGAAAAATGTGTCTATACCTAAATGTCCCTTTTCGGACAAGATGCCTGTCTTTATCTTGTCTCTGATGCCTGGGAAACCTACGGAAACTGTGAATGGATCAAGACAGAGAGAAAGCCTAATAAAATGTGAGCTCCAGTTCCAAGAATTAGGATTATATCTAGATAAAGAAGATGTTTGTGTAATAGTTGGCTTATAAAATTGTGCATTTATCCCAGCTTATTCTACTCTAATGCTTGTTATATGGTAGGTATAGAATATATGTGCTGGAGATGTCTATTTTTGACCATCTCCATGTTGTCTATATGTTGTTACCATAGCTGGTGACTATTGCCCCTAGGATAACATTAGCATTTCATTGAAATTCTTCCATATTCTTGTTCCCACCTTTCTTCTTGCTCTTATTCCATATCATTGTAACGTCATCACCCAATAAAATTTAAAGGGGCAATACATTACAGAAGGTTGCCTAACCTGCTAACTAATCCATATATAATTTACTACATCTTGAAATCTTGTGCCTTTACCCAGACAATCTACAATATGTGATGTCCTTCAATTCTTAGTTTCTTTCACAAATCAAGTTCTACCACCCCCTTATACTCCACTTCTTCCTGATCCTCCATAGTTTTTTTTGTTTTGTTTTGTTTTTCTCTTGAAATTGCTTTGTATAAACTTTGTGCTTTTTTTTTTTTATCTAAGACAATTAAGTGATGCAATGGATGAGGCACTGATCCTGGAATCTGGAAAACCTGAAGTTCAAATCTAGCCTCAGACATTGATTAGTTTTATGATTGTGGACAAATTATTTACCTATTGTCTATCTCAGTTTGTCAATCTGCAAAAATGGGGATAATAGTAGCACCTACTTCCCAGAATGGTTGTAATGATTATATGTATAAGACGATCATTAGCAAGCACATTGAAAACCTTTCCTATGTAAATGCTATCATTAGTATTGCCACTATCCACAGGGATAATGTTATCCCCCAGTGGAAGGTAAGCTCCTCTTAAAGACAAAGTCTTTTTTCATTTTTAGAACATCTATTGCCTTGAATTTAGCAGTCATTTAATAAATGTTTGCTGAATTAAATTTATGAATAAAGGAAAGGTTTGTCAAAAAGTATAAAATAAAAGCTGTAAAAAAAAAGAAAGAAAAAGGAAACTAAGGAAAAAATGTAAGGTCTTTAAGGGACACAGTAACATTCACCATCTAGAAATCATGAAAAAGTTTCTCTTTTTTTCCATTTTTTTAAAGGGTAGTGGTGAACATCTGGTTCATTCATTCATTCTTTTTTTTTTCTTTCTTTCCTTTTTTTGTTACAAGCTTAAATGTCTACATTAGGCCTGTGATGAAGAACTCAGATTAAGCCCTCAGTGATGATTTAAGATTCAAGCATAATGAAAAAGAAAGAAATTACAATTAAGAAAATTAGCTTAAATCACTATGGGGTCTGTTCCCAATGGCTGTGTAACAGCTGTAACCTACTTGGTTTTTCCTAATGATTTTTCCAGGTTATTACAAAAGGTCTGTAACATTCACCAGACCTGTAATTGGGCAAAAATGCTGAATCAGTTGGACTGTTTTCCTAGTGCATTCAGTGGAGCTGAGAAGCTGCCAAAGCCCCAGCTCCCAGAGAAAGCAATAAATAGTCATCTTCGACTGCATATGTGTATAGGAAGTGGAAATGGAAGATCTGTGCAATTATTTGATAATCAATTGGAAAATTAAAACAAAATAAATCCCTTTGTCAAACATTTAAGCCAAAAGGTGAATTTGCTTTGATAGTTTGCCTAATTCTCTATTTCGGGTCAGGAGGGCAGAAAGCATAAAATGAAAACTTAAAACTCTTCCCCAGCAGCCAAAGGTCAGTTACAAGTCTTTGGAAATGAGCATGTGGTGAACAGTTATTAACCTGGAATTAATTATCCTACTTTTCTGGGCTGCATAAAAGTCAATAACTGTAGTGAACTGTGTGTAGTTGCAAAGGCATGTCTACTATTGTTATATATTTCTCTAAGATATACTCCTTGCTAGGTATGATGGGAAATTTCAGGGTTCAAGGTGACTGAATCCACAGAAGTGTGAAGTGGACAGGATGCCAACCAAGGTAGACCAGTTATTCAGAAAGAGTTCATAAAATGTCTGATATTTCTACAACTTTTGAAAATTTATAAAGCACTTTAGAGTCTTCTCATTTGTTTTTTTTTCAAAAATGTAGTGAGCTCAGGATTTTGCTTTCATTACTATTATTTCACAATAGAAAATTGAGGTTCAAGGAGAAGAGTGGAGTACAATATTTAGCATCTAGAAGACCAACATTTAAGTCCTACCATTAATAATTGTGACTTATTTTATCATTTTCAATTTTTGTACTCTTTTTTGCCTTAATTTCTTCATATGTAAAATTTAAAGGTGTGGACAAAATGAGTTTTACTGTCTGTCAATGATCCTGAGAGCTATTATTTGTAAAATAGCATTAATAATAACTGAACAGTCTACCTCATATGGTATGAATTTTATTTGTTTTTAATCAGATTTGTGATTTTTATTGGCATTAGGGTAAGGAAACCTGCTCTACCAATTAAGGTAGGCACCTTCTCTATAATGTATAGGCCTAGAAAGTTACTAGAGTACCAAGAAGTTATTAGCCCAGAGTCATACTGCCAGTGCTGAGCCCAGGTTGTAAGTACCTTGAGGCAAAAGGTTAGTTGGTAGAAGGGAAAGAAGATGGGCCTCTAATATCTACTCCCTACGGAGTTGTGATCCCATTTCTTTGCCTCTATTGGCCTCAGTTCCTTTCTTTGTAAAATGAAGGGATTGAATATAATGGCTTCTAAATTTTCTTCCAGCTCTAGATTGGCATTGTGTGATCCTATCAATAGAAATAAGTTATTCAGTAAGTATCATTTGATTGGTTCTTGACTCTAAGGCCTGATGAGATTGGTTATCATTCCCTGTAGAAAGAAGTTAAAATTAAAATAACAAATGAGATGCAAATAGTACTTCAAGGTTTGCAAAATACTATATATAACCTAATTTGATTTTCACATCAATCCCATGAGGAAGACAACACAAGTAGGAATATCCCCACTTTCAGATGAAAAAAAAAAAGACTCATGGGGTCTAAGTTTCTAAGTGTAATGACTTATGATTGCTTATGATAAGTGTGTAGAAGAATGCATTCAAATTTTCCGATTCCACATCTAGCATTTTATCTAAAATCATACACCAAGGTATGTGGTTAACTTAACACACTGAAATGCTAAACAAAAGATCACTTTTATTTCTAATACAATATACCTTTTCATTCAAATTCTGGTTCTCCCAGTCTTAGACTTCCCTTAAAGAGCTGCCACAAGGATTCCCTGAGGGTATGGGAAGAGAGCAAAGCACCTACATTTTAATGAGTCTGTTCTAATGTGGACCCCAGGCTTGTACCTCCCTCACCTGAGTAATGCACACCTTCCTGTGAACACAACCATAATGAACCTAAGGGTTTTCAGATTCTGGGCCTCAATGAAGTAATAGCTACACGAGCACACAGGGGACCCTTCCTCAGGAGTTGTTATTTTAAGCTGTGGGCAAGTTGGCCTTCTATACCTGACTCTGGCAAACAGCACAACTCTTTGTACCTTCTCTCCATGTACAGATTTTAATTGGGTTCCATTAAAAATGACTGTAGAGATTTTGATTTGAAAATATTTCTGGACTGAAATCTTGGCGTGAGCCGTTGAATTGAATAAATCACCAAGAGAAGAGAAGGTATATCTTAATTAGCTGGAGACACTCTGTGGTCTGCTGGCTCTCTCTCTCCCATCCCTTGCTCTTGCCTCCCTAATGATGTTTTACAGGAGGGCTGTAATGTCTGGCCAATCTGCATACAAATCAAAATGCTGAATCAGTTCTGCCATATCCCCTATACAGAAAGTCTATGAATTGTTCAAAGTATGCCAGCTTTGGTCTTTTCAATCCAAAAGACATTTATTAAGTACCTACTAAGGCAAAGTAAAGAACAACATGGCAACCTTTATTAAAGGCCTATTACATACAAAGTAAAAAGCAGCATGGTTTAGAAAGCCAGTTTTCTAGCCAAGACCTTGGTTCAGTACTTTTTGTGTGGTCTAGAGCATGACATTTAACCCCACAATGCTCTAGAATACTTATTTTTAAGAGTAAATTAAAGAGCTATTGCTGATCAGCATTGGTAGGGGGATTTGGGGCATTGAAAATTCCTTATAACAATGAAATCACATGATTCAATAGTTCCTGACCTCAGTGAGGCTCCATTCTAAAAGAATAGGAAGATTCAGGAGCAGACTGACATTCTCATTTTGTCATCGCCTCCTGTCCTGTACTTGGATGGAAAGTACGCTGAGTGTTGTGGCTATAGCAAGTCCCCAGGTCAAGGAGACTTCTGACCCAGCTTCTACACAGCCAAGGAAGGTCAGTGGTGACCCAAGGAATAATTGTCTCAGGGATTATTGATTGTTTGCATGGAGAATGTTGGAGTGGGATATAAGACAGGGCTTCTTGTCATCCAAATTAATTAGAACTGACCTTCCCTAGTTGTTGCTATAGAGTTGCTATTCCTTTATTGCTGTTTTAATGATTTATTTTTTACATTGTGGTCAGGCACCCTTATAAACTTCCCCACTAATTCTCAATTAACCTTCCCTTATAATGAAGAAAAACAAAATGATGAACACAACAACTGTATGAGAGAGAATGTAACAACCTACACCTGTACCACTACCTCTATATGGAAAGGGGGTTTCCATAAACATTTTCCAGCATCAAGATTGGTTGTAACAATGAATCTGAATTTGGTTGCCCTTAAGAGTGTTGTTTTATTGGCATTTTCAACCAACATTTCTTATTTTAATTTTTTTCAAAGAACAAGTTATTTTTTTTTAATTCCTACACACAAATTGAAAACTTCTCAAAGAATCCCAAACCCCAAAACCTAAAAACAAAATTTTCATGTTAGCCATGTCCAAAATAGTGATTCTCTGCATTTTAAGTTCATCATTCTGTCAGGAGATGAATGGCATATTCCATTTTCATTCTTTTGAATTCATGATTTGTCATTATATTGTTAAATGATCTAAAGTCTTTAGAGTTATTTTTTTATAATTTTGCTATGTAAATTATTCCCTTAATGCTATTCATTTTTCCATTTTTGAGTTCATAAATGCCTTCATAATTTCTTCAGAAAGTGTCCATTTCATTATTTCTTATGATACGATAACATTCCATTATATTCATTTGCCACAATTTGTTTGGTCATTCCCCTTTTAAGATCCCTTTCCTTCAATTTCCAACTTGTGGCTACCACAAGAAGAGCTGTTATAAATAAATAAATAAGAAATATATGCCTATACATACATATATATATATGTGTGTGTGTGTGTGTGTGTGTATGTGTATATACACATACACACAAATATATATATTTGTGTGTGTGTGAATATGTATGTATGTATGTATACATGTATATACATATATAACTACAGATATATGCATATAGACACATATACCTGTATATAGATGTATTTGTGTGTATATATGCACATAAACATATGTATATGTGTATATGCAAGTCTATGTATATTTTTTTGGGGTACAGACCACATAGTGATATAGCTAATGAAAGGATACACACAGTTTGGTAACATTATTTCCTGGTTCTTCTTTCTTCATTATGTATCAGTTTATATGTCTTGTCATATTTCTTTAAATTCCTCATATTTATAATTTATTTTGTCATAGTAATGTTTCATTAACAATCTTATAGTCATTAATTGGCTCCAGAGGCCATGTAGTCTATACTCTTTTATTTTTCTGAAGAAGTCATGACTCTCAAGGTTATGCAAGTAATGCCTTCTCTATTAATAATGACTATTAAACTATATTATCCTTTCATAATACAACTGGAATTAAAGGGAAACTCTTTTCACCACTATGTATCTTTGGGATCTAGAGTCAAAATCCAGACTAAGCCACATTACCCATTTCACAAATGATGGGCCTCCATTTTGTTTCAGTTTATTTTTTGCCCTCTAATTTTTTGTCATCCCTTTGAAAAATATCCAGGGGAGTGCTGGACCAGCTCATACTACTTTGTGAAAGCAGACTGGGAATTTTCAGTGTGAACCTTTACATCTCAGAAATTGGCAAATGCTGCAAATCATGATTTGATTTGTTGTTTCATTGGTTGTCCCCCAAATTCAGTTCTAGTTTTATAATATGGTATAGTAGAAGTAGTCATCCCTTAAGAAAGTGATGAAGAAATTGTTAGCAATCAAATTTAGATTGAAAAGTGTGAAATGAGTTTTCAGGGCACTATTAATTAAATATTAAGCAGTACAATATGAGTTAATCCCATATGTACTTGGTTATAGTAATCTTTGTCTCCCCCCATTAGAATTTCAGCTCTTTGAGGACAAGAGTTGTCTTTTCCCCTTTATTTAAATCCCAGGACTTAGGTCAGTGCCTGATACATTAATGACCACTTAAATTCTTGTGATTGAGTGCCTGACTGTAATGGGATTTCTGGGCAAAAAGATAAGACTGATTTAATGACTTTTGTCACATAATTCCAAGTCATTCTCCAAAAAAAATGAACCTTTCTTTTTTACCAGTGGAAACTTGAGATGCCCAGAGGTAAAGTAGCTTGCCCAGGGTTACCTAGTTATTTAATGAGAAAATCTGAATTCAAACCATGCTTTCCCGAGTTAAAGTCTAGTGCTCTTTCTATTATACCCAGGGGTAGAACATGGTATATTAATGTAGAGTATCATGACTTTTGCAAAGCCCATAAAATTATATGCCAATGATTAGTTAATGTAATGAGGGACTGGCCACTCAGCCCAGCCTTTATGAACATGTGCAAATATATTAATATCATTTGTTTTTATAACCACATTCATTTAGATGAACTTTTGGTAGGTATAAGGCAAGAGGAAGAAAGCTGTCTTCTCAAATTTTTCTGCCTTTCTTTGTGTGAAATGAGTCAGTGAATGGGGGACCTACCCCAACGCACCCTACCCAAACCAGTAAATAAAGATTCTACATTGCAATAGAGATTACATTAAAATATCACTTTTTAAAGTGATGATTTATTTGAAAAAATGTACTCTTTATGAATGGCATGGACTGAAAATGTATAAATACATGAATTGTATTTTAAGGACAATTGATAAGCTCACAAACACGTATAATCTTTATGTGAAATCTTTTCTGTGTTTGCTGTTGTAATGAAAGGGGCAGTAGGACAAAGAGCAAAGGAATTAGGAAGACTCAGTTTTTGAATCTCACCTCACACTAACTGTGTGATTATGGGTAAATCATCTAACCTCTTTAAGCCTTAGTAATTTTAAATAGTTATAATAATGCATATATCTATAATGCATACTTTACAAGATGACTGGGTAGCTCAAAAGAGACAATGTAGAAAAAAGATCTTTGCAAACTTTAATGCATAATATCAATGGCAGCTACTTTTTTGGAAGAAGAGAAATATAATTTCCAGAAGTCAAATTCAAATCCTGTCTCATTCACCCACAGCCTATATGACCATGAGCTTTTTTTGAGCCTCAGTTTCCACATGGATTAGATGACCTTTCTGATCACCTCTAGATTCAATGTGATTCAGCAGATTCCTTCTATGGCCAAGGAACTAGAATAAGCTCTGGGGATTCAAAGACAAAATCCAAAATAGTCTTTGTCTTAAGGATCTTATATTTTTACTGAGAAAATATTACTATCCACTTATTTTATAGCTGAGGAAACAGACACAGAGAGCTTAAGTGACTTTTTTTTTTTAATTTTATTTTATTTATTTATTTTTTTTTTCTTTTAATAGCTTTTTATTTACAAGTTATATGCATGGGTAATTTTACAGCAATTGACAATTGCCAAACCTTTTGTTCCAATTTTTCCTCTCCTTCCCCCCACCCCCTCCCCTAGATGGCAGGATGACCAATACATGTTAAATATATTAGAGTATAAATTACATACAAAATAAGTATACACATCCAAAACATTATTTTGCTGTACAAAAAGAATTGGACTCCGAAATATTGTACAGTAGTGACTTTTGATTAGAGTCCCACCACTAGTGTCTTAAGTGGAATTAGAATTAGACCCTGGATTTTTCTGATTCCAAGTCCAGTACTCTATCCACTTATATTACAAGGTATAGATGTGTATGTAATTATAAGATATAGAAAAAATAAAGAAAATTAATAAAAGCTGAGTAAAGGTCTGAGTTGTGATATGAAATATGCTAAGGATTCTAAAAAGTAAACATGAGAAAAACTTGGGGGACCACTAGTTCAAAAGTACAAATGGGAATTAGATGACTGTAGAGGAAACAATGGGCAGTTTGCCACTAATAGATCCTAGATTTAGATCTAGAAAGAACCACAGAGATCATCTAATCTAAACCTTTATTATTAGTCTGTAAACCAGAGTAATTTATCCAAAAATATACAGGGAATATATAATGGAGCACACTTCCTATAGTTTCATTGTATGAGTTAAATACAAATGCTCTAGGAAGGGCATAGCACCAATATTAATTCTGGTAAAAGACCAAAGTCAAATTGTTAATATTATTTTGTAGTATACTCAAAATAGTGAAAATATAGAATTTCTTTATAAGAAATGCTAATCAGTCTACAAGCCAACAAAGTGCTACAAAAACCCAAATTCTATTTAGTCAATAATCTAAAAGGATGACCTATGCCAATTTAAATTTTGAAAATTTTAATTTGTATATAATTTGTATATGGCAAGCTAGATGGCACAATACATAAAATATTTTTTTTAATTTTTTTTTTATTTAATAGCCTTTTATTTACAGGATATATACATGGGTAACTTTACAGCATTAACAATTGCCAAACCTCTTGTTCCAATTTTTCACCTCTTACCCCCCCCCACCCCCTCCCCTAGATGGCAGGATGACCAGTAGATGTTAAATATATTAAAATATAACTTAGATACACAATAAGTATACAACCAAAACGTTATTTTGCTGTACAAAAAGAATCAGACTCTGAAATATTGTACAATTAGCTTGTGAAGGAAATCAAAAATGCAGGTGTGCATAAATATAGGGATTGGGAATTCAATGTAATGGTTTTTAGTCATCTCCCAGAGTTCTTTTTCTGGGTATAGCTAGTTCAGTTCATTACTGCTCCATTAGAAATGATTTGGTTGATCTCGTTGCTGAGGATGGCCTGGTCCATCAGAACTGGTCATCATATAGTATTGTTGTTGAAGTATATAATGATCTCCTGGTCCTGCTCATTTCACTCAGCATCAGTTCGTGTAAGTCTCTCCAGGCCTTTCTGAAATCATCCTGTTGGTCATTTCTTACAGAACAGTAATATTCCATAATATTCATATACCACAATTTATTCAGCCATTCTCCAACTGATGGACATCCATTCAGTTTCCAGTTTCTAGCCACTACAAAAAGGGCTGCCACAAACATTCGTGCACATACAGGTCCCTTTCCCTTCTTTATAATCTCTTTGGGATATAATCCCAGTAGTAACACTGCTGGATCAAAGGGTATGCACAGTTTGATAACTTTTTGAGCATAGTTCCAAACTACTCTCCAAAATGGTTGGATTCGTTCACAACTCCACCAACAATGAATCAATGTCCCAGTTTTCCCACATCCCCTCCAACAATCATCATTATTTTTTCCTGTCATCTTAGCCAATCTGACAGGTGTGTAGTGGTATCTTAGAGTTGTCTTAATTTGCATTTCTCTGATTAATAATGACTTGGAGCATCTTTTCATATGACTAGAAATAGTTTCAATTTCTTCATCTGAGAATTGTCTGTTCATATCCTTTGACCATTTTTCAATTGGAGAATGGCTTGATTTTTTATAAATTAGAGTTAATTCTCTATATATTTTGGAAATGAGGCCTTTATCAGAACCTTTGACTGTAAAAATATTTTCCCAGTTTATTGCTTCCCTTCTAATCTTGTCTGCATTAGTTTTGTTTGTACAAAAACTTTTCAGTTTGGTATAATCGAAATTTTCTATTTTGTGATCAGTAATGATCTCTAGTTCTGCTTTGGTCATAAAGACCTTCCCCTTCCACAGGTCTGAGAGGTAAACTATCCTATGTTCCTCTAATTTATTAATAATTTCATTCTTTATGCCTAGGTCATGAACCCATTTTGACCTTATCTTGGTGTACGGCGTTAAGTATGGATCAATGCCTAGTTTCTGCCATATTAGTTTCCAATTTTCCCAGCAATTTTTATCAAACAGTAAGTTCTTATCCCAAAAGCTGGGATCTTTGGGTTTGTCAAAGACTAGGTTGCTATATTTGTTGACTGTTTTATCCCTTGAACCTAATCTATTCCACTGATCAACTAATCTATTCCTTAGCCAATACCAAATAGTTTTGGTAACTGCTGCTCTATAATATAATTTTAGATCTGGTACAGCTAAGCCACCATCATTTGATTTTTTTTTCATTAATTCCCTTGAAATTCTTGACCTTTTGTTTTTCCATATGAACTTTGTTGTTATTTTTTCTAGGTCATTAAAATAGTTTTTTGGGAGTCTGATTGGTATAGCGCTAAATAAATAGATTAGTTTAGGTAATATTGTCATCTTTATTATATTTGCTCGCCCTATCCAAGAGCATTTAATATTTTTCCAATTGGTTAGATCAGACTTAATTTGTGTGAAAAGTGGTCTGTAATTTTGCTCATAAAGTTTCTGATTTTCCCTTGGCAGATAGATTCCTAAATATTTTATATTATCAGTAGTTACTTTAAATGGAATTTCTCTTTGTAACTCTGACTGTTGGATTTTGTTAGTGATATATAAGAATGCTGATGACTTATGTGGGTTTATTTTATAACCAGCAACTTTGCTAAAGTTGTGGATTATTTCTAATAACTTTTTAGCAGAATCTCTGGGGTTCTCTAAGTATACCATCATGTCATCGGCAAAGAGTGATAATTTGGCTTCCTCATTGCCTATTCTTATTCCTTTAATCTCTTTCTCAGCTCTTATTGCTATAGCTAGCGTTTCTAATACAATATTAAATAGTAACGGTGATAGTGGGCAACCTTGTTTCACTCCAGATCTTATTGGGAATGGTTGCAGTTTGTCTCCATTACATATGATGCTTACTGATGGTTTTAAATAGATGCTGCTGATTATTTTAAGGAAAAGTCCATTTATTCCTATACTCTCAAGTGTTTTTAATAGGAATGGATGTTGGATTTTATCAAATGCTTTTTCTGCATCTATTGAGATGATCATATGGTTTTTGTTAATTTGGTTATTAACATGGCCAATTATATTGATAGTTTTCCTAATATTGAACCAGCCCTGCATTCCTGGTATAAATCCTACTTGATCATAGTGTATTATCTTGGAGATGATTTTCTGTAGTCTTTTTGCTAATATCTTATTTAAGATTTTAGCATCAATATTCATTAGGGAGATTGGTCTATAATTTTCTTTCTCTGTTTTCAGCCTACCTGGTTTAGGTATCAGTACCATGTCTGTGTCATAGAAGGAATTTGGTAGGACTCCTTCATTCCCTATTTTATCAAATAATTTATATAGCATTGGGGCCAATTGTTCTTTAAATGTTTGGTAAAATTCACATGTAAATCCATCTGGTCCTGGGGATTTTTTCTTAGGGAGTTGTTTAATTGCCTGTTCTATTTCTTTTTCTGAAATGGGACTATTCAAGCAATTTACTTCCTCCTCTGTTAGTCTGGGAAGTCTATATTTTTGGAGGTAGTCATCCATTTCACTTAGGTTATCAAATTTATTGGCATAAAGTTGAGCAAAATAACTCCTTATTATTTCTCTAATTTCCTCTTCATTGGTGGAAAGTTCTCCCTTTTCATTTTTAAGACTACTAATTTCATTTTCCTCCCTCCTTTTTCTAATCAGATTTACCAAAGGCTTATCTATTTTATTGGCTTTTTCATAGAACCAACTCTTAGTTTTATTAATTAGTTCAATAGTTTTTTTACTTTCAATATTTTTAATTTCTCCTTTTAATTTTAGAATTTCCAATTTAGTATTTGATTGGGGGTTTTTAATTTGGTCTTTTTTTAGTTTTTTTAGTTGCAAGCCCAATTCATTAATCTTTTCTTTCTCTGTTTTATTCAAGTAAGCCTCTAAGGATATAAAATTCCCTCTTATTACCGCTTTGGCTGCATCCCACAAATTTTGGTATGATGTCTCATCATTGTCATTATCTTGAGTGAAATTATTAATTGTATCTATAATTTGCTGCTTCACCCAATCATTCTTTAAGATGAGATTGTTTAGTTTCCAATTACTTTTTGGTCTATTTCCCCCTAACTTTTTGTTGAATGTAGTTTTTATTGCATCATGATCTGAAAAGAAAGCATTTACTATTTCTGCTTTCTTGCATTTAATTTTGAGGTCTTTATGTCCTAATATATGGTCAATTTTTGAATAGGTTCCATGAACTGCTGAGAAGAAAGTATATTCCCTTCTATCTCCATTCAATTTTCTCCAAAGATCCAACATACCTAATTTTTCTAATATTCTATTTACTTCTTTAATTTCTTTCTTATTTGTTTTGTGGTTTGATTTGTCTAATTCTGAGAGTGCAAGGTTGAGATCTCCTACTATTACAGTTTTGTTGTCTATTTCTTCTTGCAACTCTCTTAACTTCTCCTTTAGGAAGTTGAGTGCCATACCACTTGGTGCATATATGTTTAATATTGATATTGCTTCGTTGTTTATGCTACCCTTTAGCAGGATGTAGTTTCCTTCCTTATCTCTTTTAATTAGATCAATTTTTACTTTTGCTTGATCTGAGATAAGGATGGCTACCCCTGCTTTTTTGACTTCACCTGAAGCATAATAGATTTTGCTCCAGCCTTTTACCTTTACTCTATATGCATCCCCTGCTTTAAATGTGTTTCTTGTAAACAACATATTGTAGGGTTCTGACTTTTAATCAGTCTGCTATCTGCCTCCCTCTTTATGGGGGAGTTCATCCCATTCACATTTACAGGTTAGAATTACTAAATCTGTATTTCCTGCCATCCTAATAACCCCAGATTGTGCTTTACTTATTCTTGCCTCCCCCAACCCTCTTTCCCCCTTTTAAACTTATGTACCCCTCTTGTATCACGATACTTATCCTCTTTATAATCCCTCCCTCCCCCCCTTTGAGTCTTTCCCCCTTCCTTCCCTTATTACTCTTTTTCTTTTCCCTTTTCCTCTCCCCCGTTTTTAATGAGGCGAGAGAGGAATTTTCTCTAAAACAAATGTCAATTATTTTTTCTTTGAGCCAACTCTGATGAGAGTAAGATTCACACAATGTTCCTCCCCTCTCTAAATTCCCTCAGATATGATAAGTTTCCTTAGCCTCTTTGTGGGATGTGGTTTCCCTCTTTTTATCCCTCCTTCCCACCTTATTCTGCCATCATCCCTTTTCCATATCTACTTCCCTTTTTTGTTATATCAGTACAATCAAATTTTACATGTTCTTTTGTATATCCACAACAGAAATACAATTCTCAAGAGTTATTTTTACCTTTTCTGCATCTCTTGAGTTCTATTCTTGGAGATCAAATTTTTGTTTAATTCTGGTTTTCTTCAGAAACAAATGGAATTCATTTGTTTCATTAAATGTCCATCTTCTTCCCTGGAAGAAAATGCTCAGCTTAGCTGGGTAGTTTATTCTTGGCTGCATCCCAAGTTCTTGTGCCTTTCGGAATATCATATTCCAGGCCCTTCTTTCCTTTAATGTAGAGGCAGCCAGATCTTGGGTGATCCTTATTGTGGCACCTCGGTATTTAAATGGTTTTTTTTTGGCTGCTTGTAAAATTTTTTCCTTAATCTGATAGTTCTGAAACTTTGCCACAATATTCCTTGGGGTTTTTATTTTAGGGTTTCTTTCAGAAGATGTTCGATGAATTCTTTCAATGCCTATTTTACTTTTTGATTCTATTACATCTGGGCAGTTCTCTTTGATGATTTCTTGTAAAATAGTATCTAGGCTCTTTTTTTCATCATAGTTTTCGGAAAGTCCAATAATCCTCAGATTATCTCTCCTAGATCTATTTTCCAAGCCTGTCGTTTTGCAAGTAGATAATTCATGGTTTTTTCCAGTTTGTCATTTTTTTTGTTTTTCCTTGACTGATTCTTGCTGTCTCAATGAATCATTAGTTTCAATTTGTTCAGTTCTAATTTTTAAAGAATTATTTTCTTCATTAGCTTTTTTTACTTCTTTCTGTATATGTCCAATTGAGTTTTTGAATGTATTGTTTTGGTCTGTGGAATTTTTTCCATTTCACTAATTTTTTTTAGTGAATTATTTTCTTTTCAATTCACCGATCCTACTTTCTTGTGTGTTCTTTGTCTTTCAATTCACAAATCCTACTTTCTAGTGAATTCTTTATTTTTCAATTCGTATTTCAGGAAGTTGTTGCTCTCTTGTAAGGCTTCTCTTTCCTTTCCCCATTTATCTTCTAACTCTCTTTTGAGACTTTTAATGGTCTCTTCTATGAGAGCATTATGTAAAGGAGGACAGTCTGATGCATTTTTGCTGTTTGAGGTCTCTTCAGGTTTGCTGACCTGCTCTTTTTCTGCATAGAAGCTGTCGATCGTTCTTTTCATCTTTTTATTCATGTTTTAAAGCCTTTAGGGTAGGTCTCCTAGGCAAGGGGGTTACCAGCTTCCTCTGCAGAGCAGGGAAAGATGTAAACCGATTTCCGGCTCCGAGGTATGGGAGTGCTCTGAGTGAGAGTTTTCCCTTCCCCCAACAGGAAGTGGATTCAGCACTGGCCGAGCTATCAAACTGCTTAGTAGGGCTGAGTGGATTATCGATTGCCCTCGGCTAGAGACTAAGTGGTGAAAGTGTCACTGCCCCAGGCCAGAGCCTCTTGTGGGACTGTGAGTATTAGCAGCTGACCTCAGACCACAGACCACAGACCGCAGACCGCCGCAAACTCTGCCCAGCGTCTCTGCCTGATGCAAATTGGCCCTGGAAAAGCTCTATGGCCCCAAGCCGAGCTCCCCACTGCGCAGATTGGAGGCTAACCCGGGCTGCGTCCTCCTGCTGTGCAGGATCACAACTGCCCCAAGGAGAAGCCCCGTACTGCGGGTTGGGGCTGCGCGCTTGTGCTGAGATCTGTGCCTTCACCCTGGGTTTGAGACTCTCCTCGGAACCTAATTTCTCTCCCTGTCTGCGCCGATCTCCCCCCTGGCCCCGGAACCAACCTTTTTTGGCGAGACTGCAGATTTTCTTCGGCCGGTGAGTTGTTCTACTTCTTATCTTTACGAATTGTAGCAGTCAAGACTATTTTTGAGGCTCGATATAAGATTGATAAAGAGGGTAAGAGAAGAGCTTAGAAAGTCGCGTGTGTCTTCTCCACCATCTTGGCTCCGCCCCCCCCACAATACATAAACTATTGAACTTAGACTCAGGAAGCCTAAATTCAAACATGACCTTAGACATTTGCTAATGACCTGGGTAAGATATTTAGATTCCTCTCAGTTTTAATTTCCTCACCTAGAAAATAGACATGTTACTAACTCTTTCCTTGCAGGGCTGTTGTGAAGATTAAGTGAAATAACATTGCTAAAGCATATCTATACTAAGTAGTAGTAGTAGTAGTAGTTGTAATAGTAGTAGTAGTGGTGGTTATGGTGATTGTAATGGTAGTAGTAGTAGTTACTAGCAGTAGTAGTAGTAGTAATAGGAAGAGGGGGGGGAAAGGAGGAGGAGGAGGAAGAGAAGAATAAAAATAATAGGAAGATGAGAAAAATGAGAGGAAGAAGAGAAATAATAGTAGGAGTAGGAATAAGATTAATAGAACTTATAGTAATAATAGTAACAGAAGGAGGCAGTTGAGGGGATATAAGTAGCAAAAGTATTAGTAATAATAGTGGTGGTAGTAGTAGTAGTATTGAAGGAGTACAATAAATGAATGATTACCAGAATATTCAAGCTGTGCCCCATTTTAGGAAGAACATTACTAACACTAGTTACTTAGCACCTTACATCATTACGTTAAGAAGACCTGACCTTCAGGAGGTATATCACAGATTTCCAAAGCACTCATTGTTTTATTTTCATCACTTTTCAACTGGTTATGTAAGTATAATATAAATCTATTCTTAGTCTTAAAATAGGGGTCATACCTGATCATGAAAAGTTAAATATACAAACATAAATAAATTGAAAATACATTTTTGATTTTTAATAATTTAATCAATATATTATAATTTCATTAATTTAATTTAAATTAATTTCCCAAATAGGGAAATCATCATTATTCAATCTATTCTTAGTTTCCCTAAATAAAAGCTTTGAGTGAATGTGAACCTGTTTATTATGCATACTTATTTGGTTTATGGAAAGTTTTGAGATTGATTCTGGAGAATTCAGAATTTTCATATACTTAATGCTATTTGATGTACCATTGGCTTTTTTGTTTGTTTGTTTTTTCTATTTGCTATCCTTGTATACCTGAAAAATGAGTCCATTTGTCTCACCTGCCAACAAACTAAAGTGATAGAGCTAATGACCATTTGTGTGGAAGAAGAATTCTTGAAGTATATATTAGACATTTTTTTTTTTTAACAATGTCTAATAGGTCTTAGTCTAAGGCCATAGGGTGAGTCAATACCTGTTCCTTCTCGCTTCCTCCACAATTTTTTTCATTTCTTCATTCCATCAACCCATTGCAATTCTCAAATATTTCAGAGTATAGCATTTTAATCAAACATAATAGTCATCATCTTGTCTCCCTACTAAGGAAATACTAGTAAGTCAAATTAAGATCCAAAAATGAGTAAAACTTTTAAGATTGTTGTAATCCATGTAATACATCCAAGATTTTGCCTCTATAAAAGGATATACCGAAAGGCACAGCCCATTAGTTTGCTGCCTTTTTTAGAAATATACATTTTAACCTTTGGCACCACACAGTAGGATCAGCAATAGTATAAAAGTCAGAGACATTCCCAGAACTGATAGAAAAAGCTTCCTATTATGTTTTCCTGTACATTATAATGATACCTGAGGAAAATCTATTGTACCTCAAATTTTTATCCTCATAAATTTCACATCCAATATATTTAAGTGTTGTGTTTGTGCTACCCTGTATCTTCTCTGTTGTGATTAATTATTTTACATGAGAATCACCCAGTTAGAAAGCATTTACTGCTAAATGGAAAGAAAAACCAATAAGTGCCTCCTCTTGCCCTAGACCTTCTAAATTGATGAGCTGGCATTTTGACAATATGTTATGATATCGCCACCAACAATATTATTATTAAGACTATAATTTGGATTTATATAATGTTTTAAAATTATAGATCTCCTTATAAAATATAACAAATATTGACTTTAATATAACATAAAAAGATTAAAATGAATGAAATCTTTTAATTCTTACAGCTAATTTTAATCTTATGCTTAAAAATTTAAGCAAGTCTTTTGATTCCCTAGCCACCCTATTATTCAGATTTACAAAGACATCCATGTTCTCATTGTAGGCTAATGTATCCACATGGGAGTTTGTTAGTGCTTGACATGAGTATTTCTCTAAAATTAAATTGCATGCTAATTATGTATGATTTAAAAACTATTATTACTTTTTAAAAATAGGTAACTGTGAGTGGAGTTTGTGTGATCAAAGAGTTAATATTTTATGCATTTTCAGTTCTTCTTTCATCCATATAAGATACCTGGATACAAAGGAGCCAACACAGCTTTATTGTTATATTGAGAGGGTAGAGGGCAATGTCTTTGGATCTAGTCCAGGGTCCCTTGAGGCTTATGGAGATGTATGAAATGCACATATAAATGCTAAATTCTTATCACCAAAAAAGTCAGAGCTAGAGGAAAGTCATTCATGTTTATAAAACTTGTCAATCATGGACCTTGCCATCTATACTATGTTCCTAACCACATTATTTCAAACACTAGTGGTTTCAGGAAGAATCAACATAAGCTAAAAGTAGGTAGGTTTCAATAGTAAAAGGTGCCCTGAACTATATAATACTTTCATGTCTGCAAAATATCCGTTTTTATTAGAATTGTTATTTATGTTAGTTCTCCCTTTAAAAAGCCTATTTAATATTTTGACTTTGCATTATTAGATAGCAGAAAGGAGCCTGCATTGGGAAATAGCTCTGGGCCTTTAGCTAAGTCAGTTCATTGATTTCTCATGTAAAATAAAGTTAAATGACAGACATAGTAGCTAAGGGCTCCTCCAGCTATAAATCTAGTATTCTGTAGTGATACTAGAAACTCAACATAGTATATGGTCAATAGATTGACAAATGGACAGAAAACCTGGGTTCAAGCCCTAATCTTTGACCTACTGGTTGGGAAATTCATTTCATCTCTCAGTGCCCCATGCAGTTCTCTGAAGGGATGAGTTACAAATAACTCAACTACACTAGTAAATGGTATTCCCTAAATTGATAAAATCACAATACTAAGCCAGATCATCTATAAAAACAAGCAATGGTACTAATTTTGAAAGTTGGTCAATTCAGTTTTCTCAATGTGGCAGGTCAAGGACATATGATCAATAGAAACTTAAAATGTGATTTGGAGAAAAAAGAAGAGTAGAATATTCATTGTGTATTTGCCTGTTCCCAAAAATCACATGGTGATTTGGTTTAATATGCACCTTTGTTTCATTTTATTCTTATACCTTCTTAATTCTACTCTGTCTTTTTAACCATCCTGAAATTTAATGACATTTTTCATTCTCCAATTAAATTATGTGAGGTGAGACATCAAGTCCATTAACAGACACTCTACGCCCAACAAATTATATATTTGAAAAATTACTAAAGCACTCTTGTTTCAGAAAGACTCAAGGCAGAATGGAGGATTCCCTGGGACTTAGAGAGTATTCTCCTGAAAAACAGATTTTTTAAAATCCGAGATGCATCTACTCTGTACTCATATAATCAAACTCAATTATGTTATTTAAATAAAATCACAGGTAGAGTTGGTTCTCATATCAGAATTCTAATAAACAAACCCTGCTGTTTATTTGCTTTTTGGAGACTACTTGTGCTGAAGAGAGAGTGTGAGGTGGCTTTAAGACCTATGGGGCTTTCTAATTTTTGAGAGATTATACAGCTATGAAGGTGATGATTTTCATCAAGAATTCTTACATGGCATATCATATAAATGAGAATGACCTAGTTCACTGCGTAAGTAAATCAAAATCCTGCCATCAAAATGCATGAAAGAACAATTTTCAAGTTCAAACCACTGGTGAAGACAAAAGAAAAGTTGATATGTAGAAGAAGGAAAAACTCTGAAGAAAGAGAATTTTGGAGGTTAATAATTATTATTCTATTTAAATTGGATTTCTATTTCTTCAAATTTCATAGGAGAATAGTAGCATAGCTCCCCTAGTCCAAATGCACATGAATCTAGAGGTATACCACACATCAAAACATTAATTAACTCCATAAAAAGACAACTTTAGAGGAAACAACATTCTAGGGGGCACTTCATGATAAATGTCAAATATGTTTCTTGGTTGCAAAAATTCAGTTTTAAAAGTTTGAAGTAAGACATTGCTGGTCTAAGAAAGCATAATTTTTATGATAGTATTTCTGATACTACTATTTAATTCAGTGAGCAGTTATTGAGAACCTACTATGTGAGAGGCACATGGCTTCTGCAGATGAAGAAATTAAATCACTTTGTTGCCAAGGAATTTAAATTTGATTGGGCGGGAACAAGTAGTTAAATATAACAAAGTACGTAAAAAGTAAATACAAAAGAATGGAGGAAGGGAAAGATTCTAACAACTGAAGGGATCAATAAAAACCTCATTTGTTAAATTCTTACTATGTGCCAGATACCAAGGTAAGCACAATAAATATAAATACAAGTATGTAAGTAGTAGAACTTGAGAGAGATAGGGAGCCATCAGGCTTAGGCAAAGGTGTGCTATTCATTCCTGTGGATAGACTGTTTACTAGGATTCTTGGGGCAGGCTTAGGACGGAGCCTCACAAGACAGCAAAAATAAGAAATAGTTTGTAATTTGTTAAATTTAGGGAGAAGCTGATAGATCAATTTAACTATCATTTATCATCCATAAGCTCAAAAACAAGGGAAAGTTTGGTTGGATCCAGATTGTGAAGAACCTTAAAGGTGGGGCTGGTAAATAGGTAATTTATCCTATAGCAAATTAGGAGTCACTGAAGATTTTTGAGAAAATGCCCAATGTCAAACAACATTCAATAAACAAACATTGATTTAGTTCCTATGTGGTAACCTGGCTCTAGAAACACAGGTTCAACTCTCTAGGTCTTAGTCTCTTTCTCTGTAAATGAGGAAATAGGCTCTGTGATCTCTGGGCTCTTTGTGACAGTGGCTTGGATGTGCTTCTGGACTTGTGACCCTGAGCAAGGGTCTTAGCTTCAGACAACTGTCTCATGTATAAAATAAAGATGTTGACTTGCGGGCCTTGAAGGTTCAGCTTTAAAATTATAATCATAGATTATAAATGACTCCCAAACACTCATATGTGGATTAGTTCCTCCAGATCAAGTCTTGGGCTTTAGTTTAGAAGTTCTTCAGATTGCTGGGCCAAAGACGGATTCTTAATCAAATTAAATTCCATACCTATTTAACAATATGTAAAACTCCTGAATATAAATAAGCATTGTCTTAATTCAAAACATTCTAATGACAGAATTTAAACTAATGAAAGTTTCAGTCAGGACCAAGATAGTATTTTGAAGTTGATTGCCAAGTAATTAAAATGAGATGAGCTGTCAGTTTGTTTTTTCCTTCAGTATGAAGATAACCAGGCCTTTTAAAAAACAACAGGGATGATTGAAGAAGTCCCAGTATTCACACCTCTGTAAATTTCTAAGCATGTCACTATTTTTTTTCCCTGTTGGAAATGCCTCTACTTCATTCTACTCCCTTACAACTCTCCCTTTGAAAAACATCAGGCATTAGAAATACCTTCCTGGAACGTTTAATGAATTCAGACTTTATTATTTTCATCCGTTTTAGCTTTCAGGGAACTTTCCTTCCATGAGTTTATGGTCACTTATTTGATTCACTGTTTATATAACTAGAAATGATTGTAAATATTTTAAATTTGTACCTTAACCATTAGAAATTTATTAATTTGTAGATTCTTACAAATTATCTCTATGAAGGGGAGGGTGGGAGACTAAAAAAATGATCTCAGATTTTAGGATTGTAGTGGTAAAATACATTCCATACCTTAGCAATGGCTCCAAGTGATCATCCAAGTTTTTCTTGAAGAACTTTAATGAGAAAGAACTTGTCTTCCTAAGCATTTTATTATCTTTTTAGATAACTTTACATATTATGAAGTCAGTCAACAAGCATTCACTAGGTGTCTACTACCTGCTAAGTATTATAAGTGCTTGAGAGATTTTTTTTTATATAGAAGAAAGTCTCTGTGTGTGTGTTTTATAAATGAAATCTACCACTGCGGGCACAGAGATTCCCTGTCTATCCCTTATAAGCTACATTTCCTAAACTGCTTCAGAAATAAAAATAGCTGCCAAAACTATTAATCCCAGGCCTGGAAAATGGATGATGTTTGTAAAGGTGAAAACTGTCATGGTTGAAAAGTGGAGTTTCATCAAAACATTGCACAAGATAAGAGGTTGTAGAAGGAAAGGAAAGCAAACCAACTTCTTGGAGAGAAAATACTCATAATACAAAGAAGATGGAAGTAGATCAGGTCTCCTAGAGTGCCTGGTAGAATAGAGTACCCAAACCTACAAAACTCATAGAGTATTTGAGAGGGTTTTTATCTGAGTCAAGCTGGACCTAGCACCAAGGAATGAGGATCCTAGACCTCTGTTGTTTGTCAAGGTTCCAAAACTGGTGCTTCTTCATGCTTGGAGGAATGCACTTAGTTGATATTATGATTCCCCTTCGGAGAAAAAGAGGGCTTTTGGACATTATCTCTAGTCTCATTTTAGTCGTTTGTCAGGACAATTTAGTTTTCTTAGGACTTCTTCATTGAGCAGGATGGAAAGGTTACGAAGGCCCTTATACCATAATCTGATCCTCAGAAACCATCAATTCAAGGTCCTTTGCTGTGCATTCTATAATTCAGTCAAAGCTATCTATCTTCTGGCTATTACAGAGCTTCTTCCTTTATCTCTGTTGTACCCTATTGATGTACCCTATGTCTAGAACATACTCCTTCCTCACTTCTGCCTTTTAGAACCTATACTTTCTTTCAAAATTCAGCTTAAATGATACCCCTTACAGACAGTCTTTTCTGATACCCTCTTCTCCACCTCCATACACACCTTCCCACAGCTACTAATGCCTCTGTTCTGAAAATGACTCTGCAAATATTCTATATAAATTGTTGACTTGTACCTTACCTGCCTTTTTTCAAGGCAGGAAGTATTTCGTCTTTCTCTTTGTATTTTAGTGCACTAGCACCATGCCTGGTACATACTAAGCATGTGTTAAAATGATTGTTTAATCCTGATTGTTCTTGTTTTGGGGGTAATTAAGTGGCACATTGGACAGAATGATGGACCTGGAATTAGAAAGGCTTAATTTTCTTAAGTTCTAATTATGTGACCTTTGATTTGATACTTAACTCTGTTTGCCTCAGTTTTCTCATCTGGAAAATAAGCTAGAGTAAGAAATGGCAAACCACTCCAGTATCTTTGCTAAGAACCTCAAATGAGATCATGCAGAATCAGAACGATGAAATAACAACAAAATTCTTTTTTTGCAAGCTCACCAGTTTATCAAATACTTTTCTGCAATGTGATGCCCAAATTGAACACAACGCTCTAGATATGGACTGACCAAGCAGAGAATAATGGAAGCAGAGTACTATGGACTGTCATGTTCCTAGTCTTTTGTCTTTTAGTGCAAACCAAAATTTCATTAGCTTTCTTTCATTAGTAAACAATGTTGACTCATATGCTGAGCCATTTGGCTTACAAACCAGTCAATGAATATATATATATATTTTTTTGCTTTTTCAGATGAACTGCATACTAGACTTGCCTTTCCCATCTTATATTTGTGAGAATTAGTTTAATCCAACCATATTACTATTTGTTTAACCCTATTAAAATGCAAATTTTAAAATAAAATTATAGGTTCAGATATATTCTGCCACCTGCCAAAAAAGGGAGAGGGGGCAACTTTTGTAGGCAGTAAACTTGTCTGTTAAAAAATAGTCAAATAAAAGAAATGACAAAAAAGTCAAAATTTTTTGGTGGATATTTGAAGGGCAAATATAAAAGTCTTTACTCCCTTATGATATATTCTTTAATCAAACCTAATCTTCTTGGGTTAAAATATACCTTGTGGTGAGCCAATCCCAATATAACTAGAGAAGGACAATTGAAAATGACATGGAGGAAAACACAAGATAAGATCTGAGTAATTAGATTAATAAGAGAAGAAAAAAACTCTCTTTTCCTCCAGAAGAAAAGTTAATCGTTTAAAAACCATTTCCCAAGATAGGGGGTGGTATATATTATGTGAGAAAAGTAACACTTGAATATAATATTAAGCCATCTTAAAAGTTTGAACAATGTACTTACATAACCCTGAAAGCTCCATAATATTATATCCCTCTTATATAGAGTAAAGTCTTTGTCATATTCTTCTCAAAGCTATCATAGGAGATAGTAGGCATTCCTTAGTTCAGAACATTAACAAACTCAAGTGAAGCTGATATATTCAAAAAAGTTATTCATTTAATTTTCAGCATTTAGTATTTATATTCCTATTTCATTCATTTATTCTCTTCATCTTTATTCATTTATGCATTGATCAAATATTCATTTCAATAGGTTTCATTATAACCTCAGAAGCTGTAGGAAAAGATTTGTAGCAAAGTTATTCATTTAATAGGTTTATTTTTAGTAAATTCTCAGAGCAGAAAAAGGCCAGTTGGCCCATCATGTACATTCCATTTTTAGTCTTTCTACAACTGGTCCTCTTTAGATCTTCTTTTTTCTTCTTCTTTTTTTTAATTGATATTTTCTTTTTTATTTCATTTGGACACTATAGTTTTATCTGGAATTAGTATTTATCAGAGTGCCTGACACACAATAGACACTTTTTTTTTTTATTTAATAGCCTTTTATTTACAGGATATATACATGGGTAACTTTACAGCATTAACAATTGCCAAACCTCTTGTTCCAATTTTTCACCTCTTACCCTCCCCACCCCCTCCCCTAGATGGCAGGATGACCAGTAGATGTTAAATATATTAAAATATAAATTAGATACACAATAAGTATACATGACCAAAACGTTATTTTGCTGTACAAAAAGAATCAGACTCTGAAATATTGTACAATTAGCTACACAATAGACACTTAATAAATGTTCATATCCTGATAATCACTCTCAATTAAGTAAACTTTTTAAAAAATTCCTTTGAAGGGGTAGAGCTATGCTTATAATTTTATTGATCACTAGGCTATAATCTTCACAGGAATTGACTTTGATTCTTCATGACAGTGTGCAAAGACTGGTCATCTGGAGACCAATCTTTGGAAGGCTTTTCCCATCATAACAGACTTTGAATTTGGGGTCAGGGTTAAACTGCAATGAATCTATGATCTAAGAGTGTCATCCCTAGGATAGAACAGCATTACAAATTCACACATTCAGAGAATTTAAGAGTTGAGAGACCTTACCTAATCATTTTATATATATATATGTGTGTGTGTGTGTGTGTGTGTGTGTGTGTCCAGAGCCAGCATCAAGACTTCTCTTGAAGACCTCCAAGATTGGGGAATCTACTACACTTTGTTAATAGAGTCTAATAATGTCTAATTACCTGAAGAATTTTTCTGACATCCAAAGTTTTATAGGCTAATGCAATTTTTTTTTTACTGAAACAGTTTTATTGACATATTTTATTGTTTTTTTTTTTAACAATACCTAGATATTCCCCTATATTTTTCCTTTTTTCCTACTCCAAGAGAGGTACCTTTTATAATAGAGTTTTTAAAAGAGAGAAAAAAAGAAATTAAAATGTAACTAAATTGATCAATATTTGTTAAATTTGAATTTAAATTTAATTTAATGAATAAGTAAATTTAATTACTTTGAATTAGTTTTATTAAATTAATTAATATAATTAAATTTTAAAAATTAAATTTAAAATGAATTTAAATTTTTTTATTTAAAATTTCTAGGAAGTATCTTTTCACTTCTTTTCTTCAGGGTCAAGTTTGATATTTATAATTTCACACTATTCTATTTCCATGATTTTGTGGTTCTTTCCAATAATATTTTTGTAGTCAAGGATGTTCATTGTTTTCCTGACTCTGCTCATTTTAACTTTGTATCATTTCATGTAAATCTTTCCAGTCCTTTCTGTATTCATCATGTTTGTTGTTTCTTACAGCAAAGTAATATTTTGTCACATTCATGTACCACAAAGTTGGTCTTTTCCAAATTAATGAGAATTTGCTTTGCTTCTGGTATTTTTCTCCCTCAAAAAATGCTGGCATAAATAATGTGGTTAATATTGAGTCTTTATTTTTAAATTATTTTTTAATATAGATATTTTTAAAAATATTTATTCTTTTCCCTTTATACCATCTCAATTGGTGATCTCATCAGTTCTCCTTGAATTTAATTATTTATCATCTATGTAGGTAATAATCAACTTTTAAAAAAAAAAATCAAGTTCTAACTTCTCTTCTGATCTCCAGTTTTGTTTCACTGCTACCCACTGGACATTTAAAATTGTACTTCCCAGAGACATTTAAACCCAAAATGTTCCAAACAGAGTTCATTCTTTCTACCCCACCAAACCTCTCTTCTATACTTTCCTTTTACTATTAAGTGCATCACCATTCTCTCAGTCACCCAGCTTTTCAAGCTTAGTGTCATCTCGAACTCCTCACTTTTTTTTGCCCTACCTATGCAATTTGCTGTCAAGTCCTGTTTCTGCTTTGTTATCATTTTCCATATGTATCTCCTCTCTCTACTCCCACAGCCAGCAGACCCTCATCACCTCATACCTGGACTATTTCATAGTCTGCTATTTGATTTTCCTGAGTCCAGTTCCTTGCCCACTCCAATTCATACTCTATCCAGCTGCCAAAGTGATCTTTCTAAAGCACATTACTGCTCCTACTCAATAAACTCCAATGATTCCCAATTACTTCAAGGATCAACTATAAAAGCATCAGTTTGTTTTTCAAATCCATTCACCACCTGACCTCTATTTACCTTTCCAGTCTCTGTGTCCTGTACTCCACTTTCAGTAGTCTGTGATGGCAAGATATTTTTCTTCACTGGTTGTCTCCAGACTGTAATATTCTCCTTTTTTACTTCTGTTTTCTGTCTTCCCTGGCTTCCTTTTGGACTCAGATCAAATCTCAACTTCTGTCAGAAAGCTTTCAGACCTCACACCCCTGAGATTACCTTCCCTTATCCCATATATAGCTCTTATGTACATAGATATTTAGATGTTTAGATGTTATCTCACCTACTAAAACAGGAGCTTTTATGGATAAGGGACTTACTTTTATTTTTCTTTGTTTCCCCAGTGACTGACACATAGTAAGGGATGAATAAATGTTTGTTGTTTGACTGATTCATGCCCTCTTCCTCTCTCCAAACCCCAATCTAAAAGGACAAAAACGGAAAATGATAGCCTTGCAACAAATACATAGAGTCAAGCCAAACAAATTCTCATATTTACCATTTCCAAAAATGTGTATCTCATTTTGCATATTGAGTTTATCACCTTTCTGCCAAGGAGTTGATAGCATTATTCACTATCTGGCTTTTAGAATTGTGGTTGGTTATCGAATTGTTCAGAAATTTTTTTAGGTCTTTCATGTTGTGAGTCTTTACAATGGTGTTGTTATTGTATAAATTATTCTCTTTGTTCTCAACTTGATGAATATCAGTTCACAGAAATTTTTCTAGGTTTTTATGAGTCTTGCATCGTTCCTTACAGCTCTATCCTGCGTTCATATACCATAATTCACTAATTTATGGATGCTGCTTTAGTTTTAAATGTTTGGCCACTATCAAAAGGAGTTGCTATAAATATTTTCACACACACACATATACATACATATATACATATATATATATATATATATATATATATATATCCTTTTCCATATTCTCTTATCTCTTTGGAAGCAGAGACCTAGTAGAGGTGTTGCTAGCTGGTTGAAGGGTATGCTCAGTTTAGTGATATTTAGTGACAAATAGAATCCCAAATAGGGTATAAGACTAACTGGAACAACTTGCACATCCATCCAAAGTCCATTAATACATATGATGTTTGTCAGTTTCCTTTTTTAGCATCATATTTGTCAATCTGATGGAAGTAGAATTTCAGAGTTACTTTAAATTGTATATTTTCTCTAGTCATTAGTGACTTGGATTTTTTTTTCAAATGGGGATTATTGACAAAATTTATGTCTTTGAGAGCTGCCTTTTCAAATTTGTTGACCATTTATCAAATGTTCATGCTATGGAAATTTTCTTCCTTCCCATGACCTCCTTGGAATATCTGCCAACCACTTTGGATTAAAGGATATGGATATTTTCATAATTTTATTTGCAGAATTTCAAATTGCTTTCCACAGTGATTATACCAATTCACAATGCCACTAAAACTTGATCAGTGCACTTGCCTTCTAAAACCCTTTCAATATTAACCATTCTTCTCTTTTTCACCTATGATAATTTTGTGGACATGAGGTGAAATTTCAGTGTTGTTTTGAATTAATTTCATACTTAAAGATTTGGAGCATCCTTTCATATAACTATTAATAGTTTGAAATTCCCCTTTTGAGAAAGGTTTATTTATTTTCATTGACCCCCTCTCTGTTAGAGAATGAATTTTGTTATATATTTTTGTTAACCATCTATATATCTTGAAGTTCAAACCTTCATTAAATATATTTTCTACATGGGGCTTTTCCCAGTCAACTGCTACACTTTATGTCCTATTTTTTTTTTTTTTTTTTTTTTTTTGGTGTATGTGTGAAAATCTTTTTTTAGCTTTGGGTAAACGAAACAATATTTTTTATCTTTTATAAATCTATCTCTTTTTTTGGGGTCAAGAAGTTATCCCCTGCTCAGACCTATAAGAAATATACAATTGCCTTCTTTTTTTTTATTAAAGCTTTTAGTTTTTTAAAACATATGCATAGATAATTTTCAGCATTCACTCTTACAAAAACTTGTATTCCAATTTTTTTCCCTCTCCCTTCCTCCTACTCCATTCCTTAGATGGCAAGTAATCCAATATATGTTAAACATATGCAATTCTTCTATACATATTTCCACAATTATTATGCTGCACAAGAAAAATCAAATCAAAAAGGGAAAAAATAAGAAAAAATACAAGCAAAGAACAATTTAAAAAAATGAAAATATCATGCTGTGATTCACACTCAGGCCCCACGGTACTCAATCTGGATGCAAATGGCTTTCTTTATCATAAGACCTTTGAAACTGGACTGAATCATCTCATTGTTGAAAAGAGCCATGTCCATCAGAATTGATCATCATATAATCTTGCTGTTTCTGTGTATAATGTTCTTCTGGTTCTGCTCACTTCACGTAGAATCAGTTCCTACAAGTCTCTCCAGGCCTCTCTGAAATCATCCTCTTGATCGTTTCTTATAGAACAATAATATTCCATACCATTCATATACCATAACTTATTCAGTCCTTCCCCAACTGATGGGCATCTACTCAGTTTCCAGTTTCTTGCCACTACAAAAAAGATTGCCACAAACATTTTTCCACTTGAGGGTCCCTTTCCTCCCTTTAAAAACTCTTTGGGATATAATCCCAGTAAAAACAATGCTGGATCAGAAGGTATGTACATTTTGATAGCCCTTTGGGTATAGTTCTATATTGTTCTCCAGATGATTGGATCAGTTCACAACTCCACCAACAATATATTACTGTCACATTTTTCCCACATCCCCTCCAACATTCATCATTATCTTTTCCTGTCATTTTAGCCAAACTGAGAGGTGTGTGGTAGTATCTCAGAGTTGTCTTAATTTGCATTTCTCTGATCAATATGATTTAGAGCATTATTTTATATGACTATAAATGTTTTTAATTTCTTTATCTGAAAATTATCAGTTGGAGAATGCATTGAATTCTTATAAATTTGACTCAATTTTTTATATATTTTATAAATGAGGCCTTTATCAGAACCTTTGGTTGTAAAATTTTTCCCAGTTTACTGCTTTTCTTCTAACACAATTGTCTTCCTATGTAAAACCTTTAATGGTATGATCTTTTGATATTTTTCTGGATTTCCCTATCAGAATTTTGTTTGGTACATTTTTTAATCTGTTTAATGTTTGTGGAGGGAAACTCACTACACTGCTTCCCAACACTCTACCATCTTGGTTTTACCCCCAGCTTCTTTTTCTTAATGGGAAAAGGTTCAAGTAACCATATATAATAGTAGAAGACATTATATTCATGAGTGTTCATCTCTTTCTCATAGGAAGAGATTTGTTATCTGCTGCACACTTTTTAAAACTTTATTCTTTTTTTTCTCCTTTCATCCCCTCTACTTCCCCCAAGCAGGCTACAGTCAAGTCTAGATATATTTATATATATAAATACACACACACACACCCCTACCCACAGATCCACACTCAAATCCATATATCTATATACATACATAAATAAAGCAGCATACCTACATGTCAGCATATATACATATACACACATATAGATATATACACACACTCACCCATATATAAAAATGTATTTAAAACAATATTAATAAGACTGACATACAATGTAGATTTCTCTACTGATTGAATCTTTGTTTGGCTTTTTTTTAAAGATCAATGATTACTAGCTATACTTTTTATTCTAATAAATTCTACTCTGATCTTTGTTGTAGTGTTTGCGTATATATTTTCTTTCCTAACCTCGCTAACTCTTCTACTTTAATTCTGCCTCCCTCCACCCATGGTTCCCTTCCTTGATTTCTTTCCCTACTTTTTGTTTTTTTTCTGCCTATCCCTTCCCCTTAATTTTTTTAATAGATTTTGGAAAGTGTTATACCCTTCATGGCATATATGGAGTGTTGCCTATTTAACTCATTCCCAAACCAGAGTAGGTTTTCAGAATTATGAGCCCTCCTCCCACCATGAATGCCTCTATATCTGTTCTTCCTCAGCACCTCATTTGTATTAACCCTTCTCTTGAGCTACTCAATTGCTGATGTCAATCTTAAACAGATGATATACATTCCATGTTAAAAAAAAAAACACCCCACAAACAATTCATCCATATTAAGTTCTTTGATATTGATCTTTGATATTGGCTCCTATATGTTAAGTTTTCTAATGAATTCAGGTTTAGTTTAAAGCCAAGTCCTGGAAATCTGCAAGTCTGTTAAATGTCCAATTTTTTCATGGAATATTATGGATAATTTTGCTGGATGTTTTATTTTTGCCACAGGATTAGTTCTTCTGATTGCTGGCATACATGATTGCAGGACGTGTTCTTTTATTATGGCTGCTGATAAGTCCTGTACAATTCTAATTGTAACTCAAGTATATTTGAATTTTTTCTTGTTTCTTGCAAAATTTTCTCTAATTTGGGGATTTTGACATTTGGCATGATATACCTATGTGTTTTCCATAATGGATCTCTTTGAGGAAGTGATCACTAGATTTTTTTTGTTTCTACTTTCCCCTCATGTTCTATCACTCCAGGACAATTTTCTTGTATTATTTCTTGCATAATTGTAGCAAAGTCCTTTTTTATTCACAGCTTTCAGATAGATCAATTATTTTTGTATATTCTCTTCTTGAGCTGTTCTCCAGATGTATTGTTTTTCTTATAAGATTTTCACATTCTGTTCTATTTTTTTTCATTCTTTCTATTCTGTCTTGTTATCTCTTGGTCTCATATAATTTCACTGGCTTCCCCGTGCTCAGTTCTAATTTTCAAAGAGTTATTTTCATCTTTAAGACTACATCTTTTTTATCTAGCTGGTTAAATTTTTTTCCTGATCTTTTTTGTTTTTCTTGGACGGTTTTATTTTTTTAGTTTTTCCTCAATCTCTCTCATTTGATTTTTAAATTCTATTGTGAGTTCTTTTATAAATTCTCTCAGGGCAGGGAGCCATTTAGCATTCTTCTCTGCGATAGAAGAAGCTTTTTTTACTTCACTATTCTCCTCTGAAGATGAATTCTGTTTTTCCCCATTCCCATAACAAATTTCTATGCTTGAGTTCTTTGTTCTTTGCCAGTTCTATTTTTTAAATGAGAAGTATTAGTGTAAATGCTGCTAACTGGAGGATGGAGAAATGGTGCCACTAGCTTCACTTCAGCTTCCTTCTCTGACCTGGAACCCCAAACCAAAACCTTCACCCTCCTGCAATTGCCAGCAAAATCCCTGACCCCTGCACTCACAGGATTGCTGGTTCCTTTTTGCCCAGGGATGCATCGCAGCAGCAGAGCTTGACTTGATGTTCCTTATCAGTACAGGTTCCCTCAATCTTTCTGAACTCAAACCCTTGACTCCCTATACTATCCAGGAAATAAAAGTTCTTGTGTTTCATGCTAAAGCTATCTCTGAACTCAGCCATCTCTAGGGCTCCCTGCTTGCTTTTTGAGGTGAGCTAGACTAGTGGTATTTACACATCATACTTGCTTCTGGTCTTCTCTAGTTATCCCAGGAAGATCCCTGTTCTGCCCCAAATCTTCATTATTTTTCACTGATCCACATTTGTCCAGAGGCACAATTTTGTTTTGTTTGTGGGGGAAATCTGGAGAGCTTAAAATTTTCTAACAAACTCTGACAACTTCCCAGAAACTTCTCCCCAATTTATACTTTTAAAGGCGTTTTCTTCAGTGTAGTTTTTCAATTTGGTCAATTCTATAATTCTTCTGCATAACGCATTTCTTTTCTCAATTTTTCTTCTACATCTCGTTCTTGATTTTAAAAATCTTTTTGAACACTTCTAAGGTGATTTTTGAGTTTCAGATCAATTCACCTTGCTCTTTGATGCTTCACATGTAGGCTTTTTGACATTGTTGTCCACTTCTGATTTTGTGTTTTGATTTTCTCTATCACCATAATAGCTTTCTATGTTTAGGGCTCTTTTCTGTTTCTTATTCATTTTTTATCTTGTTCTGTGACTTTTAAAGTTGACTTCTGCTCCTGGGGCACAAGGAGCACTATCACAAGCTTCTTATATGGGGGACCAAGTCCTAGTCACTCATTTTCCACTCCAGGACTTCAGGGGCTTGTGACTTGCTCACTGAACTTGAATGACCTGCCAAGTCTATTGTGCTGATTGTAGAGTTCATAATCTGCCTAATATACTGGAGCCAAAATCCACATAGCTGACATACTGATCCACAATCAAGGGACCTCAGTTGCTAATCTGTACTGTGGCTAAGAGCCTCCCACTGACTTGCTCAGAAACCACCTTTCTGAGTTGCTTCCTTTTACTTCAGTGAGAAAGACCTTTCCTGGGGTCTTAAATTATCTTAAATTAAGCTGGAAATTATTTCACTCCATCTTTTTCTGGGCTCTGTCACCCAGAATTCATTTAGGGATTTAATTTAAAGTTGTTTCCAAGGGAAAATAGGGAGAGCTCAAGTAATTTCTTGGCTTTTCTTTTCCATTTTAGCTCTACTGCTCTGGTCTTATTCTTCCAGAACCAGAATGGTTCTTCCTCCTCAAGGTCCTAGGATAACCCTGAAAGGATAGTTATGCCATCAGCTCAAGGTCTCCTTCTAGTGTGATTCCCTTTTTTGGGGGTAATCACCAGGAACCAAAATCCCAGTTTCTTCTAACAAGTTAACCTCTGTTTTTTTAAAAGAAGGCACTTACTTTGAAGATACATTGGTATTGGGGAAAATACCTGGAAAATCAATCTCATCGGTGCCATCTTGGGATTCAACTCAGACTTAATGTGGTTTCTGCATAGACTTTGCCCCACCAAATTTCCTTCCAAATGGGCTATGACCAATGGATGCATGGACCCTCAGCTACCCATGGGCTGGATCTGGAAAATTATTCCTTAAGGCCACGTGCTATATAAAACCTGCCATGGTTTTGCTTCTGGACTTTGGGTAGTTCACTCCCCTGGAATTTTAACACATCATAGACATCTCTAAAATCCTTCATCTAGAATTATGAAAAAAGGGACATAAGACAAGCAAAACACAAAAGCTACATGCTGGTTAGTTTCATGCCTATTCTAGATAAGAGAGCCAGGAGTGTGCTGGCAATGTCCTTGCCTCATGGCAAGACTCATTTCAATGTTTCATCTTGCTATTAACTTTTTTGACATTACATTATGAAATCTAAATAATAAAAATAAATACACCAAGTCCTGATTTGTAGCTTTTACTCCTTTCTGAGGTATAAACATCACCCTAAAAATTTAACATGGACTTTTCAAATCCTGGCTTTAGCATATTCCTGACAGAACCCAAGACTGTTCCTCATCCAGAGGCCTGCAAAAGCTAAGCTTCATACCAGTCAGGTCAGAAAAAATTAAAAAGTGACCTTGTCTGATTGGTGCCTTTTTCAACATGTCCTGGTTCTGGTTGGACAGACAAACAAAAAAGCTTCCTCTTCATTTTATCAGCTGGCCAATACTCATTAGTTACGTAATCCTGGCCTGTGTTTCAAGGTCCATGTGAGAATTGCATCATCAAAGTACTTTGTGTGGCTCATAACGACTGGACTTATTACTTAGACCCAATAACTGTGTATCCTAATTTAGTAATTTATGGGAGGGAAAGCAATTCCATATTCCTTGCCAGTGAAACTACCAGCTCCAAATATGAAGGCAGAGAAACTAGTTTATGCCTGAATATGAATATCGTAGGAAGGTGAGGGAGGAGAAGCCTTTCTTTGGGCTTTGGTTGGACTCCCTGGCAATTTGCTGATGGGTATGACAATTTGTCAATGGGCAAGTTTCCTCAAACACAGGAACACACACACACACACGTGCGCCACACAAAAACTACTCACTATTCAAAATGGGTTATGCTAGGGTTGGAATATTTTATGATGCCTAAAAGATAAGGTAGTTCCTTTATATAATACAATTTAACAAATATGCTGCCTAAGCTGTTGCAAGCTGACAGCTGCCCTGACCGACGGTATGGAAATGTTCATTTTGTAGAGAGACAGCACATTGTTGTAAAATAATGACATTTCTCTAGGGATTTAAGGTTTACAAAATGCTTTACAGGCAATATCTCTTTTGGGACTCCTGGAAACTCTGCAAGGTAGGGGTTATTCTTATCTTCCCTTCACAGCTAAAGTCATTGGGGTTTATAGAGGTAGGAACTGGCCCAAGTCAACCAGCTAGTGAGCATCTGACTTAGGAGTTGATCCCATCTCTTCCTGATTTTTAGGCCAACACACTATTCTCTGCAACAGATTGCAAAAAGCAAATGTAGGGTGCTGCATCCAGGTAGACAAGTTTAAATCTAATACTTCCAAGGTATGTGAGTGTGGGCAAATCACTTACCTCTGTTTGCCTTAATCCATAGAACAGAAAATGGCCAACCACACCAGTATCTATGCCAAGAAAACTTCGTGGACAATATTAACAGGCTGAGGTCCATTGAGTCACAAAGAATCAGTCATGAACTGAGTTGACTAACAACAAATAGCAACAGTATTGGTATAGCACTTTAAAGTTTGTAAAGCACTTGACAGATACCTAATTTGATACTCACAAGAACTGGGAGTGTTAAATGTTATTATTATTTCTATTTTAAGGATGAGGAAACTGAGGTAGAAGTTAAATGACTTGCCCAGGATCACATAGCTAGTACATTCTTGAGGCTATCTTGGTTTGAAGCTGGTTTCTTGGTCTCTAAAAAAATTTTTTAGGAATACTTGAATACTATGAATAAAAACTATTGAATACATTCAAATCATTCTGAATCATATGAAGTCTAAATACATCATCCCAGCATATTTATGTCAAACTGCTTTGGCCGTAAACACTTGTTTTGGACTCAAGTGATGTTTCATTCTTTCTGATATTAATTTTCTTCCACTATCCTTTAGTGGTTCATCAATTTTTCTTGTCAATTCCATTTCCTTTTTATGCATCGAAAAGCTATAGACATGATAGGCCATCAACTTTCAATGTCAATTTCAGTTTCTAAATATTTTTTATTAACTTTTCAGTTTATCCCACATCATTTACACACTGGTTTTCATTTACGTGGTACATCTTTTTTCCCCACCACAAAGACAAGAAGTTTCTTTATTATTCCAATAGATTTGCTTCCTTTATTAGACTTATTCCTGAGAGAATGTCTTCTTAATATGAAAATTTCAAACTGCTCCCCTTCTCCCCCCAGCAGATGATCTTGCTCCTTAATTGATCAGAAAGATTACAATCATTGTGCCTGAGCAAACTCACCTACATTCCTTCACATTTGGGGCTGGAAGGAACTTTAGGGGTTATATTTGCTTTTTTCATTTTTTCCACTTTACTCTGACTTTGAATTTATTATTTATATGTTTTGCTTTAGTAGAAAGCTGACTTACTTTGGAGTTAAAGGAACTCAGTTTAAATTATACCTCTAAAATTTGCTACCTGGATGGGTGAGCAAGCTGCTTTACCTTCTTAGACCTCAGCTTTCTCATCTATAAAATGAAATGGTTAGAACTCTGGTTTCTGAAATCTCTTCCAATTCTAAATTTATAATCCAAGAAGTCAGTAGAAAGAAAATAATTCCCAATGCCTCTATTTCCCAGTTTACAAGATCTTAGCATCTTAGATTCAGGACTAGAAAGACATTGGGTCATCTAATCTTTCTTCTTCTGCATTTTTATAGATGGTATAATGACTAGAGAGCTAGACTTGGAGACAGTAAGACCTGGTTTCAAACTTTGTGTTACCCTAGGCAAGCCCTCTGAAGCCATAGTTCCTTCATCTAGGAAGGATGGACTTTCTCTGTCTTTAGAGCTTGATCTGACCCTCATTTTTCTGGCCTCAGCTCTTCAGCAGTAAAATAAATATTCTGGACAAAATTCTTTTTAAGTATTTTTCCAGCTCTATAAGTATAATATATAAGTATAAGAATACTTTTATGTTTATATTAGTTTATATTTACATTAGTTACATATTTATATGTATATTTTATGTTTTAATATATTTGTGAATATTTATATACATAGTTATATTTATATTAGTTATATATTATTATATAATATTATACTATTGTAAATACTAAATATTTTAAAATACTTGCCTGCTCTTATAACTTTAAGAAACTGTAATGGGCTGAGGTTTGAGTTGAGGCACTGAGGTCCCAAGTACGTGAGGCTAAATAGTAATTGGACTATACTCTATTAGTACACATGATTGAATAAAGAATGGTCCCTGCCCACTTTCTGTGCAAGTCCTGATGTGTTGTATAGGAAATGATGATTTTGGTAGGTGGGGGCAGAGAGAGAGACAGGAAGAGAAGCTGGGAGAGATTGGGCCTGGGTTCCATACTCCTAGCTGCTGGTCCTGTGGCTGCTGGTCTAGCTAGCTTCTTGACTCAGCTACACACATTGCTATTGCCCATTCTCTTCCACCTCCAATCTTTCTTCACTGAGAATAAAGACTGACGATTTTCCCCTAACCTGAATTCCTGACTCTAGCTGATTTTAAAATACACCGTCTTCACAAGAAACAGAGGCCCAGATAGAATGAATGAATTGCCCAATGTCTCACAAGTAATAATGACAGAGCTAACACTTAAGTTCTAGTCCTCTGGCTGTTTCCTTTGCATTATAATTGAAGGACAAATGTTTAAAATCTCAAGGGAAGCCAATTTCACCTTCTGAAATAATTATAATTTCCACTGAGTAAGCAAATTAAGACTAGTATAGAATGGTTTGTGTAGGTGTAGAGCTCTCTACATTGGTTAGTAATTCCCTAGTTGCTTGTACATCACCAAGAACTCATAGTAAGATTTTTTTTTAAAGATCCTGTTTCATTTCTAAATTTCAGAGTAACAATCTTTCACAGCCTGGGAAAGCACTTAATATATTGAAGGGACCAATGTAGGTCATGTAGAAAGCTCATATGCACTGTAGGAGATCCACAATTCATGAGGACAATTGATTTCTAAAGGAAGATTTTGCAACTCAGAGCAGTGCATTTCAAGGGCTTGCAACCTAGTGAGAGTGGGAGCCCACCTGAATGAATAGAGCTACAGACTTCCTGATATGAAATAAAGTTCTATTTTCTCCTCAGGCAATATTTCAGAAATCCCTGTTGTTGAGTAGGCTCGAACCAGTGATCCTAAGTACTGGTGGCTAAAGGTCTAGGTCACTGGGAAATCAAGGAGATCCTATTCTGGTCCAAGGTGAGCACCCTCCTGGCACACAAGGATGTCACTAACTTTCAGTTGAATGTTTACTTCAGTGCTGCTTCCTGATGATTTAAGCATACCAAGGCATTCTGGATCTCCTTGGGAAGGAAAACATTAGCAGAGAGATCTGAAGGGTTGTTTTTGGCTTATAGTTCAGGTTTTTCCAAAATAGATTGCTATTTTAAAATTCTGTGACATAAAATTAGAAATCCCTAAATTCAGAACTGCAACGTCTGCTCAAGAGTGCAACTCTGGGACATAAATCACTGAGCTCTCTTGTTTTCTCTGTAAGGTAGAATCTTCTTTCCAAAGGTCTGAAGAGGGAAAAACTCTTTTTTATTTATTCCTCTATCAGAAATCTAGCTTTCTTCAAAAATTTGCTGTTAGAGGAAGCACATATGTTTGTGTCCAGCTTTTATTTGAGAATCATCTCTTGTTACTTGGGAGCAGAGTAGAGCATCAGCCTTTTTATCCAGCAAGATATCCCTTGTAGCCTTCCCCCTCCGAGACACTTCTCAGTTCAGGCCAGGACAGTTTGAACTTCTCTGCCTCCTTGCTTTTGGTCTGTAAGACTTAATGTCAAGAAATACTAGATATAGGGATCTGAAAGTAGAATGGGCTGCCTCCATTGTTGCTTGTCCTTGGTTCTCAGAAAGGATCATGCCATCAGGAATGTGATGTCATGACACAAGTGAGGTGGATTTAAGTGAGGGAGGGGGTGGCTGTGCAAAATTACCAGCCTCATTTTTTCCTGCAGAGCCATGTGGGTCCAGTGGTCAGACAAATATCAGGATGACCGGAGACAGCTCATGTCTGACTTTACCTGACATCTGGTCTTAGTCGAATCAAGACTAAGAAAATTATCATCTACTACTTTGTTATCTGGCTCTGACATATGGCATTTAAAATTGGAAAAAGGAACAAAAGCCAAACATTGTTTAAGAGGGAGATGAGAACACAATTTATTCTGATCTGATCATTTGAAACAGAAAAAAAAAAGTTTAGTTACCCATCATAGTCAGAAAATTGGTTCTGTCCAACCTAGCATTTGATAACTTGCCCTGATCCCAGCCCTTTCTGCCCAGACCAATGAAACCTTTGCTGATTGCCCTGGGTCAAATATGACCCCTCCTTCTGCACAGCTCTCATGCTACTTTGACTGCCTATTCTTCATGTATTCTATCTTTTACTAAGTATTTTTATGTGTATATTTTTCTTACAGAAATTCAGGTGATGATTTCCTTAAGGAAAACTAACCTGTTCTCCAAAGTACCAAAGACTACATTTGGTATCTGTCCAAAATCCCTTGTTTAAAGTCTAGTTACTTTACTGTTCATTGTGGTATAAGATCCCATCACCAAGTGGCCAATCCACTGGTGACATGTCTACTTTGAGCTGGACTCGTCTTAGAAGGTAGAGTTTTTGATACAGGGACTATGTGTGACCTTTCCCAGGGTGAGGAGAACCTTCCAGAGCTTGATCTCCCTTAGTATAACCTTTAAGAACCCACTCTAAGATGAATCAATAAAAGAGGACTTTGTGACAACAGTGACCATGTGTGCCTGGCTCAGGAAACTCTTGTTCCCTCTCTGATGGTTACCAAGCTTTATGAAATGATTCAAACCCTTTGTTCTTCTTTCCATAGGCAGCTTGTGAGTCATAGAGCCTCAACTGATCTAGACTGTACACAGTCTTCAGAGCTTCAGGATTTTCACTGGCCAGATGCCATTCAACTGAATAAGTGGTTGGCAGCTCTTCTCTGAAGAAATGATATATTTATTTCTTTGAGGAATATAATGCATCTATAGTTACACTTGCAAATTACTACTTCCCCTGAGATATTCCTATATGAAACATCATGATAATGGCAAAAGTACACCAAGGTACAGGTGTAACACTGCAATATACCACATTTTGGGATCTTATCAATCTAGACATAGCCTCTGATCATGTGGGTCACAGCCCACCAATGCATGCCCATCCAGTGAGACCTCCAAATTACCAAGAAGTACACCCAAGTCTCTGGGGGTCTTCCTTCCTTTTTCTAGGTACCCACCATGAGTATAGCAATGTAGCATATAAGCTATTTAAAAGTCTCCCCTTCCTCTCAGATCATGATCAATCTGACATTTTTTGTTGCTCATAGATTTCTTTGATAATATTCTCTATATCACTCCTACCTTATAATTGATTCTTTTTCTGTTATGCTTTATAGCCTATTCATGTTCAATGTACATCACTATTGCCCTCTGGATAATCTTCAATTTCACTTCTTCAAAGAGTAAAGTATTCTGTGACTCACAGTCTTATAATTATACCAGAAGAACATAAGCATATAAAAGATGGTCTTCTGGTTGAGAGAAAGGCATGAGATTATGAAAAGAACTCTCCCCCCACATTTCCCAGAAACCTGGCTTTAAATTCCACACCAGATTAGCTATGTGACCCTATCTCTTCTCAGTCTCAATTTCTCTTCTATAACATAGAAATAATAATAAGATCCCCTTACAGGTTTAGTGTGAAGATCAAATGAGATTATAAATATAAAGCACTTTGGACATCTTGGATCACTTTACATCAGCTCCCATTATCATCTTTTGCAAGTGACCCATATCAATGGATTCATTTTAAAAGATGGTGGATGATAAGGTTGGAAAGATGAGTAAAGTACATTTAACTTCTGTGATATAGAGTTTGAACTTTGACTCATGGGTTCCAGGTAGTCATTGAACATTTAAAGAAAGAGAATGAAAGAGAAAAACTCTTTTTTTGGACTTCTATATGAATGGGGATTTCAAACAAGGTCAAACTATTTTGTCATTGTTGTTGATTTAAGAAATGAGTGAATGAAGCAGTGGCAAAAGTGCACTGGAGAAAAAGGAATTGAAGGCATGAAAAGGATAAATTAGGAGAATATTCTAATAGTCCATGTTGTGAAGGGCCAGCAAAATACTATTAATTCTACAGTTTTTTCCACTTTAAGTGAAAGAGTGGTATATGGATTAAGTGCAATTTCAATACAATTGATTTTAATCATCCATTGTCGATCTAATCTATGCAAACTACTATGCAAATAATCTCATACTCAAGACAATATTTTGCTTTGATCTCACTACTCTTACTTTCCAAAACTTCTACCCTGTCTTTAATACCCAGTTTTTTTGATGTCAAACTCCAAACTCCTTAGCCTATTATTTAAGTTCACACATACTCTGGTCTCTACCTATTTTTCAATCTTTGTAAAGGGCCAGAACTCTGGAGAAGTATACTTGAAACAAGGATACTTACAAGGTGTTAACTCAGCGGAATTGATGAGATGATGGTTCTCTAATATACATATACTTAGTACTTAGTATGGTGATGCAATAGTTCTCTAGTTCACACATATTCAGTATGCTTTAATGATGTATTGTACTAAGGTACATAAGGGCTAAGAAGAACTGGAAATGATTCATTACATCTTTGACCAGCCTCATGGCGGCTCTCCTGTCTTCATTACTTTGCCACTAAGACCAAGGACTCAGTTTGATCCCCAGGTCCTCCAGAAAGCTAGCCCGAACATTACAAATATTGTCACTGATGATTCTGCAACATCAACCCATAAATCAAAACAAGTGGATGGACTTATTATCCCTGTATAGTAGGTAATGAGACAGTCAGGGTTTCCTGATCAAAACTGGTCTTCCTTCTCAACCCAGCTAATATATCACAGATGTTGTTCCCAACAAGATCCAGGCTCAGAGAGTCAAAGAGTCAATGCAAGTGACTTCTAGGAACACAGCCAACCCTTGGGAGTAGAATATCACACTAGACAGTACATTCACCAGTGGGAATATGAAGTAAATCATTGTGATAAACACGATAAGGGGACTAGAAATCATGCCAAATAATGGTTAATACCATTGATACTAATACTAAACCATGATGTTTAGTGTGCAGAAGAAAGTATTTAGCTGCATAGGAAAACTATTTGAATATTTGAATTGTTCTTATTTGAACAGTACTGATTTTGAAGAAGTTAATACTTGTTTTGCTTGCCCTCAAGGGGCAGAAACAGTAACAATGGAAGTTGTAGAGTCACATTTAGGCTTGATGTAAAAATAAAATTGCCTGAGAGTTCCCTAAATGAGATAATCTTCTTGAGAGGATGTTCTTTCCTGGTGTCCTAAGGAAAATTTGGATCACTCCCTATTTGGCAAGTCTGTTGTTTATTCAGCATATAACACAGAGCCTGATATGTAGAAAATGTTTTTAAAATGCTTGTTGATTTATTGATTGATTGACTTCAAAACTAACAGGATGCCTATGCCAAGACCACTTCTCTCTTTTTATTATTAGGAGATATCCTGTTTTCCAGAGCTAAAGATCAGTAAGCAAGCTGTTCCCTGAATTTGACATACCAATAATCCTTTGCAGCTCACCCTCTGGATGATCTCAGTCACAGCAAAACCCCATAATTGTTTCTTATAATTATTGTATTGCTTTGACCCACACCTGGTGTTCTCTAAACTCAGAACAGCACCTGACAAGTTCAGACAAGTACCTATGTTCTGGTCATTGAGCCCAGATATGAATCAAACTTGTCTCATTTTTTCTGATACCCCTCATTTTCAGGGCTACAGCTCAATGCAGAACCATTGGTATAAGTATCAAGATTTGTCCACATTAAAATGGATCTCCTCTGATGAGGAGATCCTGACATATATGTGCCTAGTTTACCTCTTCCAATGGAATAAAGAAAGCTTTGTTTTTATTTTGCTTATAATTACTGTTACTCTTTGGTTTTATTTTAATTTTAGAGTTATTTGTGGTTTTGATTATCGGTGTAAGCTATAGTTAACAGCTGTGTCTCTTTGGTCATTTGGTCAGGGTTGACAGAATCTAAACTTTGGTGGGGAGAGCTAGAAGGAAGTTTAGATATAGTTCAATCTCATTTTGCAGATGAGAAAGTTGTTGTTCAGTGATTTTTCAGTCACGGCTGACTCTTCAGGACCCCATTTGGGATTTTCTTGGCAAAGATACTTGACAAAGATGAAAAAAAAGGATAACTAAAGAAGAAAAAATGAGGCGATTTGATCAATGTCACAAAAAATTGTCAGAGGCAAATTTGAACCTGAACTTAAAATTGGCCACATTACTCTGGAGTTAGAAGGATCTGACGTCAGACACTTGCTAGTCGTGTGACCCTAATTTCAACAACTTAACCTCTGCTTCCTCCCTCCCCAAAAAAATTGCCACAACTTTTTTAACTCTACTTTCTCCTTTGTTAGTTCTGACCAAATTTACTAGATGATTTTCTAAATCCTCCAAACTAGAAGAATTTTAACCATTCAAGTGAGTTTTGTGGCAAAGTACAAAATCATTGGTTTATACCTTTCAAGCTGCCCCCTCTTGTTTTTGAAAGGAGCAAAAAGATACAGAGAGGTCAAATCTCCAAATCCAGTACCATTTCCATTATTCTGAACTGAATCTTGGAAACCGATAGAAGTCTAAAAAGAATTGAGCAAAATGGTTGTGGCTAATATTTAACAGCATCAACTTTTTATATCTTTAATGAAACATTTAAATCTTTCTAAGCCAGACTGTCATTGCTGCTTTTTAAGATAAGAAAAAAGTATTCTAGACAAGGTTTTCCTCACATTTCTGTAGAATAGTAGCTTATTTCTAAAATACTGCACTGATTGAGCTTCACTCTCCAGTCTTTCACTGGAGGGGAATTCACATCTAATTTCAGGTGTGAATTATTGCTCCTTAATTATGATTATAATTATATTTTTATCCTTTGGTCAGTTCATTAACAGCACATAGCTCTGTGAGGATTTTCATATCTTCTTTGCTTCCATGAGTGTTACTGCAAAGTATTTATATATATATTTGGACCAACTCATCTCCAAGGACTAAATGGAAGCTTGCCTCTAGTTTTCCATTGACTCCTCTACATTTAGACATCTTTTTTAGCCTAAGTGCATTTTCTGTACTCTGAGAAATCCTTTAAGAATTTAAGAAAATAATTGAAGCCATTACTAGTGCTACTTGAGTGCTTTTCAACGCTATTGAAAAAATGTAAATCTTTATTTCGAGGCTAAAAGCATTCTTTTTCCTCCCTGGAGAAAATAGCTTGGCTCAGGATTCATGGTCATTCTAATGCAGTCAAGAGGGTAGGAGTGATCCCTGGAGAAAACAAGGGCATGCTCTGTCTTTGAAATGTAAAGAATCCATAAAGGGAGACTAGAAGGAGAAGATGGTCAAAAGTGCTGAAGGCCAGACCTAAAGAGAAAAGATACTGAAAAAAATCTTACAAACAGTTGAACACAGGAATTTCAAATTTTACCATCAGTGGTGAAGCGGCAGATGTGATACTGAACTCTTACTTGCAGGAAATTAGGCTCTTTATCTGCTGTGAACCAATTTTATTATGGAGCAATTACAATTTGAAACATGTGGAAAAAATGGGATTTTCAAGGTTGTTAAGTAAACTTTATCTTGAAAATGTGGTAAGTAAAAAAAAAAAATACCAGCTAGAAATGTATAGATTTTTGTCTTGGTTTTCATTTTTTTATCTTTATTTTTTTTCTCATATATAATTTGTATACATGTACTATTGCATGGTATAGTTTAGGAGCACTCTTTGAGACAATTACCCTAATCCTCACTGGCACTGACAAGTCATAAATTAGAGTGTGACTACTATATTTTTTTTCAGGGCTCAAGGATTGACCTTTTTCCCATTAAAAAAAATTATTTAAAGTTTTGAGTTTTGTATTCTATCCCTTTCTTCCTCCTCTTCTCCAGATAGTGAGCAATCAGATATAGGTTATACATGTATAATTATGTAAAATGTTTCCATATTAGTCCTTTTGTACAGGAAGATTTGAATATAAGAAAAATAAGAAATAGAAGAAAAAGAAAGTGGAAAATAGCATACTTCAGTCTGTATTCCAATCAATATCAGTTCTTTCTTGAAGGTAGAAAGTATACTTCATCATTAGTCCTTTTAGATTGTCTTGGATTATTGTATTACTGAGAATAGCCAAGCCATTCACAATTCTTCACTAAACATTATGTTGTTACTGTTTACACTTTTCTGTTCTTTTTACTTCACCATGTATCAGTTCATATGAGTCTTTGCAGATTTTTCTGAAATCATCCTGCTTATCAGGATGTCAATAATATTTATTCCAATCATATAACATATTATATGTTACATATTTGTTACATATTACATGTTAACATATTAACATAATATAATATATAACAGTTTGTTAGTCTTTCCCTAATTGACAGGGATCATTTTGATTTCCAATTCTTAGCCACCACAAAAAGAGCTTACTATAAATATTTTGTACAAATAGGTCCTTTCCCCTTTTGGGGGGATGTCTTCAGGATATAGACCTAGCAGTGGTATTGCTGGATCAAAGTGTAAGACCTTAAGTGAATCACTTAAACTTTCTTGAACTGTTTTTTTATTTGGGGATAATGATGATAATAGGACCTACCTTATAGGCTTGTTTTGAAAATCATTGAAATAAGCAATGTAAAATGATTTGCAAAATTTAAATTGCTATATAAAAGCTAGCTATCATCCTCCTCATCTTCAAAGAAAAAGGAAGAAATTCATTACCTATTTGTGGCCAAACTAGGTTGTAATAATTTCATAGAAATTCAATTTTTCTTTTTCTTTTATTGTACATGTTCTTTCAGTTGACATTCATCATCCATATTAACAAAGTTTTTCCTTGTTATTAGTCTTTCATCTGCTTTTTTCCCCATTGCACACCCCTGAACCAGTGAACATCCCCTTGTAATAAAAATCAACAATCAAGCAAAACCAGTTGATTGACCCAGTGACCACATCTGACAGTGTATATACAGCATTCTATGTCTGCAGATCATCATCTCTCTGAATTAGAGATATATATTTATTTATTTTTGAGTTGATTATTATAAACACAATTCATCTTCATTTATTTATGTGTAATTCCATTAAAAATGATCATATAATATACTTTCAGAGAACAATATTTCAGCTTTTTGGAGAGAACCTTGGAAATTAAATGAAACTGATTTTTCTATGAATCTTTGTACAATCTGAAGGACATAGAATAATTAGGTGCCTTCCCTCCTCATCTATCCCTTCTCCTGGGGAATTTTAGATTCTTTTGCATCTACTGAAATAAAAAAATAACTTTGAAAGTTTGATGCACTTGTGTTAATATTTAATAGGCTAGTCTCATAGCAATCCTGTCCTTGGGGTGCTTGGTGGGAGAAAACTGACTTACAACAAAGCCCTTTGTATACCAAGAATGGACAGAGAATTATACCAATCAGTCATACTGTATTTCAGCTTTAGTAGTTTCTAGAGTTCTCAACAAACTGAGAAATTACAGGTAGATTAAGTGACTCTTGTCATAAAATCTGATAGATGAAAAGGAAAGAAGTAAAACAAGAATTTGCTTTTACTTATATGTCAGATGCTATGCTGACAACTTTACAAATATTTCCTTTGATCCTCACAACTATCCTGAGAAGTAGCTGCAATTATTATCTCTATTTCATAGTTAAGGAAAGAGAGGCAGACAGAAATTAAGTGACTTGTCCTGCTAGTAAGTGTTTATATTTAGGTTTGAACTTGTCTTCCTGCCTCCAGACCCAATGTTCCATCTTCTACTACTTCTAGCTACCTCCTGGGGAAAGGACCTCAGAGCCTATCTAGTCACAAAAGAATTTTTCTCTGTAACATGCTTTATTTTTTGTTTGTTCCATTTATTTATTTGTTTGTTTCATTCATTTATTAGTTTATTCATTCATTCCTTTATTTATTTGTTTGTTTGTTTTTGGTGAGGCAAATGGGGTTAAATGACTTGTCTAGAGTCATACAGTTTAGAAGTAAGTGTTAAGTGTCTGAGGCTGGATTTGAATTCAGCTCCTCCTGACTTCAGGATCAGTGCTCTATCCACTGCACCATCTAGCTGCCCCTGTCACATGCTCCCAGCCTTTCCTGAAGGCATCTAAGGAGGGGGCAGTCACTTTCTCCTGAGACAGTTGATTTTACTGTTAGGGAGCTCTCATTGTCTTTCCTTGCATCAAGCCTCTATCAACCTCTTTGCAGCTTCTATTCGTTTCTTCTCTTTCAGTCCCCTGGAACCAAGCAGAACAAGACCAATACATTGGTACTATGGCTTCCCTTCCATTACTGGAAGAACACTATTGTGTCTCTCTCCAGTCTACCCTTCTCGAGGCCAAACAGTCCCGGTTCCTTCCACTAAACTTCATGTGGCATGGATCCAAAGGCTTTCCTCAGCCTAATTCTTCTCTTCTGGTTGCTCTCCAGCTTCTCAATCCTTTCCCAAATGTGGCATCCTATTAGCAGACATATATGGTAGAGGTAGAGTTTCCCAAAGGCTTTGCTTGAGTGATTTCACTGGCGTCCCATATCAGCCCTACAAGATAGTCTGTGAGTTATTTAATAAACATGCATTAATTATTTATTATAACTTATATTTGCTGAGATACACAATAAAAAGGACCAAGACCACTTCTTATCCTCAAGGAGTTTACATTTAAATGGAGGAAATAATATGTAAACAATTGTATACATACAAGATATATATGATGTAACAGGAGCTAATCTTAGAACACTCTACATGTGTAGTATTGATAGAAGGGTGAAGGGAAAACCCTAAAAGGCTTCTTCCAGAAGATGGGATTTGAACTTGGTCTTGAACAAATATTTTACAACCCTGAAAACATTTTGATGGGAATGAAAGTCTCAAAATATTTTAACAGGAAAGTTTAGGAACCTAGGATAGTTAAAAAAATATATATGTTTATTTTCAACAGAGTTGTAACTAGGGTTGAGTGACTGGAGCTTTGCCCTAAGTTCCTGAAATTTTGGAGGGCAACATGTACTCATTGAGTATATAGAAAAAACCAAGCTGTCTACCTAATGAGAAAGAATGATTAGTTAAACTTGAATCTTCTTAGATGGTACTTGTTCCCTGAGAGGCTTCACCAAGATACATGTCAGCTCCTCTCTCTGTCCCAACTCCACCTACTACGTCCTACTGAAGCAGCTTTCCCTAATTTAGATGCTGGTATATATAGGATCTCTAACTCTCAACATGAGAAGGAGCCCTGGGGTTTATCCTGCCATGAGTCTTCCTGTCCTGAGGTCTGATTTCTTTCCTTAACATTTGTTCACATCTCATCTACCCCGAGAGCACACAGCTTAAATTGGGTACATTTTATGGTACTTGCTTCACGGCACCAGAAATACTAATTTCTGGTTTTAGAGACCAGTTTAATATCAGAAAACTGTCTTTGTTTTATAGAGAAAATCCTAAGGATGCCATACTTCAGTCATTTTGAAAGATAATAGTCAGGCCAGTATTGGTTTAGTTATTTTGGTCTTTGGGACCATTCTGGTACATGGTTATAGAATGATAGTCTTCATTATGATCCAATGACTTGTGTTGAAATTGATTTGGACATCCCTCAGAAGCTTTAAAATATTAATTCATTGTGTAAGTCGCAATGAAAATAAATGGTCTCATTAACTGTGCCAGTTTACTTGATATTTGATGCTGGGGCTTAAGAGACTAATTAATATATCTTATTATGAAAAGCTGTGTAGCTTTAAAGCGATTCATTTATGCTTGTTTCAGATATGCACAACTTTTATTTGCTTAAAATGCATTGGCTAATTCTACTAATGTTGGCAAAAGACTCCATCACTGAAGAATTAAAAATGGGCATCGCTCAGAGAGCAATAATCCTATTAGTAAATGGTGGTTGTGAGCAGGGAGCAACACATGGCATACAAGACACACTAAAGAAAACTAAAATTAAGGGAAATTTACTAAGCACCTACTATATCCTAAGTATAGTACCAAGTATGAAGGACACAAGAAGGACAAAAGTTAATCTTTGCTCTCAAGGAGCTTACAACCTAAATGTAGGATTGAAAAAAATGCACTGGCTTGCTATAATGATGTGTACCCATAATCTTGATTATCAGGGAGAATGAGACTGGTGAATCTCTTGAGCTCAGGATTTCTGAGCTGCAGTGGACTAAGCTGATTCAGTGTCTGTACTAAATTCATCATCAATATGGTAAGCCACCAAGATCTAGAGACTGACAGATTGCCGAACTAAACCGGGTCAGAAAGGAATCAGTAATGAGACTGGGTCCAGAAGAAGCCTCTGCATTTCTAATCTGTGCAATATTGAAAAAGTTATGGCAATTAGGTGTTCAAGCAGTGACTGGTGCTGAGGAGATTATTTTTGATCAGTCCAGTGGTGCTCAGGGAAATAAAATGAACAAGGGAATAAATGTCATTTGGGGGCATGAACCACTGTCCTTACTTTATATGTTTGTATCCTATTATTATTCTTATTGTGATTGGGTTCTACTGGAATATTGACTTCTGGGTGAGCAGAGTGAGGCATATGCTTCCAAGATATGATATATCTCATTTGGAGAAGTGATACCAAGAGGGAATAGTCTAGCAGTGGGAATGGATCATGAGGAATGGTTTACTATTTCACATCTTTACATCTACTTTAAGATGGGGTTAGATAATATGATGATTTAAAATAAAGGGAGGGATCAGAGATCAAAGCTAATCCATGAGAAAAGCCACTATTTACAAAATAGGAGGTTGAACTAAGTAGAGAACCATTGGTGTCTTCCAACCAGTGAAATCCATGATCATCTGATCTTGGCCATTGGACCAAAAAGGCCGACCAATGTACAGAACAATAATTATAAACCCATCTGCCTGTTGGCATGTTCCTTGGACCTCAAAGCTTTCTTTGTAATCTATGGAATATTAATAGGGTCCAGACCAACAATTCCTAAGTATGATAAGTTCAAATAAAAATAACCCTTTATTACTTGATGGTAATTTCTTTTATTCTATTAGTGCCATTCTACAAGTATACTTGAATTATCAGGCAACAAGTTTATAAAAGATTCCCTTCTGCACCAAATGTAGCTTACAAAGTATATTTGGCATGGTTTTTTTATGTTAAGGTGGGCTGGGGGAGCGCCCAGAGGACATTGGGGAAATGATCGAGGGGCTGATCCAAATAGATGTATGAGAAACAGGGGTCAAGAAGTAGAGGATATGCTCCAACAAGAACTATCCCAACAAACAGGCAAGGGAATCTGTTAAGAAAGTGGACTACGGTAAGGAAAGTGGACTACTAAATACTTGACAAATGTCCAAGGACCTCTCCATTTTATGGGCATTTTGAGCTTTAACACCTCTATGACTTAATGACTTAACTTCATCCTTTATGGATATAACTTGCAATCTCTTAACCTTTTAATTCTGCATAATTCTTGTTCATTTTTTTCACATACCCTTCACAGATAATCTAGCAATAAAACTAGGGACCTCCTCTCCTGTTCTATGAGTTCATTAGAAGCACAATAAGCAGATTGTCCAATCAATCTCATTATCAAATGATCTGTCTTCCTTCTTTTCCATCTATGTGTCTTTTATGTTGCTTCTCACATGTGAATTATCATCGGACATCACTTTTTTCTTTTCCCCAATGTCTTGTGAATTATTTGTTATTTTAATTCATTTGTGAATATGATATTCTGTAACTTCTGCCTATAGAGCGTCCTTTGAAAACAAAGTTTGGAATAATTTAAAAGTGTCATGTGTTTTCTTAAATGTAATTAGTTGGGTCTTCTCTCCATTCATTTTGGAGCCAAGTTTATTGTCCATATAGTCCAGTCATTGGTGGCCTAATCTACCTTATCTAGCTCTATGTCAGAGAATCCTATCACCATAGATTTAGAGCTAGCAGAAGCATGTAAAGGTCATGCAGTCTGAATTCTTCATTTTATATTTATGGAAGCTGAGGCCCAGAGAGGTTGACCAACTTTTTAGGATCACACAGCTATAAGGCATCTGAGATGACTATTAAACTCAAGTCTCCATGGTTCCAGGTCCAATGATCTAACTGCTACCATGCTGCCTCTAAGTTTTCTAAATCCAGATTTAACACACTTTCTACTGCTCCATATTGTACTCTGAGCACTAAATGCCTTTTTATTTACTTTGCGGATATTTTGTGGATTATTAAACTGAACTTTATTCAAATTGTTGTGTATTTGGCTGCAAATGTTTCCTTCATGCTTGTATGTGGCTTGATGCAATTAGTGTGTTGTTCTCAATAAAAGTTATCCATATTATTTATGGAGTGCTTGTTCTGTATCAAAAAGATTGATATTAAATCTAGTCTCAGACATTTATGAGCTGTATGTAGCAAGTCATGTATACTCTGGCTTAGTTTCCTCAATTATAAAATGAGAATAACAATAGAATTGTCATAACGATCAAGTGAGATAATATTTATAAAGCACTTAGCACAGTGAGTGCCTGGCATATATTTATGGTTGTTCAGTCACTTTTTTTGTCATGTCTGACTTTTTGTGGCCCTATTTAAGGTTTTCTTGACAAGTTACTAGATTGGCTTGCCATTTATTTCTCCAGCTCATTTTTCAGATGAGGAAAATAATGCAAATAAGCTTAAGTGATTTACCTAGAATCACATTAGTTAATACGGTTATGAAGCCAGATTTGAACTCAGGAAGAGGAATCTTCCTGACTCTAGACCTGGCATTCTATCCACTATGGTACCCAGTTGTCCCTGACACACACTAGGTACTTGTTAAATGGTTCTTTCCTTTTTTCTTATGAAAAGGAGGAAACGAAGAGAGAATTGGCCAGGAAAATTTGTGGTCTTAGAAAATCTCTACTCAGAGGAATAGACTAACTAACCTGATTTTTAAAAAGAGAGCTAATGGATTTTTTTTATATTTTGAGTCTATGAATTTGACTTTGAATTCTAGGGTTTGTGAGAGTTAGGAATAGAACTGTTGATAACTAAAATCAAGCATGGTATCATGAGAAATAGGCCTTTTACTAGATTGTTAGATGGGGGATTATAGGGTCATAAGTTTAAAGCTTGGAATTAGATAAATATCAAATACCTGGATTTTGCATTTGGCAATCCCTCATAATATCTCTATAGACCAGTTGGAAGGGGCATAGGATAGATGATACAATGTGGACTCAGAACTGGTCGACTGTCTAAATGCTACAGACAAATAGACTGACAACAATCAGGATACAGGTCAAGTGGAGTGTTCAAGAGAGCCTCCCTAAGTTTTATTCTGTTTAATATCTTGGACTTTTTTGTAAGACAATTGGAGTTAAGTGACCTATTAAGGATCACACAAGTTTTAAGTGTTAAGTGTCTGAGGTCACCTTTGAACTCAAGTCCACCTAACTCCAGGGCCAGTGTTCTATCCACTCCACCATCTAGCTGCCCTATCTGTTCAATCTTTTATTATTTTCCAAGCCAAAACTTGACACTTTTATCTTTAACCTTTAACTTCAGACATCTGGAAACCTAGATTGAGTGAAACAGGAAGAAATTTTCTTTTCTATTTCAAAAAGTTTATTGGAGAACAACTCTGAGTATTTAAGGCCCATTTGTTAGGACAAACTACTTTAATTTGTGCACTGGTACATCTGTTCAATATCTTAAACCAGCTATCTGGATGACAATGTAGGTTAACCAAACCTGAGATGACACAAAATGTTGAGTTCTAGTCAACAGTGGGTGACAGAATGGGAAGGCTGACTTAAGGGAGTAGCACTATATTCCTATTATAGGTCAAAAGGTCTGTGAAATAAAATATCAGTGTCTCTACCTATTAAGCCACCTAGCTGCCCCTCAGAAATATCTTGGCTCAGATCCTGCCTCTCAGATTTAGGATATGCTCATATAGACTATAAATTACTTACTTAAGCTATAATATATTCTTTATTCTCTCATCTGTAAAATGGGAATACCAATGAGTTTTTGGACACCTGCCTTCTAGGTTGTTGTGAGTCATATTAAGATCTTGTGTGTAGTTTATTTTTCCAACCTTAAATCACACTATGTGTCAAGTATTATTCTTAGGACATGGGTGCCAAAGGGTTAAGTGAGTGAGAGATCATTCCTGGAAAAGAGAATATCTCTTCAAAGGGTGACACAGCCATTCCCTCTGATTTATCGGACTATTAGAGAAAGTTCTGGATGGAAGAAAGATTGGAAGGAACCTTATGCCCAATTGAATTCTTAGCTAATCAAGAACGCTTTTTGACAGCTAAGCAAATCCACAACTTTAGAGGTGGAAGGCACCATCAGCATTTACATTTTTGTAAGCTATAAATCAAGGATCAGAATATGCCAGTTCTCCGTGAAGATCCATATTCTAACTAATAGCTCATCAAGAGCACAGCAAGTCTTGGGCACAGCACATAATGGCTGATCAGACCTCTCATTCACCACCTGAGAAAAATCAAATACGTCTTTCAAATTGATGCACAAGGAACTGCCACCCGCAAAGCTTTCCAAAGTTTGTTGGTACTAAGAATCCCAAGGATTTGGGCTTTTGATCAAAGAAGCAGGAGCTAAGCCACTCTTTCTTTTGCCCTCATTACATCCATGTCACTTGTTTGCTTAATTGGACAGTTACTTTGCAAAGTTAGAAGAATGGTATGATAGAAATAGCTCTGGACTTGAGGTTAAGAGAACTGGGTTTAGACTCTATGCAAGCACAAAGATTTCATATCTTGGAACCTTGATTTTTTCATCTGTAAAATGGAGGTATTAATACTTGTAATGATTATTATACGTGATTGTTGGGAGGAAAGTATTTTGCAAGCCTTAAATTGCTATATAAAGGGAGGTTTTTCTGATTAAATTGCCATACTCTTTGGGATACAATCCAAAATCTTAAATCAGTCTTTTCCTTTCTCTGAGCCTCAATTCTTCATCTGAATGCAATAGAGCTTATATTGATACAGTTCATTGGAACTGTCACTCCTGAATCCATATTATTAGTGGCTTCCATTGAGGAAGTACCATAAATAAGCCAAGTTGGCCCATGTCATGAGCCTCTAGGACTGATCAGATGTTGACACCCAATACCCCTTCCCAAGGGGCTATATGAGTCGAAAAGTACTAGCTAATATTATCTTCTTCATCTTGGAAATGGTAGATGATAGGCAAGGATTTATACAGCTAAACTTTGTCTGAAAATTCCAAAGTTTGTAATTGTGTAAAGCTGGAGAGATCCATGGACACATAATCTATGTGGTAGTTATTTTAATATGTTTTAATTAATTTATTTTACTTCTTAGTCATGAGTTTATTTTACTTTATGAATAAAAAGCATATACAGTTAAACTGTGCTCTGATGTGTTTTTAATTTTAGTACATCATATTCACATGATTAGAGTTTATTGAAATACAACAGAGCAAGACAGAAGGCAAAATTTTCCCACTGGGGAGGGACTGGGCCAAGATTTTAACTGGATAAAGCAACACAAATCACATCCAGACCAGTAAGATGAGGAATTGACATTTGTAAAGGGATGGACCCAGAGGACAGGGGAAATAGTTCTCTGAGAACCACAGAGAAATAAACACATCACATGGTACTGAATGGAGTACATAACCCTCTAAGTGATCACAGGATTAGCAATGACTCTAATCTCCAAGGTTCAGTAACTGGGTTTCAGGATCCCATTGTGGTCAAGTAGAAAATTAAAGGGTTGAACTAAATGATCTCCAAGGTCCCTTTTTGGCTCTAAAATTCTGTGATCTGGAACAATGTCAGAGAAGTCTTGCTGAGTCCCAGCATAGCGTTATGGCCTCTGGTACATATGCATTATTAGAAGCTTTTTGCTACAATATGTGAGATCTATTATGTCTAATAGACTGCTAGGTAGCACAATGGAAAGAGAACTGGACCTAGTGTTAGGAAGCCCTGAATTCAAATGCAGGCGTTTATAAGTTACTTACCCTCCCTCTGTCTCATTTCCTCAGTTGTAAAATGGGAATAATAATAGCATCTTTTCTCCCAGAGTTTCTATAAGGAACAATAATATTTGTAAAGTGCTTAGCATAGAGTTTGGCACATGGCAGGCACTTAATACATGTCTGTTTCCTTCCTTTCCTCTTCTTTTCTTTTTTCCTTCCTCTTTCCTTCCTCCATACCTCTGATTTTCCCTTTCTCTTTTCCTTTTTTCTGCTTTCCTTTTTCCTTTCCTTTTTTCTTTCCTCTATCCCTTTCTTCCTCTTTCTCCCTCCTCTATTCCTCTCCTTCCCTTATTTTCTTCCTTCCTTCCTTCTTTTCTCCCTTCCTTTCTCCCTTCTCTTTTCCTCCTTCCTTCCTTCTCTCTTTTTTCGTTTTTCTTTCTTTTTTCCATTCTTTCTTTTCCTCCTCCCTTCTTTGATTCCTTCATTTCTTCCATGTTCCATTTAAGTTTTCCATGATTGCTGCTGCTATAGCATCCATATATTCAGCAGTAACCAGCCATGTTAGAAGGATAATTTTTTCCTTCCCCTTTCTGACAATGATGCTGGAAGGGTTTTTGGTGTGTAATGCTGGAGAAACAGAAGCAAGACAGAAATTAGAGAGTATTTAATAATTTATTTGAGAGGAAAGGGAGAGATTTACTGGGACCAAATGGATCCATGGTTTAATGCCAAAGCTGAATGAGACTATTGTCTCCAAGAATCCAGCAAACAATGTGAGTTCTCAATGACCTATATACATGTGGCTCAGATACAGGGGGTAGACAGAGGCAGGGGTGGAGTCAGAATGCTAAGAGCAGAACGGGACTCTGACAGGGTGGGGGGAGGCATGGGAGATGGGGATGGTATAATGGGGAGAGGCATCTGATAAAAGGTATCTGATATTCTGATAAATTGGGATGGGGAGAGGCATTCTGATATTCTAAAATATATCTTTTATCCTTATCAAATATTCTGATGATTAAGAGGGAGGGGTGGTTTTGCAGGATTGAGCAGAACAATTAGAAACTGAGGCAGAACGTTTTAGGAAAACCGAGGCAGAACAATTTAGGGAAACTGAGTCAGGACAATTAAGGAAACAGAGTCAGGAAAATAAAAGAGAACTGTGGCACAAGTGAGATTAAGGAAGACCCTACTCTGACATACTCTATGACGACTTGAGATAGGATTTTTTTTTTTTTTTGTCAGTGAGACTCCATTGCTTAATATCTCAGAACCTATAGAAGCAGCTCTGGTGTGTTTTGTTGGTAGATATGAGCCTCAGGCTTTAGACTATGCCAAAATCTGGGATATTTGGAAAGAGTTTGCCACTCAAAGCCCATTAGAAGGAACAATAATAATAACAACAGGATTTAGAATGTTTTGACTCTTTGGGATTAGCAAAATCCTTTACTTTCATCATCTTATTTGAACCTCATAACAACTTTTAACTTTTTACAGTAGGCAATACAGGTATCCTTTCCATTTTATAGGTGAGAAGACTGAGGTTTCCAGAATTTAATTGATTTACCTACACAATTGCTAAGTGCCAACCCCATTTGTTTGTTTTTGAAGCAATTAGTGACTCACCTTGAAGCACACAGCTAGTAAATGTCTGAGGGCAGATTTGAACTCACATCTTCTTGACTCCTCTGCACTACTTAGCTCCCAAGCCATGGGTTTTTGATAGATTTTAGAGATGCTAATCTGGGTGTACTCCTCACTGTTTTAGACTGCTTCTCAAATGAACTCTTGTCTGAAGTCTTTTTATGATGTTTCTCTGGATCCCAAAACCCTAAATCAACCAAGACTACATGTCTTTTGTGTAGTTATAAAACATATAGAAATCTCATACTAGAAAAGAAAATAGAGATCATCTCATTGATGAATAAGACATTTAAGAACCAGAAGGAGAGGTCAGCTGGTGTAATTTGCTCATTTAATAAATAAGGAGGTTGAAATCCAGAAAGTTTATGGAAGCTAGGGATCAATTTTTAAGATGTTTACCCAAGATAAAACAACTATTACAGCTAACATTTATATTGTGTTTGCTATGTACCAGACACTATGCTAAGTACTTGAGAATTATTATCTCATTTAATTCTCATAACAACTGTGAGAGATAGATACTACAATTATCCTCATCTTATAGATAAGAAAACTAAAGCAAATAGAAGTTAAGTGATTTTTCCAAGATCACATAATTAGTATGAATATGATGACAGATTTGAACTCAGATCTTTCTGACATTGGGCATACTGACTACTGAGCAACCTAGCCACAATTCCAATATTGAACCCAAATTCATTCTAAATATCAGGACTAAGGGGTTATAGTCAAGTATCCTCACTCAAAATCCAGAATTCATAGCAACAACCCCATTTTACAGATGAGAAAAATTTCAATCAAAAAAAGAAGTGCCCAAAGTCAAGTTTCTTAAGCAACAATGGAGTGGTTCTACAATATCCTCATAAATGAAGAGACAAAGTATGTCACACAATGAAATAATATAAGCACTTTGAGGTCAGAAATTATTTCATTTTTAGCTTTGTATCCTTATTACCTAATCCAGTGCCTGATAAATAATAAATACTTGTTAAATAGTTGTTGATGGAATCAAATAAGTCACAATAATCAAAGATCTTCACATAGGCAAAAGAGCACAGAATGGAATATTTGAAGATTATCATTTTGTATTTACATCAATGATGCTCAGTAGGTGCTTCATAACTGCTTGTGGGATTGAATTGTACTGAAATCAAGTTTGGTTGAAAAGATAGACATTTTCTTTGACTCCATTCTCACTTTTTTATAATCTCTCTTGAGTTTACGATACTGATTTGCCTTGGTTTCTCCCCTATCTGACCATTTCTTTTTCAAACTAACTTGTCAGTTTGTCATTTATTCTATGACTTTTAACTGTGGATGTATCTTAAGTCTATATTCTGGGCTCTTTTGTTTTTTCTTTCTGTACTCTCATTTGTTGACTTCATCTCATTTTGATAACTTCATCAGCTCTCAAGGAAATAATTTTCATATCTATTCAGTTAATTTAGAGATCTGTAAATACAGCCCAAGTTTCTCTGCAACTATAGCCCTACAGCACATCTTTTGGACATTTTCAACTGAATTTCTCATAAGCATCCTAAACTTATCATGTCCAAAACAAACCCAATATATTTCTCCTCTATAAATCTCACCCCTCTTCTCAACTTCACCCTTTTAATAAAAGCCTTCATCATCTCTCTACTCCCCCAGGTTTGTAATTTCTTTGTTGCCCTTGACTCCTCACTCTCCCTCTTCCCCTTATTTCCATTTGTCAAATCCTACTATTTCTACCATGCCAGCATCTTTTGCATCCATCTTCTTAGCTCCACTCAGTCACTATTCTGTTCCAGGGCCTTAACCTTTCTTGCCTAAATCTTTACAGTGGTAATTACTTTCTCCTTTCTCTTACATTCTCTATATAGTTACTAATATGATTTTTCTAAAATTTATATTTAAACATAATCCATATTTTTCCTCCAAAAATATCATCTCAAGAGCTGCCTTCTTTCTGAATACATTTCTGATCCTCTAGTTACTAATTCCTCCCCTAAAATTATCTACTGTTTAGTTCATATATTGGAGAAGCAAATGGCGGACCACTCTGGTATCTTTGCCAAGAAAACTCCCAAAGGGAGTCACAAATATTCAGACATGACTGAAACAAATGAAGAACAACAAATTTCATACATGTTTTATTTATATAATAAGTATGCTATGCAGTCCAATAGAATTTAGTAAGCTCCTTGAAGGCAGAGCTCATTTCACTTTTTTCACAATATTAGCAGAGACTCAATACGTGCTTACAGATTTTCCAACTGATGGATTGATTGATATAGAAATTGATTAGTAGGAAAAACCACACTTTAGTCAAAGTCAAAGTCAACTGTGATAGGGTCACCAATTTGTGTTTTAGCTCACTGCAATAGCGTCTTCCCTGGCCATTGCACAGTGGCCTTCTTTCTTTTCTATTCTCTGCCTAAGTAAAACAAACCCTTTGAGCAGTTAGATTTTTATTTTTAAGAATGGGAACACATGCTATTTTTTTCTAGCAGGTATTGACCTTTCCTTCAAGAGATTATTAGTAAAAGGTCGCCACTTAAAAAAATCTTTTTTTTTGTTACCCTAAAGCAAAAGAATTTATTATCTCTTCCTTAATACCATTCCAGATATTTTCTTCATGGGCTGTGTATTATATAAATAATGCAAGATTTAAAGTCTTAGAAATCCTTTATCAGCAGATGGCAAAGTACTTTAAAAATCCTTTTCTAGCTTGTGGTAACATGCTACTTTTCTGCTAAATCCACTCAAGGCTTTGTGAGCGGCTTAGCAAAGAGAGACAAGTCCCGAATACCATATACCTGCAGAGGGGAGAGCTGCCACTGAGTAAGTCTCTCTCCATAAAATTTACCATTAAAGAGGATTGGAAGGGATTGGATTGGAGTTGAGTGTGTGTGCCTATAAAGTAGTCTGAGGACCTCTTCCCCCTTACTCGGCTATTGCTGGTTTTCTGAAAGTGTCACTGTACCTAGAAAGCAGTCAATTGAAAATGGAAATAAATCTTAGGTAGTAAGACAAGGGAAGGGAAAAAGATTGCTTTATAAGGCTGCTCAATGGGAATTTTTCTTTTTTTTTTACATTTGAACACAAAATACCCATATTCACTTTTCTTAGTTGAAGCTTAATAGAAAAGAAAGGAGGAAGAGGGATAGGAAATTACTAGCAGAACAACCACACTTTTTTTTTAAATGCTTTACATTTTATTACCTATAGGAGAGGGAGATAGCCAAAAGTCAATATTCTCCTCTTCCAAATTGCATGAGCTGGCATACTGCCAAATAATTATGGGACAAAATTTGGCCTGCACCAAGATGGTTATCAGCAGAGAGTTCAAAAGGCATGCAGGTTCAGCAGTTGTGTCCCCTGAAATTCTGAGGCCTAATGAAACCTATTCATCCATTTCTGAATGGCTTTTATAAGGCTTAAAACATCACTAGCAATTGCTTTCTCATTTGATTTCTGATCCTTGCTAATTCTAAGCAGATGCAGATATCCTGCAATCTAGGGTTTAAAGAATCTCCAGCAGCAGGTCACTAAGGCACTTGGCAATCTCCTACTGATCTAGTATTTTCATCACCATTTTCACTACTCAAAGAAATAGACTGACTTTCTCTCATGAATCTTTATGTTTAGGAGGAGTAGGATGTTGAAAGCACAGCACAGCTCCACAAGCTTTGAGAAGCCTCAGTTCTTTAGGATTCTTAGCTGTCATCCTGCATGGTTCATCCAGAATTTGGGCTCCATTCCATTTTATCAACAAAGGATAGGAAAGGAGTGGATAGGGAGGTCCATGGAATGAAAGGGAGGACTCTGAACATCCTTTGAGCGCTTGGGCAAACCTATTCAGCTTTTTTTTTCTTTAAGATTTTCCAGAGATACTTTCAAATTGTATTTTTTTACATTCAAATTGTAGAATTTTCTATATTCAAAATGTAGAACTTTAAGAGATCTTTGAAGTCAGCCGGGAGTCAGAATCAATGACTTGATGGCTTTTGGCTGTTTACTTCCATTCTTCTTTCCTCCCTCATTATCTCCTTCTTTCCTCCTTCCTTCCTTCCCTCCCTCTTTCTTTCTTCCTTCCCTTTTTTCTCCCTCCCTCCTTTTCACTTTTTCTCTCTTTCATTTCTTTCTTCCTTTTCCTCCCTCCCTCCCCTCCTTCTGTTCCCCCTTCCTTTTCCCCCTCCCTTTCCTTCCTTCCTTCCTTCCTTCCTTCCTTCCTTCCTTCCTTCCTTCCTTCCTTCCTTCCTTCCTTCTTTCCTCCTTCCCACCCTCTCTTCTTCCCTTCCTTCCTTCTGCATATTCTATGTATTCTTATATTCCCAATAAAATATAAGCTCATTTAGGACATCTACTGCTGCATCTTTGTCTTAGTATCTTCAGTGCCTAGAACAGTGGCAGGTTATCAGACAGTAAACTTTTGAAAACTATTTGTTGATTTAGCTAAGAGCAGCCATGTAATAAGATCCATGGAGTGATGACCTTAGAATAAGAGAAGATTTAGGTTTGAATTTTGGTTTAGACATCATATAACCCCTGGAAACTCACTTAAATTCTGCCTCTATTTCCAGATCTATAATCTAGAATGAGCTGTCTTAAGGATAAAATGAGACAATTTATGTAACCCCAATCCTACCTCCTGGGCTGGTCATGAATGGCATTGTTTAAATCCTGTGCTTGTCATTGTTATCTTCTCTAGCCTATTCTTATCTTCCACACTTTCCAATATTTTCATTGGCCTTTAGATCATCTAAAATTTTAATTCTTCTGATATTATGGTGATTTTACAGTCATAAATGAACCTAAAAAAATTGAAACAGATGTACTTCTGAAGTAGTAAAGATCCAGGGAGTTATAAAAATCAATGGATGGTTTCACAAATGCCATCCAGTGGGACCCTTCTCTGCCTGTTCATTTTGTTCTTAGTGTCTATTTGCAATGTCCAGTGTATATATACTGTTGAATTAGCTCAAAGTTGTGCACATCTAGTCTGGGCAATAATGTGTTTTTGAATATGCTTTTTTCCCCTGGCCAGGATAGCCTCTTAGCTTCCAGGGGAAAAGAGTGATCATCCCAAGGGCAGTCTACTTTTGTCAGACCATATCTGGAATATTGTGTTCTATTTTGAGCACCACAGTTTAAAGCCATTTTTAAGCTGAACAGTGTCAAGAGAAGAACAATCCAAATGGTAAAGCCAATAGTATATGAGTATCATTTGAAGGAAATTGTGATATTTAGCCTAGAGAAGAGAAAGTTTTGTCTTCAGCTTCTTGGAAGACTGTTCAATGGAAGTAGGATTAGGCTGGTTCTATTTGGCCTGAAGGATAGAAGAAATGGATGTCAAGTTACAGGGAGCTCATATAAGCAAAGGAAAAAGAAAAGGGAAAAAAATTAATGAGAGTTATGCAAAGGTCAATGGTTTCATCTGGAAGAAATGGGATTGCCCTTGAAATTCTTTAATCATTGAAATTTTTAAATCAATGACTTGTCATGTGAGATATGTTATCCTAGGGATGTTGTCATAAGGATATTTGAGAAGATGTTCCTTGAGATCTTTTCACTCTATGATCATAAACTCTATGGAGGATTACTGCTTACAATGAGAAGGCCCTGCTGTGTTACTGTAGGATTTGTTGGAGTCATCACAAAATCACTGAACAACTGGAGAATCTATGGGATATCTATGTTAATAAGAATCTCCTTTCTCATAGTTGAGCTTGATTCAGGACAATCTCCATTACATTGGTATACCCTGTACAGAACATATAATCTGCTTTATATCCTACTTCCCCATCATGAAACAAAATGAATCCAGAGATTGTGTCTATCCAGATGAGGCACTATGGTATGATGGTTAGAGAAAAGCCTTCAGAGTTAAGAGCTGGGTTCAAGTCCCCTCAGATAAATAGTACCTATATGACTTTGAACCAGTCTCTTAATCTTTCCATAGTCTAGGCAATCCATAGAAGCAAGTCATTTGTAATCTCATATGGAAACACGTTCTCAATGCCAAATTATAATCCTCTAATTTACGTGATCTTCTTTGAAATATTGGAACATGTAAAAACGATTATGAATGAGTAGTCATTCTATACCAACATATGTAAGGGGACCATAAGCATCTCAATTGACTTAAATTAGAGTTTTTATGATCTGTTATATGAGATAAATTTGCAATTGTATTTATTTGAAAGATGAAATATGATCCCTCCAAGATGATAATATCTCCACTGGACCCATTACAACTTATCATGTCAATCTTGGTTTCACACCTCACTGAAAGATAAGGCCATAACATCTCTGTGTTCCTGTAAATACAAAGCTGTGGCTTTTAAAAAACCAATAGGAATTTTGAAGAAAAGACAGACCACTGATCAGTTACTGGGCTCTCCCAGCCTATCATGTAAATACCTGTTTAATGACTTTGAGAAAAATCATCTCAGTAATTCAAAAGATGGGCCTTTACCTGATTCTAGCCTTTCTTATAAATATGCATCCTGGGAGGTGAAAGAAGTTGCAGATCATTTACTTGATTACTGATGCAAGGAAGCTGTTGGTGTCCATCAAGTAATTAAATGTTCAATCATCAGATGCACATTTGTAGTTATGAATAATGACTTTATGAACTGAATCTAGCTGAATGTGAGCTCTAGAAGTGTTAAGTTGTTTTTGGTATCACTGCAACTCGGATCTATAAAAGACTTTGCAATTTATTGTGGTAGATAGGTGAAATAATAGATAGAGCCATTTTGGATTTGGATTTGGAGCCAGGAAAACTTAACTTTAAATCCTACCTCACATAGTTATTAAATGTATGACTCTATGCAAATCATTTAATCTGTCTTAACCTCAATTTTTTTCATTTGTCAAATAGAAATAATAACAGTACCAACCTTGTGGCATTAGCTTTTTTCCCAAGCTCTCTCCAATTCTCAAATTTCTTTTCACTGTCAAGGGCACTACCATTTCACCAATTACCTAAGGCTGTAATCTTAAAATCATCTTTGACTCCTCATGTTCTCTGACTTTCCATATACAAAATCTTCCTAAATCACAGAAATGACAATGTCAGGCTCATAATCAATAAACTCCAGTGGCTCTGTTTTATCTTCAAGATCAAATATAAAATCCTTAAAAAACAAATTAAACCTTTCATGGTCTTGCTCCTTCTTTCCTTTTCAGTCTTCTTGTATTTTACTGCTTTCTATGGATTCTACAGTACAGTGCTACTATTCTTCTTGTTGTTCCTTGCATAACTCTGATTTCTGGTAGCAATACCACATGTCTAAAATGCGCTTTCTCTCCTCAATGTCATCTCTTGGCTTTCTTCAGGACTCAGCTCAAATTTCACCTTCTAAAGAAGATGTTTCCTTCCATCTCTTACCTATACTGTCTTCCTATATTAAGTCTGCCTTAATCCAGTGGAAAAGAAAGCCAACCATTCTAGTATCTTTACCAAGAAAAACCTATAGGCTGTATGGTCCACAGAGTCATGAAATTATCTTCTTTTTGCACATTCTCTTTTTGTGGTTGTTCAGTTTTATCTGATTCTTCATGACACAACTTGGGGTTTTCTTAGCAGAGATACCAGAGTGTTCTGCCATTTCCTTATCTGCTAGTTTTTTGGTTGAGGAATTGGAGCAAACTGGATGAAGTTACTTGCCTAGGATCACATAACTAGTATGTGTCTGAAGTCAGATTTGAACTCAGGAAGATGAACCTTCTTGATTCAGATTCAACACTCTTTCCACTGTGCCATTTAGCTTTTCACATACATTCTCCACTCATAACTATTTATTTATTGTCTCCCCCATTAGAATGTAACCTACTTGAGGGCAGACACCATTTCTCCTCCCTTTCTTTATATCCCCAGAACTTAGCACAATGCCTAGTAGATAATAAGCACTAAAGAAATGCTTATTGATTGATTGACAAATGAGATGTATATGTAATGTGTTTTGCAAATCTTAAAGTGCTATAAAAATGCTAAATATTAGCAATTACTACTTCAATGTTTTCCTTAGAGCCACCTTGTAATACAGGCAGTGATAGAAAATGTTTTTATTTCCCTTTCACAGGTGAGCAAATAGAGTCTTACCAGTGAGTTGACCAATGCTATATACAGAATTCGAATTCATATCTCTCAATCCCATATTCAACATGCTTCCAACCTTCTTCTTTGGTGTCCTTTCTTAAAATCATAAGAAAAGCTTGATCTTTGGGGGACTTCAGAAGCTATTCAGGTGAATTCTTATTTTATGCATGAGAAAAATGAGTCCAAGAAAATTCATATAATCATAGGTTTAGAACTGGAATGGACCTTTGAGGAAATCTACACCAACTCCTTCATTTTAAAAGTAGAACTAGAACCTAGGTAAATTGAATGAAATGTCCATCATAGTAAGTACAGAAGTTAGCTCTATATCTAGGTCCTCTATCAGAACCAGCTCTATTTCACTGTACCCTGCTCTATCCCTCCCCCTTAAAAGGTGAGTTCCTTGTGATAAGGGACCATGTTTTGACCTTCTTTGTATCCCCGATGATTAATAAAGTTCCTGCTTGAGTAAGCTATTAATAAAGGCTTGTGGTTGACAGTCTAACTTTTCCCTCATATTTCCCATATTTCTTTCATTTATAAAACATATAAATTTTACAAGCTCTTGGTTCATTGCACATAACTAACTCGCAGCGATCTTATTTTCATAATGTAGCTTTAAACCAAGATGGTAATTTTGTGGATTGATACATTCAAGAATAGGCTAAAATATTTCATTTTGTAGATTGCATTTCATCAGCCATTTGTGCTTAGTAAATTATAAAGATTCTTACCATACCCCCAAACCCAATTCTGATGCATCATTGTGCTGCAGAGGCACCTAGATTTCAAAGGCTAGTGATGGGTCATAAACTTGGGAGGGTTTACCATGTTAGAAAAATGACCAATACAATATTAGTGACAGACTGTGTCTGCCTTCCAAAGACAAATCTACCTAAGAACATAAAATCTTATTACAAGTAGATTGATTAATTGATGGGGTAATCTTTGGCTATGGCAATCTGTGACACATACATTGTTGGATTTTGTCCATTCTCGAAGAGGACCGATGACATCACTTTGCTGGAGTCAAGGTACAATGTGTCCAATTGTGGTTGATCAGAACAATATGAACTTGGAAAGTTGTACCACAGGTCGGATATAAATAGCCCATATGAACATCTGAAGGAGAGATTGCTCTAAATTTGCACAGCTCATGTTTTTTTTTTTTTTTTTTTTTGAGCTACTGCAATTCTCCTTCACTCATTGAATGTAGCTCCTTCTTTGATGTAGACAAGATGTAGATTATGAGGTCCTAAGCCAGTGTCTCCTATGTCATGCAATCTATTCCAAAGCTTTTCAGAGAGATCTTGATACCTTGTCCTTGTATCCCTTCTTTTCTGACCACCATGAGAGCATCTATTTTGTGTGATCTCTTTGTAAAAGTCTCTAGTCTCTAGACGATACAGACACAGATATACACACACATGCAACACATACAAATACAAAATGGCCCTCAATCTTGTGTGACTCTTCTCTTGAATTGGTATTTTTAGAATGTTGAGAAAGAGTACAGAAAATGTTGAGAAATGAACACTCATTTCTAGCATTCTAAAAGAAAGATCCTTCTGCAATCAATACATTGACATACTCCTGGAGAAGCTGAAATTGAAAGTTTCACTCAGTGAAACCAAATAAAACAAAGTATTTGCAACTAACCGAGGGGAATGGTTCACAGGTTCTCCTAAAAACTGAAAGTTGGAAGAATTTGTTTTTATTATGTATCCAAAGGAAATAAGAAGTATCATATATTGGACACTCAATTATCTTATCTCAAATAAGCATAAAAAAAATAACCACTAAGTAAATAACTGCAGCCAACCTCTGTTAAAGAGAATAAAGCAGTAGGGAAATTCTATTATAAATGCAATAAATACTTATATTAAATTAGCACATATTTTGATATTTATTTGGACTATGCAAATGTACAAAAGGCTTATGAAGAAGATGAAACATTTTGAAAAATAAGGCTCAGAATTAAGAAATAAAAGAGATCAAAGATTTGTAGAAATTTCAAGTTTATATATCATGAACAGTTTAGATAGGTAGATAACTGAAGGATTTATTAGTCATATAGTTATAGTACAGATGTAATGCTAAGTACTGAGAATACACATGTAAATAAGCAAAAGAGTTCCTCTCCTCAAGAAGCTTATATTGTAATGGGGAAATACAATAATAAGTGGGTTCTGGAAAGTGGAAGTGGGCAGGACGTAGTAATCTTTCATTGAGCAGACTTGTAAGTGGTATGGAGACCTGAGCCCTTGAAAATCAAGGCTGACATCTCAGAGCCAAGCGACAGGTGGACAAGGTCCAATTAACTGGTGGAAAGTAATGGTCTGAGTTTAGTCAGTGTGTGTGAAAAAAAAAATTTATCTAGACTTCATATATTTTATTCAGGAACAGAGATATGGAAAGTGTTAGACATGATAACAATCAAGAACAACCAACAATGTGAAGTGTCAAATATTAATGGACGTGAAATGAAAGTGAAAGACCTGGATTCAAATCTTGTCCCTGAAACCTGCTAGCCATATAACTATAAACAAACTATTTAGCTTTTATGAGCCTCAGTTCCTTTTCCATAAATGTAATAATGTCTCTAGAGCTAACTTTTCAGAATTGCCTCCAAAGGTTCAAGGAGATAAAATACATAAAGGGACATGAAAACTTTTAAGTTTTATATAATATTAGTGATGATTGTTGTTGATAATGATGATAATGATATCCTAATAAGAGGAGCCTAAAAATTTATCTTGGGTCAAATGAATCCTCTTTCACTCTCATTTCAGGTCCATTAAGATATGACATTTTATATTTTTGTTATTCCTTGGTTGTCGCCATGTCCAGCACTTTCCATATCCCTGTGACTGAATAAAACATATGAAGCCCATTTCCATTTTTCCCTTAATTTTAAAAGAGTTCAATGTTGTGTGGGTCTCCAGTTTCCATTTAATTCAATTTAACATACATTTATTAAATAGCTGCTATGTTCCAGGAACTGTCCTAGGTTTGGGGAATACAACAACAGATTCCTGCAGAGAGCTTACATTCTCCTGTGGGGCTGAGCATGAGGGGGATGGGAAAGCATGCACAAATAAATGCAAAATGAATATAAAATAATTTCAGGGTTGGATGAGAATGAACTAGCATATGAGAGAATTCAATCACAATGGGCTCCCAGAAAAATGAAGAACACATTATGACAAGACACATTTTCTTTATCCTCTGTTTTCAGATCAAAATCTGTGGGGGTTTTGGGGAGAGAAATGACTAGATAATAGGATTATCTATTGCAATGATTAGGCAACTTATAGTTAATTAGGTAATTATAATCAATTATAGCCTATTTCAATGATACCAAATGATACAGTTCTGAAAACATGACAACTGGTGTCAGTTATATATTGATTTAGATGGACAGGTGATTAATTATGCACTATTGAGCCGAGTAGTTAATCTATAGTGTGTAAAAAAAATAAATCTTCAGGCTCATGGGAAATTTGTTAGTCACCTGAGATATATTTGTATTCAGAAATGAAGAATCCTTGTGAAAAGAGTAATAGAAAATAGAAAAAAAATGGATTTTTTCCTTGTACTATTGAAATGTTATTGTGAAGTTATAGTCAAGCTCTAGTTCTTAGCAGTCATAAGACAAAAAGCAAGTCACTTAAATTTCCTAGGTCTCAATTTCCTCATTTGTAAAATGGGGATAACTATATCTACTATCTCATAAAACTGTTGGGAGATTCAAAGTAGATAATGTATATAAAATACTTTGCAAAACTTATTCTACACATATAGAAACCAAAATATTCAAAAAGTGGTTCTCTAACCTTGGTCTGAAGACTTCCACAGAGGGAGAAACCACCACCTCTCAAGACTGCTCATCCAACTTTTGGACAGTTCTCATTGTTAGAAATGGTGGCTAGGTGGATAAAATACAAGAACTGGAATCAGGAAGACTCATCTTCACAAAGATACTTATTAGCTATATGACTCTGGCCAAGTCACTTAACTCTGTTTACTTCAGTTTCCTCATCTTAAGAAAAATGAGCTGGAGGAGGAAATGGCACACCACTCTGACATCTTTGCCAAGAAAATCCCAAATCGGCTCACAAAGAGTGGCCACGACTGAACAGCATGTTTTCATTGCCTAAAGTCCTGGGAACTCAGTTTCTCAGACTATTCCTTCTGTTTCTAAATCTAGGATCATGGTTTCCATATGTAATATATAAGAGTGGGGTCAAGGAATCTTAGAGGCTATCAAGTGTAGCCCTCTCATTTTTCAGTTAAGGCAATTGTAGCTCAGCATGGTTTAATGATTTGCTCAGGGTTACGCGATAGCAGGGACAAGATTTGACCCATGGTCCTCATGAGTCTTAGTCCAGATCCCTATCCCTAACACTCTACTGTTGAAAGCAAACTGGCTCCTTTCAATAATATTTTCCCATGGGTTCTATGAATAATATAAATTCTTACTCATGTTTCTTACCTCTGATAAAACTCTTTTGTGAAGGAAAAAAATAATAACTTGATTACCCCCAATCACATTGGCAGAAAACAGCTCTCAGCCTGCCTGTACATTGCCAAATCAGCAGAATATTTGAAAAAGAAACCTGTGATTGCTTTATCTCCAGTGATAAGGATAGCACTGGTGTTTTTAAAAGCCTGTGATGTCCTGATTCTTAATGACATCTCTTAAAGTCACAAAGCTGAAATGTGTTCTCATAAATCCACTTTTTTGTTTGTTTCAGAATAAGGCTGTGTTGTCTTGTTTTGTTTTAATTTTCCCTCTGTAATGAGGTCTTATTTCCTAAGAACAGCTGAAATTCATTTTCTTTTCATCTATGAGTCTACTTTAGTCCATCCTATGCCCTGTTCCATAGTCTCTCTATTATTTTTTGGAGTGAAAGTGGGAGGAATATTTCCCAGCACTAAATCGCAAGAGAAAAGTTTATGAATAATTTGGGGAGAAACTTTTATATTCCTCTTTCTAAAATCACTATCTTTAGGAAGGATTAGAAAGAGATTCTTTAGGGCCCTCTACTATAAGAAAGGGTTCTAAGGGATGAGTCTCAGAAGTATCATAGATTTAGAATTGGAAGTGACCTTAGAGTCCATTGAGTCCAGTCTTCTCTCTTTATGGTTGAGAAAACTGAAGGCGAGAGAAATAAAGTGATTTGTGCAGTGCCAAACAAGTGGTAAGTAGAAGAGACAGGATTTACTTCCAGATGTCTAGACTTTGAGGCTATTGTACCATGCTACTGGAGAAGCCTCATGGATACTGGCTGGAGATATAGTATGAATTAAGAAAAAAAAATACCTATCATGGAGTCAGGAAGGCTTAGGTTTGAGTCTCACTCCCAAAGCTTTCTGATTGCATAGTTATAGATGAATATTTTGATTTCTTGAAAGATCAATCTTTCAAGATCAGTGGTCTTCATCTGTAAAATGTAATAATTTACCTAATTTATAGGATTACCTTGATGACTAATTAGAACTAGTATGCAGAGTGCTATTTACATGTCAACTATTATTATTATTCTTATAAAATAATAATGTGATGTCAAAGTCTGAGTTATTAGGGAAGGAGTTGGGGAAGGAGGATGAAACAGTGACTAGAACAAGGTACCTATAAACTAAGTACTCAGACATACAACAGTCATTAAATCCTTACAATGTGCTAGGTACATTGAGTGCTGGAGATGCAAAAGAAATGGCATGAACAATCCTGCCCTCAAAGAACATACATTTCAAAGAAAATGACAGCATAAAGGAGATCCATACCAAGTCTCATGATTGCTTGTCAATGTCCATGAATACAATTCTCAGATCCTGTTATTTCCTCCAGTCCATCCATTCCTCATCCTATGTGACACCAGGAATTATCTATTGTAAAACTATACAAGCTTGGCCAGGGGTAGCTGGAATCAATTCAAACTGGCTTACTGGAGCTGATTGTTAAATTTTCAGTGTGAGCATTTTTACGTTGGAAATTGACAGACTCTACAAATCTATTGCTTTATGGATTGTCTAGGCTTAAGAAAGCGATAGAGAAAATTACAGCAATGCAAATTAAATTTAAGAGTGTATTGGGCACACATCCCCCACCCCAGATGATTGTTAGACATTTACAAGTATTCATCTTTGCCTGACCAATGTGTTAAAGGCCTTTTTCTATATTATCTGACATTAAATATTTGAGACAACTTGATGGCATGGTGAATAAAAGCATTGGAAGTGGGGTTAGGAAGATCTGAGTTCAAATACTAGCTTAGTCACTTACTATATGTCCCTAAGCAAGATTTTTAACCTCTCTGGTATTTAGTTACTTAATTTGTTAGAGGAAACTCATAATAATCCCTACTTTACAGGGATATTGTAAAGAACAAATAAAATTACATTCATATGCATCTATGTGCACGCATTTATATAGACACACATATATCTTTACACTGTCATATATTGTATGCATACATGAAACATCTATCTATATATACATGTATACATAGGGCATATATCACAATTCATATATGATGTGCACATATGTCATAAATATATTTACAATAAATTAACAGGTGGCATATATGCTTTTGTATATACATGTACACACAAAAATGTATATGTGTACATACATGTCAGTTTGCAAACATCAGGCAACAAGAACAACTAGAAAGAATCCACTTAGGATTCTAATTATACTTTTGTTTTCTCAAGCATGTTCATATTTCTTTTAGGAGACATTAGTGTCCAGAAGCTACTGAAAATGTTTTTGAAATGCAAGACTACTTTTGTATTTCACATGTCTGGCAGTTTCATGAGACGCACCCAGAGTCAGACCCTTTATTTAGCTACTCAGACTAAGAATTCATGAGGCTTCAGGATAGACACACAAAGACAATCTACTTCCTAGATTTGCTAATTACTTCCTTCAGCCATAGTCATCCTCTGGTCTGTATTTATCCTCATTATAAGGCCAGTATTCTCTTTTCAAAATCCTTGCTGCCAATGATACTTTCTTATGTGTGAGTAAACATGGATGAAAAGACAATGGATAAGCCGCAAGCATTTCTGCACCTTGCTAGGCTGCCTTGTATCAGGACTGGTCATTATTTGCTGCTCTCTTCTCTCTGCTTTTCTAATTCCCTTGTACAGAAAATGTTACTCTCCAGTCTTTGATCCCACAACCTCCTGGTCAGCATTATGAAGAAAATATTAAAAAAGGAACAAATAAATAGAAAGCTTTGATATGCACAGAATATTCATAGAATTACTTTTTATGGGAGTTGTTGATGTTTGTACTTTCTTTTGAAGAGGACCGATGTTATCATAGGATGATGTCTTGGCTCACTCATGAATTGGATTTAAGTGAAGAAGAATTAAGCAAAGTCATCAGTTTCACTCTCTTCCAGAGTTGTCGAAGTCCAGTGTCAGGACAAAAGTCAAGACAATTGGCAATGACACAGAATGCAGAGGATGACCTCTGTCATTGATGTCTGACCAAGTTCTAAGCCCTCTACAGCATCTGCTTCAATCACCTTCATGGCCATTGGAATAAACCATTCTCATACATTCATTCCAGTGGGGAAGTCTTCACAGACTCAGGGAATGCATTCCCCTAACTCAGTTATCCTCAACCCAGTTCAGTCCCATCTACTGAGACTGTTTAACCCCAGTAGCCACTGGGCATGTTACAACTTCTTGTAGCCCCAGTGAGAGTTGGGTGAGAGGTAGACAGCAAAAAGTAGATGAGCAGCCCTAAAAAGGGCTTGGAAAGCCTTGATATCAGAGATGTTAGCAATCTCAGAACACTCCATATATAGAAAATGTATGTATATATTCCTAATGAAAAATTGCTAATAATATATTTCTAATATAAATTATATATTATATATGTATATATATATATAATGTACACCTAGGTGGTGTAGTGGATAAAATACTGGGTCTGAAGTCAAGTTCAAATCTTGCCTCAGACACTTAGTAACTGAGTGAAATTAGACAAATCTCTTAAACCTGTTTATCTTAGTTCCTTATGTATAAATTGAGCTGGTGAAGATGGCAAACCACCCCAGTATCTTTGACCCCCCTCCAAAAATCCCACATTGGAGTCATGAAGAATCAGAAATTATTGCACAACAAGTATTATTATATATACTCCTGTTGTCCCCTGTTCTTTAGAATGTTCTTTTACATTGAGGGTAAGGACCATGAAGCAATAGGAGAGAAGAAGGAAGAGGAGGAAGAGCAGAAAGAGAAGGAAAATTAGAAGGAGGAGGAGAAGAAAGAAGGAAGAGGAGAAGGAGAAAAAGAAGGAGGAGAAGAGGAAGATAGGGAAGAGGAAGAGGAGGAGTAACATTGCCTAAGAATGACTAGAGTACAATATTAGTCATTGTTATATAATCTATGTAGTAAGAAATGAAAAATGTGGAGACTTAAAAGCAACATGAAAGGACAGAGTATTCATATGAATTAATATAGAATGTACAATGATTAAAAACAGTATAAGTAAAAATTATTTAAAAAACAGCCTGTCAGTCTTTGAAAAATCAATCAGTTTCAGAGAACAGAAAATAAAATCTCTCTTTCTCCCTTTAGTCAAGAAATGGGGGAACATTGAGGCAGAAAGTTATAAATGTTGTCAGAGATTGATACCATATTGGTTGGTTTTGTTTTAGTGATTTTTTTTTTTACAAGAAAGGATGTTCTGGTGCCAAATAGGATTGGCTCACAGGAGCTGATTATTGGATTTTCTTAAGAACATTTATACCTTGGAAATTTGCAAATGCCACAAAACACAGCTTGATTGATTATTTTGTTGATTGTCTATACTTAAGAAAGAGATGGAAAGAATGTTAATTTTGTAAAGTTAATTTAAATAGTGTCATAGATACTTTTTTTTTGGTGGATGTGGGGTGGGGGAAGAGCCAACCACTAAACATTTACCGGTATATCCTTGGTTAAAAGACATATTTCAGTTTCACATGGGGTTAGTATGCAGGTGGAAAGGGGATTCATTTTGGAGCAGTATGATTAAAAAAAAACAAGTATCAAAAGGCAATCATAGGACATATTATTTTAAAAGCCACTCATGTTGAATTTGCTATATACCTGCTAGTAGAGAGCAAAAATGCCACATTTTAGAATCTTCCAAAGAAATACTCCAAGTTGAGTTATTGCTACTTGGGTAAAGTTCACTAATGGAAAACTTGGACTATCTTATGTTTTTAATAATACTCACCCTGTATTAAAAAAAAAAACTGGATACTCATAAAATAGCAAATTTACTTTATTTTTCCCCAAAAAGTAGTATGTGAAGGGTAGGGTAGAGTTGGAACTGAGTTGAAGTTATAGCAGGAAAGTGACTGCTATATGGGGGTTTGCTTGGATGAAAATATCCTACATCTGAATCAAAAAAGAAAGGAATGGATTTTAGAGGTTTTCAGATCTACAAGTAAGACTGGACATCTGGGCTCTTTCCCCAGAATACCAAAATTTAGTGTATCTGAAATACTTGCATTTATTCAGGATCTTAGAAACAATTGTACTAAGAATCTAGTTAGCTAGGATGATTAGTTAAAAGAGAAAGCATCTGTAGCATCCTCAAGCAGTAGTATAAAGATATCTCAGAGTCTCCACACACAGGTGCTGGTTTCCTGGGGTCTCTCCCCAGTTTTCCCTTCCCTAAATTTGTCTTAAACAGTTCCTTTGAAGGCTGTTTTGTGTTATTTGAACCAATAGAAAGAGAACGGATGTAGTAGTCTGCAATGCAGCACAAAGGTGTTCTTCACACAGAGCACACAGGAAAGGGTTAAAGAACTTTTATACGGCATTTAATTCCCTGATTTTTTTCTTTCAATACATTTCATATAGACAACAAATAAATTTAATTTCTATATTTACTCATATTTTCTTGACTTCTAGTTATTCTTATAAGGAATACAGGTGATATTATCTTCTTATTGGCCAATTGTAATGTCCAGTTTGATGGGAAGAACATTTGGGGGACTGATGAACAGAAGATGCAGACCATGTTGTCTTTATTATTCTTTTTCTCATCTTCCTCTCTTCTCCACTCCATGATGAATAATTCTCCTCCACTGTATTACAAAAGCCTTCTTGAGTTGTCTTGCTGATTCTAAGGAAATTTGACTCTTCTGATATTAGTTTTCATTTCGCGTGATACCAATTTTATTTTTTTACACTCAACGATAACCTCCTAATTCTATTAGTTTGAGTTTATGACTCATGCTGAGAGTTATTTGCAGTTTATATCAAAATGAAAGGTTCAGGAATGGGAATTTATGGTGTGGTTTTATTTCTCTTCAAAATAAATCTGAGAGAAGAAACCCTTTTCTTTCCCTAGCAGCTGTTCTCACAACCATATTCAGCATGAATCAAACCCATGGATAGAAAATAAAATATATAAAATATTCACAAATAGGTTTTAATGCTACCCAATCTTGTTCTTGGACTTTTAAGTACCCTCCTACTTGCTTTATGACTTAGTATTTTGCCTTTAGTAAAAACTGATCTTCTTTGCACTTGAAATATGCATCAATTTTTGTTTTCTAAGTCAACTATTTAACAAAAACCAAATAAAAAACAAAGATCTTCTAGAAATTCTCTATTAAAAATATTCTTGAGATCTTCATATGCCCATGGCTTGTCTTGAGTACTACAGCTATTGTCTTTGCCATCCCAAGAGAGACATCAGTGACATATGGCCAATGGCTTAGCTTGGAGTTAAATATGTCCTTCCAAGAGAAAGAATTTAAGTCTGACATCCATTATCTGAGATTAGAGAGTTCATTCACTTCTAAGCCAATTACAATCAACTCTCCCATCCTACTCTGATCAACAGAGGGCATATCACCTGGGAAAGAGGCACATTTACATGAACAACCTAATTATAGCCTTGGGGATGAATTAGTCCTCAAGTTTCTCCATGGTTAATACTTGTTCTGTCCTTTCTCTGGGAAGCCCCTGTGCCTATATAAACATAGTCTGTGGTTCAGATGCTCTACTTACAAATTTAAAAAAACCCAAAACCTATCTTTCTATTACCCCTATCCATATTCTCTATCCCTATCCAATGCAGTACCATCTATGTCTATCTTTCTTTTCCACTGTGGCCTCTAGGATCCCTATCCCATCAGGACTAAACTTTGTTACATCCTGAGACTTCCAATATTCTTTCCATTTGGGGGTTCCTATTTACCTTTTCTCATCTCTTGCTCTTTTTCTTATCCTAATCTCCCTCCTCACTACCATCACAGTGCCAAATGGTGAAGCTGGTATATTCCTTCCTCTCCACTATCCCTTCCAAACTTCCTATCTACATGACTCATTTCCCTACAGCCAGCATGGAATAGTAGTCCCTCCTTTGAAGTTCATTTCTTTCATCTGTAGCACTCTGTTTATATTCTTCTTATGAATTTAACCATTATGAACGTTATCATGATCAATAAACACAAGCATTCCAATATGCAAATAAAATAAAAATAGGATGGTATGCAAAACTGAAAACTGCTATTGTGTGCAATTTCCTTAAAGTGCATAATAAATGTTACAAGTAGTAGCAAAATTGCTGCTTGTATCACCCTCTGTAGTTATTTTCATTTTCTGCCTGTATTAAAAAAATTATTGATGCTCTTTCTTCTCTGTTCTCACAGATCCTTCTTGTCAAGAGACACCAATTGTTCTGTTTAATTCCAGAGGGGCAGAAAAAAAAAGGAGGAAATTGCAAATAGGAAAATGTAGACTGATTGCCAAGGGAAAACCAAACAAAATCCCCTTCTTAACAATGTTGTCATTTTTCAATCATGTCCAATTCTCTGTGAACTCATTTGGGCATAGATACTGGAATGCTTTGCCATTTTCTTCTTCAACTTATCCAACAAATAAGGAAACTGAGGCAAAGAGGATTAAGTGACTTGCCCAGGGTAACATAGCCAGTAAATATCTGAAGCTACATTTGAACCCAAAAAGATGACTCTTCCTGATTTCAGTTTTTGTACTATGCCCACTGAACCACTTAACTGCCCTTTCTAACAATGAGAGCTGTCCAAAAGTTGGATGAGCAGCCTTGAGAATTGGTAGTTTTCCCCCTCCATGGAAGTCTTCAGGAAAAGGTTGGAAAACCACCTTTTGAGCATGCTGTAAAGGGAAAATACTTTGTTTCCTGTATTCAACTAGAAGGCTGCTAAGTTTCTTCTAAATGCCAAATTCTTTGATTGTATGATCTATCTAGTTTATGGATCATTCTTTTTCCTTTTGTATGTCTTCATGAGGGCTTCAATATTTATATTGATGTCTCTTAGAAAAAGCACTTCAAGTTGGGCAACACAATTTCCTCCTTTCCTTCCTTCCTTCCTTCCTTCCTTCCTTCCTTCCTTCCTTCCTTCCTTCCTTCCTTCCTTCCTTCTTTCCTTCTTTCCTTCTTTCCTTCTCTCTTTCTCTCCCTCCCTCCTTGCCTCCTTCATTAAGTCCTTCTTTTCCCCACTCCCTCCTCCCTTTCCTCCTTTTCCTCCCTCCTTTCCCTTCCTTTTCTCCCTTTTTCCATATAGAGAATTATGCCTTCATCTGCAGGTACTCTGCCCAAAGGAATATAAATTGTGATCACCAAAACCTTACATGACATCTTGAAGTTGATGAACTAGATTTCTTTTTAAGAACCATGCCTTAAACCCAAATCACTCAGTCTCTCATTGATTAACTCACCATATGTCTATCTAGTTCAAACCTCTCTTGTCTTTGGTTGAACTCTGATGACTCAGATTGTATATAGCAATTGTTTCTGTTTTAGCCAGAAGTCTTTCATTCCCAGATTGTTTTGTTTTTGTTTGTTGTTTGCAACAAACATAGGTAGGTATGTTTGTAAAACATACATTAGGTAAATGTATGTTTACCTACATAGGTAGACATGTAGGTAAACCCTACATTAAAGAGGCCATTCTTTGCTTTATTTCTTACCTAATCTTAATCACTGATTAGGCATTCTGAGACCTAGAAAAGACCATAGTTCAAAAAAGCCATGCTTTCCAGGAGATCATCGTACACATAACAACAAGATTATATGATGAGCAACTCTGATGGGCGTGGCTCTTTCTAACAATGAGATGATTCAGATCAGTTCCAATAATCTTGTGATGAAGAGAGCCATCTAGACCCAGAGGGAAGACTATGGAAACTGAGTGTGGACCACAATATAGCATTTTCACTCTTTCTGTTTTTGTTGTTTCACTCTTTCTATTGTTTTCTTTCTCAAATTTTTTTCCTTCTTGGTCCAATTTTTCTTGTACCCCTAGATAACTGTATAAATATGTATTCATATATTGGATTTAACATATATTTTAGCATATTTAATGTGTATTGGATTACCTGTCATGGGAAAGGAGTAGGAGGAAGGAGGGAAAAATTTGAAACACTTTCAAGGGTTTGCAAGGGTCAATGGTGAAAAATTACTTATGCATATATTTTGTAAATAAAAAGCTTTAATAAAAATTGAAAAAGAAAAAAATTTAAAAATCATGGCTTCCTGAGGCATCTGGGCCATTTCCAGTTGTCTTGATCTGTATTTTGCCACTGGACCCAGATGGCTCCAGAGCAGAGAGTGAGACTAATGACTTTGCACAACCCTGACTCACTTGAATCCAATTCACTCTCAAGTCATGATATCACTTTCCTGATGTCATGGTCTTCTTTGAAAAGGAAACAGAAAACAATAAATACAAGGCCCACCCTGTACCAGATTAAAATGTAGTTCAGAAATAATTAACAAAATAAGTAAAATTACCAGATGATTTAGATATGTCATTTTCTAAGTCAATAGAGAGCACACAGAGATCTTCTTGTATAGTTTGATGAACTTTTTCTGTGTGATAACACTGACTTAGAATTTCTTGCCCTTTCAAATCATGTTGTTGTCAACTCCCATGATTCCCATTTCCACTTCAGCCATCCACAGTGGTTGTTCCATCAGAAACCTCATCACTCCAAACTCTTTTTTTTGAACTTTGAAATTCTTTTCTCGACCTCTCTGGTAGGACTTCTCCCATGGATCCTATATAATTCTTCTGTCTTGGGTATTTCATAATTTCATGAATCTTCCCACATTTCTTTGAATTCGTCATTTCCCACTTCACAATAATATTCCATTATATCCATAGAACATGGTTTGGTCAATTATTCTCTAACCAATGAGCATCTACCATCCTAGTTTCTATTTCTTTGCTACTCCAAAAGTGTCACTATTAATATTTGATCCCTATATGTGAAATTTCTTTCTATCTTGGCTCTTTTTGGAATGTATGCTCAGTAAAGGGACTACCAGGTCAAAGGGTATCACTACTTCGATCAGTGTTCTCACATAATTCCAAATTATTTTCCTTAACTGTTGGACCAATTCACGGTTCCTCAAAACATTGTCCCAAATGGAATGTTTCATAAACTCTTAGATCAAGACTTCTTGTAAAAATTTTATCCTGATTTGGGTAGAATAGGAGCCTGGAAGATGAGTAAATAAATAATCACCCTTTACCAGGCTGCTGGAGAAGTCAGAAGTATATGGAATGGAGAGGGGGAGGACCACAATTTTATTTTTGATCAAAACCCTTCTGATGTAGACTGTTATGACATGTCTGCCAGCTCGGCCAGGTGTATCTGCATCTCTTAACAATTCACCTGCTAGAGTTTGGTAAATATATCACAGTAAAAAGTCTGTTTACTCTGCAAGGAAATCTTAGCAGGATGAGGATAATAAGACCCTCCAAGGCAATAATTGCTTCACTGTGGGAAGCTTCTACATTTCAAATTGCTTGGCATCTGGCCTTTATCCCACATGTATGAGGATCAGGACTGCTAGAAAAAATAGGCAGACAAAGACCATTTACAAGCACAAGGAATGAAATAGAGAGAGGGATGGAGGAAGGGAGGGAGGGAGAAAGGAAAGAAGAAAGGAAAGAAAAATGGAAGGAAGAAAAGGCAAAGAAAAGTAACTTTGTCTAATGAAAACTATATTATAGACATGAGCCTTCACATCCAATGGATGTGAAATAAATATCATCTCATGCTTTAAAGAATGTCAAGTTCTTGGGCAGTAGGACAATTACCTTTAAAAGCTGCGCAGGAGGAGCAGCAATGGCTTTTGGGATCTAAAGGGTGCTCTCCAGCAGATCATATACCCCTTCTTGTTCCTTAACTCTTCTTTATATGTTTTCCTTCCCTATGCCTGTGTTATTCTACTAGCTCATTTCTCTCTGTGCTGTGTACTTTTGTGCTGCTGGTACTTGCTTCTTCACTTGATTTAAGCCTCCTTCCATGACTCTTGGGTCCCTTGATGGCTGCTTTGAATTTCTCCCTTGTTCCCTTACCACTTTCTTGGGATTGCCTAGTAATTAACTTCTTTATTACTCTCTCCATCTATCTCAGAAAGACAATTACTTGCCAAGCCCTGTCAGTTCTATCTCCACAAAACCTCTGGCATCCTCTTCCTTTGTCACTCTCATTTTCTCACTCATTCAGTCTCTTGCCCTTTGTGTGTCTCTCTGGCTTCATTTCTCTATGTCCATGTCTGTGTCTGCCTCTCTCTTTCTTTGTCTCCCTCTTACCTTTTTCTCTTTCATTCCTGGTACCACAGATGAATATAAATGATTCTTCTAACTTGAGCCAAATCTCTGCTACCCACTACCAAGCCAAGTCAACACAGCATTTAATTAAGTGCTTACTATCCTCCAGGCAGTATGCTAAGTACTGTGGATACAAAGTAAGACAAAAACATGTTCTCTACTGTCAGGGAGCAAACAGTTTGATAGGATAGACATCCTGATTACAATAACATACAATAAGATATATAGTGGATAAATTAGAGATAATTTCAGGGAAGAAGGTCTGAACATTAAGGGGAAATTAGAAAAGAAACTCAATGGATTCTAATCCTCCTACTATCTGAATTTTATCATTCAGTTCTTCTTAATCTTTTGTTTTATAATCCCACTTTGCAGTAATGACACTTATATCTTCATTGTTTGTCATTAGAGGCTCAAGATATCCTCCAGCAAAAGAATATGGGACAGTCAGGCTGAGGACTAGACCCTGTTGCAACCACTTCAGTTTCTTGCCAATAAAACACAGATACTCTAATTGTGGCTCAAGCCCTCACCAAGTAAGTTTATTTCAATATTCAGAATCATGTCATCCATCTGTCCCTGTGACAGATTTACCTAGAAGGAAATGAAGGTTCCTCTCTCCCTTCCTCTCTCTCCCCCGACCCTCTCTCAATCAGGTATGGTTTTTCATGGCCAGGACTTCCCCACAGACCATCTGAAGGACAATTGTCCTCCTGATTAAATCATTAGTCAGGATGCCCAGGAATCAACATGGAAGATAGCCTCATATTGGCCCAATATAAGTATTTCCTCGACAAATTACAAATGATGTTTGAAAATCTTCCAAAAAGAGAGGCCACCAATTAGCAACTCTGACATATAGCTTCTAGGATGTGAATAAGAAAGTACTTTCCTGGTGGCTGACCAGCTCCACAAAAACCAATATTTCCATGTATGTTTGACTATGCCCATGTCAAACAATATGTCAGACATTTGCAAATAGAAGAATTATTAAATTCATGATATATCTTGGTCCTTTGCCTCTCCCACTACTTCTGTTCCCTTCTCCCTTATGCTCAGTCATATAAACTCTATGCAATTGATCATGTCCCAAGTTATCCATCAAAAAAAAATACCTGGAATTTTGAAGGAAAGACTCTCTGTGAGACTTATGAGCATCATAGTTACTATCCTTCCATCCAACTGCTTCACCAGGTTTGAAGAAATGACTCTATTCCATGTCTGATGGAATGTAAGCTTCTTGAGGACAGATATTATTTCACTTTTGTTTTTCTATCCCAAATCTAACACATGGTTTGACATGAAATAAGTGCTTTTTGAATTGATTTGAGTTATCTGAGAAATTATTTTAAATTATTATCATTTTTTTAAAAATTCCCAAGTTTAACACAAGCTTTTGATCAGCCGGGGGAATGCATTCCCTTCTAGGAAAAAAAAGAATGGCCTACAAAATTCTGCCACCATCTTCATGAAGCCTTTGTCAGGCCTTTTATCTGCTCTTAGATTCATACCTGAAATTGATTACAAAGTCAGATTAATCTCTCATTATTATTGCTTTAGTCCATTCCTCATAAGCATCCTCATTAAGATCAATGAACATAGTGGCCAATAACAATGAGATTTAGGCTACATTAAACAAATTTAATATCTAGAACAGTGGAATTACATCCAGTGGAATGTAATAATAGCACTCTTTCTATACTGGACAAATTACAACCAGTAAATTGTGTCCACAAAAGGAAAAAGAATTAAAAGATTGATTAGTTATATTCAAATAATAATTCATAATAATTTATTTGTATCATGCTTTAAAGTTTGCAAAAAACTTTACATATGTTATGTCATGTGAGCCTTATAAGAATCCAGTGATGTAGTTGCTGTTATTAGACCCATTTTATAGATGAGGAAACTAAGGCAGAGAAAGGTTAAGCAGCTTGCTTCCAGTCAAATAGAATAAGTATCTGAGGCAGGATTACCATTTAGGTCTTCCTGATTCCAAGACCAGTATTCTAAATACTGTTCCCCCTACATACAGATTTCAGCTCTGGTTGAGCTGGTTGGTTGGGCTTGGTTCTCTGGTTGAAGAAGCACTTTCTAACAAAGCTGTATGAAAATGAAATGAGCTGCTTCACAAAGAAAGAATTTTTACTGTAATTTGTCAGGTAAAGCATGGAATGCATTTTTTAAGTAGTTTCAAAAGAGCAAAACCCAAATCATTTTGGTGTCAGAGAACAGGATTGGAGTTAAACATAATCTCATGAAAATCTATGTGATTTTAAAAAAAAATCTACATGGACAAAAATCTTAAATCTTAAACGAACAATAAATCCAGGTAGAGTTTGGGGACAGATTTTGGGACCTACGTCCCCATAGGGCAGAGGTGCTGGGGCACTGGCCTTTTCTAGCTCCAAACATGATCTTATAACCACATTTTGAAGAATGAGAGAGATACATCAGGGGTCATCTAACTTTGGGGACTGAAAGGTCAGGACACTAAAAAACATTGCTTGGGAAGCTAAGGGAGTAAAACAGGGAAAAGGGAATGTTGAGATTGAAAAATTCAAGAGAATAAACATCAACTAGGAAAGAAGAGCTCCCTATGGAGTGAAGATTTGGGGTAATCTAATCTCCAACCCGTAGTTTCCTTCTACATTTTCTTATTCTTGATAACTAGGTGCTAAACTCAACTGGGTCTATACAGAGGAGAAATTTCCCTTTCTTTTTTAAAAGTGTCAGTAGTATTTTATTTTTCCAATTATATGTAAAGAACATTTTCAACATTCATTTTGCAAGATTTTGAGTTCCAAATTTTTTTCTCTTTCCTTCCTTACCTTTCCACTCTCCTAGACAGAAAGCAATATAATATAGGTTACACAATATAATTATTTTAAATATATTTCCATATTAGTCCTGTTATGAAAGAAAAATCAGAACAAAAGGGGAAAACCACAAGAAAGAAAAAGCAAAACAAAAAAAAGGTGAAAATAGTATGTGCTTCATTCTCATTCAGTCTCCATAGTTCTCTCTGGATGCAGATGGCATTTTCTATCCAAATCTATTGGAATTGTTTTGGATCAATGTATTGCTGAGAAGAGCAAAAATCTTAGGTCTAACATAGTTGATCATCATATAATTCTGTTGTTACTATTGTATATGGTATTCTCCGAGGAGAAATTTTCAACACTCTGGGACAAAAGTCTATTCAATCTACCATCCTTGTTATAGATCATGTTAGAAGTGTGGGAGACTGATATAAATTCCAAAGTCCTTTCCTTAATCCTGTGTTTTCTGAACAGAACTGTTTTACCTAGGGACAAATATCTGAGGCAAGATTTAAACTCAGATTTTTTTGCCTCTGAACCTAATTTCCTATCCACTAGGATAACTAGCTGCCTTGTTATGTGATATTTGAAAAGCAATATTTTGGGAAGATAATGCCTGCTTAATTTCTTAAGGAATGATTACTTTGGGAAGACAATATTATTTAACTATTGCAATTACCTAACCTATATAAGAAAAAATATATATTTTTAGATTTTATCCAGAAATGGGATCAATCAGGAGCAAACCAAATGAGAAGCTTTAATATTATAGGCTGTTGTCTGGTCAATGATAAGAAATTAATGTATATTAACAAAGGATGATGTCAGAGCTTGACTCGGAGACTGTGACTCCAAAGTAATGCCTGGGGGATGCAAACTTTAAAATATTTTTACTACTTAAAAGACCTTATATTTGATAGCTGTGTGGGAGTATTTTAAAATCTATTAGAATATATTATTCTGTCACAATAAACATTAGTAATTATAGCCTTGGGCAAGTTCTTTTCTGAATGAATGAAATGGGGAGATTGTTAAGAATCATTTCTTAATGATTTCCATTGATTCTGGAAGTCTGTAAACATTGCTATGCAAGAAAAAAAAATCTCAGGCACTTTCAAAAATCCTTCAAGTTGTAAATAACTATATATATATATATATAAATAGTGGTAAACTCTGCAAAAAAAAAAAAATAAGTTACCCTGTTCTATAACTCAGAATCCACTGGTCATGAATGGATTGAATGAAAGAATGATCTAAGAATGCAAATCAGAATTTGTTACCCATTCCTATAAAAAATGACTGACACATGACTCTAGAATGAGCAACTCTTAGACTTTAGTGGGATATGAGATTCATGCAGGCCAGGATAATATCAATCATTTTCTGAGGCTTGAGAGACCTGGATGCATGTATTGAATTTCATTGCTGCTTTGTTTGTTTTTAAGGTGGCCATATTAAATTGTCTGATACTTATTCTAGAATAAGAATCTAGTCCAACCAATACCCAATCTAGAATTTTCTCTCTCCAATTGTTCATCTAGCCTTTGCCTAAGGAATAATCCATGATCTCCCAAAGCAGTACATTCCATTCTGCTTTCAAGATTTAAATATGTGTGTTTATATATGTATATTTATGTATACACACATATACATATACACACATATATATACATAAATGTGTATGTATATATATAATTTTACCCTCACTTAAATGTATTGCCTTTAAAAGTCTTTCATTCAATACTCATTTTTCCCTAAACTTTAGCCAATAAGGTCTTAAGAAAGGTAGTGTAGCATAATAGAAAGAAATCTGACCTTGAAATCAAAATGTCTTGAATTCAAGTCCAGCACTAAATAAATGTGTTTAATAATACATTTAATACATGTTTGTTGACTTGACTTGTTAATTTAAATTGTTAATAGAGCATGTAGCAGATAAGAGTATCCCCATTACATAGCATAGGACTTGCCAACTATCCACAATGTCATAATTACTTATTCCCTGTCTGTCTTTGACACATACTGACTAGGTGACCCTAGCATGTAATTTGATTCCAGTACTCTGGGCATGTGTCTATATAATACTATACAGCAGACAAGATGCCAACTGTCATTGGTAGAGAGTGTTTCCTCTTCTGGGAGTTCCTTCTACAAATGAAATTACAGGTCTAGTCACTATCCCTACCCTTCTCTAGGACATCCATCAGGCACACATCAGCAACATTGCATAATTTAGATTATTCCTTTGTTGACAACCATTGTCCCTTTAGAGTGTTCTCAGTAAATATTTATTGAATGAATGAATACATGAGTGAATGAATTACTAATGATACATGGCATATCCATACTCATTCAATTGAAAAGTGTTTGTTTTATTTCTTGGATAGAGATTTAATTTTCTTGGGACTAGATTCCTCTGGTCTTTGCTTTGATTTAACTCAAGACAATATTTGTAGGAACTTAGTAGGATGGAACGTGCTTAGTTGGATAATGGTGACATAAAGTATAGGATGACAAAATCTTGACAGCTGCTCAAACAAACCTTTTTTATGTATAACTGGGTGTGCTGTCAACCTTTCTAACAGAAATACTGAAAATGAGCTAAATAGACTGGAAGGTATGTTGGCTCAGAGCAGCCTAACTCTGAAACAGAATCAACAGAGAAGCAAAGATGCATCCCAGAAGAGCAAGAGAAGGCAGAATGCTTTTGGTTTGGTTTGTTTGTTGCTGTTTTTGAGAAAGCAGGATGTGAGCAGATGATGACTTTGGAGGCAGGGTGGTGAGACTCCAGCATCTGCAATGAGAAAATTCTCAGATGGGTGTCAAGGGCCCTGCAAAGGAACTGTAGCTGATTGCCAGCAGGCCAAATTGGAGGATTGACTTGATACAACCTTTTATACGCTCATAACATGAATTTCTTTGGGACATATTCCCTTTACCAATAACAGCCCAAGTATCTGGAGGAGATCTGAGAGCTCTGGGTGGAGTAAGCAGATCTGAGAATGATTTTATGGCTTAGTTTCCTGTTATTTATTTTGCTATTCTGCTGTAACTAAGTGCTTTGCTATTTGGTTTATGATTTATCTTATCTACCACTTAAACACAGTGCCTGATATATTGTAAGCAATTAAGAAAGACTCATTAGCTGGATTTGTTGCCATAAGCTGCTGGTACAAAAAGCAAGTGAATAGTATCTTGTGCTGACTATGATTGTCCATATTCAAAATCATTCTAGAATTGAGTGCAATGTCCACTATTCACAAATCAACAGTCTGCATGATACAGACCAAGAGCTATTTGGGTTTAGCTTCTTTTTTGTTCAATCCCCTACCCAAGGCTTCCCTTGGGAAATTCAGAATTTGGCTTGTTGTAAGAACAAGAAGGACACTAAAGATCATTTGTCTTGACTTCCTCATTTTAAAGATATGGAAACCGAGGCCTAAAGAGGAAGTGAATATTATTGTCCAACTTTTAAAGTCACATAGTAATGCCATAGGACTAGATTTGGCATTTTTTTAAAAATTAAAACTCTTTGTTATTCTCGGTCTTTAGTCTCCAAAATCACAGGCATCACCCATCAACTGGGGAAAACATCAACAAGTTCTAATTAATCTCTCTGGCACTAGGGAATCCAATAAATTCTGGATGAAGACTCACCAATGGCTTCCAACCAATGCAAAAGAGTACTCCAAGTTTTCCTAAATGAACCCTCATGATGTAGAATTTGGTACTGAATATGATCATCCATTGATAGTCCTGAGGTTTCCAGAGAAGGTTACAATTCAAACACTCTCAATATCCTAGAGGTAATACTGATGGGAGCACAGGGAGGAGAAAATATTATTTATTCATCATGGTATCTTCTTAGCCCCTACCACTTGAATTACTATTTATACAGAATCTGTCATTTTGACACCATTCAATGGTGTCAAATTAAAATTAAAACAAATTTAAATTTTAAAATAAAAATTTTTATTAAAATAAAAATTTTCTTAACAATGAAGCAAAAGAAAGAACAATCAAATGTCATAATAATAAAAACATCATAATCCAAAATGCCTCTACTGTTTCACAAAGTATGGGAGAGCAATCAGGTTGACAAAATTGCTAACCATTAAGAATATATTTTTTGAAAAATCAAAACTGCAGCTGACCCAAAGGGCAATAAAAAAAATTCCAGTTACGTTTAACTGGATCATCAATGATTGCTTAGGTACAATAAGTAAAGTCTAAGCCATTTTCATAAGCATATATGGCCAAAAGAAAGATATGGGTCCAATCATGTAGCTAGAATAAGGGAAACATTGAAAGCGACTTATAACTATATCATTAAGTGTGACTTGGGAAAACAAAGGCCTCCAGCAACTGCATAATTCTCTCACAAGAGTTTATGGAAAGACAGTGACATGGATCACACAAGATGAGAAAGTGTTGATGGATTGTGGTCTGCAGGGTTACAAAGTATAATCGCTTTGAAAAGGTCTCAAATACTAACAAGAATTGGTATATACTGGTATTTCCCTGCCAAGTTATAAGCTTCATTTCCCTTAGCCCTTCTGCTCAGAGCAGAAGCTTGATAAATATTTGCTGAATTGTTGACTGTCTAACAGGAAGAAAAGCACTATTCCTGGCCTACTGAGTTCAATAAAGAAGGAATAACTATCCATATGCAAACATTTTCACCAAGACCAAATTGCAGGATTTGTACATATGATGCCATTGTTGTTTTTCATCTCTGAGCTTCTGAGGTTCATTCATACTTTTCTGAAACTACTGTATCTTCTGGAATTAGGATTTTGTCAGTGTGACTGTTTCTTTTACCATTACAGATAATAATTTCCTTTATATAGTCTAAAAGAGTCTCTTTGACCAAAAAAATGTTACCTTCCCACAAGTCTTTCTGAACTTATATAGATCCTTTGATGACAGGTATATCTATCTATATTATAACATACGTATCTGTACACAATTATATAATCTGTCCCTTCAATACATATTTGTCTGTCTGTCTCTCTCTCTCTCTCTCTCTCTCTCTCTCTCTCTCTCTCTGCCTCTCTCTCTCTGCTTCTCTTTCTCTCTTTCTCACATTACTAGAATCACCCTCAAAGCCTTTCAGCTTTGTAAAAATAGAGCTTGTACTTTACTGGAAGAGTATCTGAAAATCTGAAGTTACTTCTTTCTAGATCTCTGTTGCTCTCTTTCTGTCTTGCTATCTCTCTCTCTCTGTTATTCTTCTTTCCTTCCCCACCCCCTATAAACAGGAGAAATTTAATTGTACTACTTACCTTAAGTGGCAACCCTCCCAAAACACACATACACACACACACAAAATATACTGAGAGAGGTACACACACACACACACACACACATATATATATACAAAACTATATGATGCCAAAATAAGATTTTAACATAAATTCACTTAAAGAATATTACTATTGAAAATGGGGTTTGCAGCAAAAAGAATCAATTATTATCACATAATGGCATTGGATGCAGTTCAGATTAATATCCTATGCAGCTAATTATTTTTATTATTATTTATTTTTCCTTTATGGTGCCTTCTGAGATGTATGTAGTTACAGGCTGGATCAACTGATAGACTAACTCAATGGACACCCAACCAACTATATTTATTTCTTAATGTGGGCAATTTACATTCATTATCTACATTTGTTTTCCTTGTGTTACTTTTAGGCAGGTATATTTTGAGTGTCCTTTGGCATCCTTGAAAAATCCTTACAGAATCCTGAGTATTGATACTAGCAAGACAATAGCACCTTAATTCATTTGGAGCATCTGGAGTATTTCATTTGCAGAGATTCATAGTTCTTTTGTGTCATGGACCCCTTTATCAGTCTAAAGAAACCTATGAACTCCTTAGAACAATATTTTAAATATATAAAACAAAATACATGGAATCATAAAAGAAATAAGTAATATTGAAATATAGTTATAAAAATGTTTTTAAAAAATCATGAAGAAAGGGAGGGGATATCTCTTCTGTTTGGTTTGTATGTTAGTATCCTATATGACACTGGTGACAATGGAGCATATTTTCCCCATTTTGTCCCACTCTTGATGTTGCTATCCACAGGATAGTTAAGCCAATTTATTTCTGTAATTTCTGTAGTAGAATCTTGGATTATGTCAGTCTATGTTTGGGAGACATCTTGTGAGAAAATCTAAAAGACTATGTTTGCTGCACAGCATCAAATATTTCTTGCTGTCAGTGCTTAGAAAGTAATGGCTCTGAATAAGAGAAAGGAATTTGAATGTCAGAGAGGTTTGGGGCAAATAGGCACACAACTGCATCTTTTTTGGATGGATCAGCACAATCACTTTGGAAAAGAATTTGGAACTACGCAAATAAAATAACTAAAATGCCCATATCTTTGGCTTAGAGATTCTAGTAATAGACACATATCTCAAGAAGAATGTCCTAATGGGCACCAAAATATTTTAAGAGTACTTTAGTTGTAGCAAAGAACTGGGGAAAGTGGCAAAATAAATTGTGGTATGGGAACATAATAGAATGTTATGTGTAGTAAAAAAATAATGTACTTGATGAATAAAGAGAAAATAGATATATAAACTGATGCAGAGTAAATAGTCAAGGAAACAATATACATAATTGACTACAACAATACAAATGAAAAAAATCATAAAATAATTAAAAATAAATGTTTGTTGTTCAGTTATCTCTAACTCTAATTCCACTTGGGGTTTTCTTGGCAAAGAAAGAAGAGTGATTTGCCATTTTCTTCTCCAACTCATTTAATAGACAAGGAAACTCAGGCAGACAGGATTAAGTGACTTGCCCAGGTCACACAATCATAAAGAGTAAGCAAGAGTCAAAAGAGAGCTTTGAGAAGACACTTTCCCTTTCTACCCCACCACCATTCTTTTGCAGAGATGGGAGGGCCATGTGTGTGAAACTCTGCATATACTTTCAGAATTTAGCAGAATAACTTTCAGAATTTCAGAATAACTAAAGGAATAAAAAGAGGAAAAATTACCAAAATTGAACATATTGATCAATTTTGGTAATTTTTCCTCTTTTTATTCCTTTAGTTATTCTTTTACTTTATTCTTTATTACATGGAATGTTTTTTGGGGGATGGAGAGGAGGCATGCTGGGAGAAATATAGGTGATATAAAAACAGAAGATATCATTTTTTTTTTTTTTTTTTTTTAGAAATGCGAACTGAATCTCAACTGGAAAAGCTGTTTTTCAGGTCTGAGTTTGTTACAGCATTTTACACTTTTTACACATCAGTCCCTACTACCACTAAGCAATTATTTTCCAGCGTAGTGATATTGATTGTACCACCTACCTTAAGTGGCAAAAAACCTACACAGCCATGAGACAACTCCTTTTATAATTTATCATATACACCTTTATATAGGAATATATCTATGAAGAAGAAGGTGTCATCTTTCATTAGGTTAAAGATGAGATCAGAACATTACCTGAGAGTGTACCTTTTTTTTTCTGCTTTCATCTGTATTTGCTTAAGGCAATTAATCAATAAGCAAGGACACGGGGTGAAAACATATGGTCTTTGATATTTAATAAATGGATTAGCAAAGTCCATTGCTTAATATTCAGATAGGCCTTAGGAGTATAAATTAATAAGCATTAGGTCCTTTTTAATGAGGAATTTCCCTTTTAAAACCTGAATGAATTATCCAAAAGATCTCTGGCTGAATTTCAAAGGCATTTTCTGACCTTCTAGTATTCTGGCCTGCATGAATTTTTAACAAGATGCTGTATATCTCGAAGGTCTATTAGAAATTGTCCGCATGAAATCTACTATTTTTTTCCTACCAAGTTACTGAAGCAGAGAAAAGAAAACGTCTCAAAGATAGCAAGGGAATTCTTAATTTATGTAAATGAGTTTTTCAACAAAGTGTCCTGACGCTAATAAAAACTCAACATTTTGCTTTTAAATATTCATTGTGGATGACTAAGATCTCTATTTTCATAACATCTTAATTCCTAACCATGTATGACAATATCAACAATATTAGACCCTCTTGAAATCTAACAGAGCTTTCCTACTTTAAGTAGTAAAATGCAAAGATTTACATTGAAATATCCTGCATTCCTATTTTCATCTTTGCCATCCCGAATTAAGGTTCTTTTCCTTTTAAAAATTTGAAAGAAAATTCACACACTCCTGTAACTTGTTATGTCATGGAGAACTTGTTATGTCATATGAAACTTTTTAAATAAAAGGAGAGATGAGCCAAAGGGATTAACTGTGTAGTCTAATTATCACTGGGAGCCCAAATTTGAACTCCAAACTGGCTGTTCCTAAAGCTTACTTTAACCTTTTGGAAGAGAGATATTGAGTTTCATCAGACTTTCTTGCATATCACAGGGATTCTCTGTTGTAAAAGGTAATTTGAAGCCTTTTAAAAGCTACTTTCTGCTTGTTTGGAGACTGTTGTCCAAACTTTTCATTTTGTAGCATTTGATTTAGAGGATTCAGTTTTCTTTTCCAATGAAAAGTTATTTTAATATAGAGAACATTTTAAAATCAGGTGAAATTTTTATTTTTTATTTATTTTAAACTTAAATGCAAAAAATAAGAGAAAAAAAGCATTGCTATGTGCATAGCAGAATATGAAAGGATTCAATATATAAAGTAATAAATTTCCATTTCAAGAAAACCTATGTAATAAATATTAAACATTGTGTTCAGAGTTGTCCATCTTTTCTTTGTTTCCTCATAGTTTTCTTTTGTTCTCTGCCGCACACTTTTTACTTTGTTTTTCTTTTATTCCCTTCCCTTCTCTGTCCCCAAAGAAGGCCACAATTAAGCATGGATATCTATATCAATATATCTATATTTATATAGATACACATATACATATATATAACATGTCTATACATATGTATATATGTATACATATACATTCATATGCATCTATCTATTAAGTTTGTTTGTCCTCTGTTTCTCTGAAGGTGGATAACATCTTTTTTTCATAAGTCCAAGTCTCCCTATTCTTTCTAAATTCACCACAGCAATAGTTCAATCTTATACTGTCCAGTTATTTTAATTAATCTAAAACAATATTGATAATATTTCTGACATACAATGTATTTTCCTTATTTTCTCTTTTGATTAAATCTATTTTAGCTTTGTCTGAAATCATGATTACTACCCCTGTTTTATTTACATAATAAATTCTGCTCCTGATATTTATTTTATGTTTGTGTCTATCTCTTATTTCCTATTCCTCCTGATTTCTCTAATTTACTTCTACCCCCTACCTTTCCCTATTAATTGACCTATTCCCTCTCCACCTAGAACTCTCCCTTATCCCCTACTCTCACTTTTTCCCCTTACCCTCTTGTTTCTAGAGGAATTTAAAGACTTTTGTGCCCTTCCGAATATATATGCTGTTACCTCTTTTTCCCTGTCCTGTTAATCTAAATACCCTTCTATATTCCCCTTTATTCTATTCCCTAATGCTGTTTCTTTATAAATCTAGAAGAATTTTATTCCCTTCTAAATATATATTTTCTTCTCTCCTTAACCCAGGTCAGGTGACATTTACAATATGAAGAAGGAAATGGCACACACTCCAATATCTTGGTTAAGAAAACCCCAGATGGGATCAGGAAGAATTGAACATGACTGTAATGATTGAATAATGACAATGACATTTCTAATAAAGCAATGTGTTAATGTAAACTTTTAAAGATCTTATAGCTAAATCCAAGGGAGACCTCAATTGGACCATCCTGGGGAAAATACAATTTGTGCTATTTAAAAAGATTTGTGCTATTAAAATTTATATGGGATGAAATTGTAGAAAGGAATATGTTTAACAGTTTTCAGTGTATATTCTTTTCCTAACTAAATTATATCCACCTCGAGTTTTCCTGGAATTTCCTGTCAAGACCTCCCTGCTATATCCAAAAAACTTTTCCTTGCATTATACATTTGTATGAATCATACTTTACTCATTTTTTACATCCCTTCCCCAATGTAAGCTCCTTGAAAGCAGCATTATATCATATCTTTATATGTTTACACCCAGATCCTAGAACAAAATAATAGAACTAAGACTTTACAATGCATTTCTTAAATATTGTTCATCACTGTGGACATATTCTTTACCAATAAAGATAGTAACCCTTCTAATTATATTAATTTGTAAATACTCAATTGACTTTTATATTTTCATATTTTGTCTAAAAGACAAAGAGTTTACTAACAGCAACAATTGTTGCAGGGTCAGTCTGCTTGACTATTACTCCATCTATCCTTCTTTCTATAATTCATCCTATTTATCCATTCATTCATCTCATTTTTGACTATGGATTAATATTTATCTAAACTGCCACTAATCTAGAAATTTTTCATCTTAACTGTCACCTATCATATTCATATCTAGCATCTGTCTAAAATATGTGATTGAGCTATTCACATATTTATCATCTAATTAATCTGTCACCAATCTAATTTGCTATCGTGTCAATCAATCATTATTTATTAACTGTCTCCTATGTTCCAGGCACTGGTGACAGCACTAGAGACACAGACAAAATTGAAACATCATTTTCCTTCAGGAAGCTTACCTTTTATCAAAAATCATATTTTTCCTGTGGGGGTCAGCAGGCATGTGTTTCTATATATTCATATACATGCTTAAATGTGTGTACATGTGTGTGTATATCAAATAATTGAGACGGTAAATAGCATCTGGAACGGGGAGAAACAGAAAAAGGTTCAGATAAGAGGTGGTGCTGGAGATCAGTTCTGAGGAAACTGTCAAGTAATAAAGAGGTTCTTAACATAGCATTCACAGTCCCCAAAGGAGCCTGAAGGCAGATTTCAGACAGTCTGTGAACTTGGTTGGAAAAATCAAAAATTACATCTTAATTTTCATTAACCTCTAACTGGATTTTCCTTCAATTGTTTAAAAAAATTGTTCTGAGAAAAGTTACATAGACTTCAGTAGAGAATCAAAAGGGTCTGTGATACAGGTGTCATTTATTCATCTAGTAATTCTCTTTTCCCCTCTTCATCTTCTTTCTCCCTCCTCTCTCTGTCTCTGTCTCTTTCTCTGTATCTGCCTCTCTCTCTGTCTGTTCAAACACACACACACACACACACACATTTAAATTATCTATATAAATTAATGTTATCACTTGGCCACGTTATATATGCATATGTATATATAAAATTTCCAATTTATTATTTATTTATAACTATCATCTCTGTGATCTATCATCAATATATATCTTATTAATAATATATCCAATCTCTCAGCGTTATCCATTGAATCTATCTATCTAACCAACCTCATTTTACATATGAGGGAATTGAGGCAAAGAAAAAAAATAACTTTCCCACAGTCACACAGTGAGATAGTGTCTAAGACTTGATTTGAATTGTCTTTCTTCCTCCAGGTTAGTGTTCTATCCATTGCCCCACCTATCTGCATCTACAGTAAGGAAGTGAGGGAGACCTAGGGTCAAATCTGCCAAAAACAAATCTACTTCAGCTTCCTAATCTATTACATGGGGATGGTAATTAAACCTACCCCTCAGAATTATTGTTAAGATAAAATGGAATGATGAATGTGAAATCCTGCAGAAACCCAAAAGTGTTAACTGAACATAGGCTGCTTGTGTTGTATTACTTAATTTCAATCTTAGGGGAATCTCACAATATAGTAGATAGGAGAATAGTAACATAAGAATTCAATATTGACAATAGATGATGGAATGTTTCATCATATTGGGGAAGGGAGGGAACTTGTGATCTGTTTTGTGTCTCCTGTGTGATTAAGTGGAAGGCATATCAGCTCTCTTGGCTGTAGTTTTGTCATCTGTAAATTACTAGGTTGGATTAGATACCTTTTAAGGAGCCTTCCAACTATATTATATAACTCTGTAGTCTTATGATCAACATAAGTTAGAAACAGTAAGTGAAACTTGTAGGAACCTACAAAGTGAAAATAGGATGTAGATTAATTGGGGAAGAAAGAAAGGAAAGGGGAATTAAAGTCCAAGCAGAGAGATTAATTTTGGGAAGACCCAAAGGTAGGAATAAGTCTTCTTTGTTCCTAGAGATGAAGGAGATCATCAGACAAAATCTGGAACCCATGATCAGAAACAACTGGAGGTAAAGTTGGAATGATATAATGATAATATATTATGCAGAGCATTGGAAACAAAAAAATTTGCATTTAATATTTGTGTGTGTGTGTGTGTGTGTGTGCTTTTAACATAGAAGAAAGTAGAAATGAAAAGTTATTTGAACCATGGAATGAAACAATGATATAGAAATCTAGAAATAGTATACAAGATGAAGGGGGAAGGAGCAGAATCTAAACGAAGAGGGATGAAATTTGGAGGTTTTCTATAATAATCAAGGCATAAACTGATGTGGATGTGAATAAGAATGGAGATAGTGGGAATGTGGGAAGCTGTTTTGTACAAAGATAAAAGGTAATTGGAAGCAGCTGTTGGGGTGAAGGAGAAAAATAAGTTAAAGATGACTTCAGTGTTTTAAGCTGGTTGCCTAGGATAATGATGATACCATTCAATAGTGACAGAGAATTTGGGAAGAGAAAAGTAAGATATGTTTTCCATGTAGTAGCAACTCTAATATGAATGAGAAATTTTGTTCTCTGTTAATTGAAAATAACTGTTTGTTTTTAGTTTTTTTCACTAAATCTCAAATGCAGTGGTGTTTGGGTGGAATTTGAGCTTTTAAGAATGTGAATGAGTCTGAAAGTCAAGATCAAGTCAGCATATTTATGACTACTGCTGTGTTGGACAACGAAAACATTATCATTTATATATCATTCTTTCCCCTCATTCTATTCAATCCAAATAGTATTTCTTTAGTGTCCATTTTGTTGTAAGAATGTGAATACAAAGGTCAAAGTCAAAAAAAAAATAATTATAGCAGGTATATAGCAGATAATACAGGTATTGTTGTGGTCTAGTTAAATGTTGAAGGTAAAAATTGAATGTTATTTTGAGCTTGTTCTCCCATGTTTTCTCTATCTCCATCTTCAGAAATTCTCTAGTCTTTTAATTTTCATGCATGTTAAGAGACCAGCTGTTTTAGGAAGTCATCATTGGATATACAATCACTCCCTTATTATTTATTCTAGAGGAAGAAGGGAATTACTGAAACTTTTTGAACAAGGGAGCAATATTGGTCAGATTTTTGTTTTAGGAGCTTCAGTTTAACAGCTGTGAGGAGAATGGATTTGAGAAGAGAGACAAGAGTACCAATTAGAAAGCTATGACAGTAATCCAAGTGAGTGATGATGAGTGTAGAAATAAGGAAAAGGGACTGAAAGAAGGAAATGGTTGTGATCTTGTAAGAGGAGAAGAGAACAAATGTGAGAAATGTGATTGTAAACATTTTAAGAAATCCTGTCAACTAATTTGATGCACAAGGTGCTTGAGAAAGAATAGCCAAGGATGACTTGAAGTGACCTGGTAATTAGAAGAATGATGATACTCTCTAGAGAAATGGGGCAGTTAAAAGAGGGGTGGGTTTTAGAGATAAGATAATTAACTCTGTTTTAGGCATATTGAATTTAAGAGTCCTGTGGGAAATTCAGATGAAGTTGTCTAGCTGGCAATAGGCTATGTGGGATGAGCTAAGGAGAGATAAAGGCTAATCATTTGTATAGAGATTATAATTGAACTGATGGGTGCTGATGAGATCATTGAAGGAGAATAAATAGAGGAAAATAGGTCCCTTGATAAAGCCCTAGAAAACAGGGCATAATAGATAATTCCAGCAAAGAAGAATGAGAAGGATCAAATGGACTGGTAAGAAGACAAGGAGAAGAGAGGAATGTCACAAAAACCTAGAATGGAGAGCTGACTTCAGTGAATGCATTGTCTTCTCATAGTAAGAGTTTAATAAGTGCTTGTTGGATTATTTTGGGTTGGAATGGTCTAATAATAAATTTTGAAGATGTCCAAATTTCTCAAGTTGAGAGAGATTTTGCAGTTTACCTCTTCAATGGAAGATGTGAATCATCAATTCTAGGTGCTATTTAATATGATTAGTGTGCTTTCAGTATAGCATTAGGATCAATGAACCTTTAAATTACAGCAAAGAAATAAACATCAGTTGGAGGTAAAAGATTATCTGAAAATTAGGATTTCTGCACTATAATTGATGACAGTAAGATTTTTCTTTGTTCCTGTTCATTTTTTCATTTGTTTCTCATATTTAGCTCTTCTGAATTTGACTTACCGTGATTGGCAAATTATAAACCAAAGAGGCAAGCAGATGTCTTCAGATTTTTTTTTTCTTCAAGATTTGAGTTTGCTGCTACTCATTTAGAAGGCTCTTGAGCAGTCCCATAAAATGAGCCATTCACTTTTTATGGGTGCAATGAAGATGAGCCTGAAACGTTAAGCTGGAAAAATGTCCACGTGTGGTGAACTGCTAGAAGATTGTCAAAGACACAGCAAAAGGAGGGAGAAAGAATTACTGACTGAGTTCCAAAGGGACATTTTGTAAAAATTCACTAATTGGTTGAAAAATGACTTTTCTAATTTCTAATTAGTGAAATTTCTAGTAATGAAAAAATAAAAGTTAGCCTCAGGAAATTGGTTTTATACAATTTAAATGACTACATCAGGACTCTTGTCACTTCATTATTACATGGCATTTATTAACCATCTTTATTGTGCAAGAAACAATAGCTAGTATTTTTTAAAATACAATGACTGTTTTCATTCAAGACATTAGCAAAAGAGTATCTCAAATTATGTTGTCTTATTTCTACTGGACTTTTATAAAACAAAAAACCAAAAAGAGATTTGGCATCAAAGGTTTTTTGTTTGTTTGGTTTGATTTTAGAATATTTCAGTATTAGAGCTTCAGTTCAACAATTCAATTCAAGTTTACACACTTGAAGCATAATCCCAATCCTGAAGGATATTATGTTTTAGTGTGATTAGGAGGTAAAGACATGTATGAGAAAAGGAAGTAGAAATAACATGTATACAGAAAAGTGAGTAAAAAATAAATACAAATAATGTTGATGAATTGGAAGAAGTGGAGTGTGGAGAATTAAGTAAAAGGAAAATGAATAAAGAACTCTTGTAGAATGTTGTATTTGCACTAAGACTTAAATGGAACTATGGCTTCCAAGAGGTAAATGTGAAGAAGACTCCAGCATTAACATTTTTTTTATCCATCCCATTCTTAATATGACCTCTTACAGCAAAATCCTAAAGGGAAAAAAAAGCTTCGAGTTTCCAGAATGTTGAGGGAAATGGTTATTATGGAATTATAGATTTAGAGCTGGAAGGGATTTCATAGGCTATCTGGTCCAACCTTCTCATTTTTAAGACTTTGAATGACTTCTCCAGGGTCATAGCCAGTTCTAGTTAGTAATATTTCCTTTTTTCTGAAGGTCCAAAGGGAAAAGGGAAAGAACCTCAGTGAAGAAAATAATTCTTTAAAAATTAGAATTGGAGGGCAGCTAGATGGCACAGTGGATAGAGCACCGGCTCTGAAGTCAGGAGAACCTGAGTTCAAATCTGGCCTCAAGACACTTAACCCTTCCTAGTTGTGTGAACCTGGGCAAACTGATTCAGAAAAAAAAAAATTGGACAAGTAGAAGCTAATGACTCTGTGGGACATTAAGAAACAATTGTGTCAAGAGAATGAAAAATAGAAGAAAATGTGAAATATATTATTGGGAAAAAATGACTTGGAAAATAGATTGATAACTTAAGAGTTATTGAAAACTATGATCAAATAAAGAAACTTAATAATCAAGAAATTATGGAGAAAAACTGCCCTGCTATTTTACATTTAGAGAATAAAATAAAAATTGAAAGACTCCACAATCACATACTAAAAGAGATCCCCAAATGAAAACTCCCAAGGACATTATAGCCAAATTCCTGAGCTTCCAGAGCAAAGAGAAGATACTTCAAGCAACTAAAAGGAAAAAAAATCATATATTGTAGAGCCACAATCAGGCTCACATAAGATTTAGCAGCTATAGTATTAAAGAAGCAGATGGCTTGTTGTGATTCAATCCCTCATTCATGTCTGATTTTTGATGACCTCTTGGGCCATACCACATTTGACTTTTACTTTCTTCTTTAATTTTCTTGAAGAGATCTATTTTTTTCATCCTATTATTTTCTTCTGTTTCTTTGAATTACTCATTTAAGAAAACCCTCTCATCTCTTCCTATTCTCTAGAATTCAGCATTCAGTTGAGTATATCTTTCCCTTTTCTCTGTTACCTTTTACTTTCCTCTCTTTAAGTCTATACAAATTCATGTTCATTGGTTTTATGATACTATCTATCCATCTCATTCTCTGTTCACTTTTCTTTTTGCTATCAATCTTTTCCAATATTGTGCACTTTTCCAAGAAGTTCTGTCTTCTCATCTAGGTTTCAGCTTCAGTATTTGACCTTCCAATGAATAGTATGAATTAATTTAAGTATGGATTGATTTGATCTCTTTGTTGTCCAAGGAACTCCCAAAAATCTTCTCTAGCACCACAATTTGAAAGCATCAATTCGGTGGCACTCAGGCTTGTTTTGTTTTGTTTTGTTTTTTGTTTTTAATAGTCCAACTCTTGCAATTATGCATCGTTACTGGAAAAAGCATAGCTTTGATTGTGAAGATCTTTGTTGGCAAGATGATGTTTCTGCTTTTTAGAATGCTGTCCAGTTTTGCCATAACTTTCCTTCTAAGGAGCAAGCTGTCTTTTAATTTCATGGTTACGGTCATTGTCTGCAGTGATCTTTGAGACCAAGAATAGGAGATCTGATATTGTTTCCATTTTTTCTGCCTCTATTTGCCAGGAAATGATGGGACCAGTTGCTAAAATCTTAGTGGTTTTGATGTGAAGCTTCAAGCCAGTTTTTACACTCTCCTCTTTCACCCTCACCAAGAGGCTTCTTAATTCCTCTTCACATTCTGCCATCTGGTATCATCTGCATATCTAATATTGTTGACATCTCTCCTGGCAACTTTAATTCCAGCTTTTGATTCATCCAGCCTGACATTTCACATGATATATTCTGCATATAAGTTAAATAAGTGAGGTGACAATAAACAGTCTTGTACTGCTTTTCCAATCTTAACTCAATTAATTTTTTCACATTCAGTCCTGTTATTTTTTGGCTTATATACAAGTTCTAAAGGAAACAAGTAAAATTATCTAATACTTTCATTTCTTTGAAAATCTGATATTTTTATTATGATTCACACAGTCAAAGGTTTTTTGTGCAATTGGTGAAACAGAAGGAAATGTTTTACCTTAATTTTCTTGATTTCTCTATAATCCAGTGAATGTTGGCAGTTGTCTAAGATACATGGCTTAAAATCAGCAAGTACACCATTGTGATTATTGGTGATGTTAAGATCTTTCTTGTATAATTATTTTCTGTGTTCTGTGTCACCTTTTTAAAATTTCTTTTACTTCTGTTAAGTCCCTTATTATGCCCACTTTTTGCATGAAACTTTCCTTGTATATCTTTAATTTTCTAGAAGAGATCTGTCTTTTTTTTTCATTCTGTTGTTTTCTTCTATTTCTTTGAATTATTCAAGAAAATCCTTTCATCTCTTCCTGCTGTTTTCTAGAATTCTGTAGTTAGTTGAGTATATCTTTCTCTTTTCTCTTTTAGCTTTTACTTTTCTTCTTTCCTTAGTAAGCTTTGCTCAGAAGGACATTTTCTTTCTTATTTTTCTTTTCTTTGGAATGTTTTTGTTACTGCCTTCTGTAATCTCCATTATCATTTCTCCATTATCAGTCTCCAATCATCTTAGGTAACCCTGCACAAGATAGTTTGTAATTTCATTGAGCTATACAAGTCCTTCTACAACAACAAGGCAATAATTAGGGATGGAAGTGGGGGTGGCACTGTAGATCACATAGATCATTTACAGAATTCCTAATGGGTGAAACAAATGATCATCTGTACTGTGAAGAGACTTCAATGGGGTCGATTTTCATCTATGGAGGGGAATTTGGGTTGGAGATAGTGGTGATTTTACTAGTTACTGACAATGTCACCAAATAGCCTTTCCAAGAGCGAATATTTCTCTGGTTCCCTGAAAAATGTGATGAATTCATAAAAGATTGTGTTTCAATCCCTTCTCCAAGTAACATAAATTTTTATAAACATTGCCCAGTGTCCATCACATCCAGATGAAATGAGATCACATTCTGGGGGGACTGTTTGTGTTCTAGTATTGTTGGTATTAAATCTGAATGGAATAAAAAATGTAATATACTATCAGAATCTCACATACACATAACGGGAAAAACCCAGGGCTCTTTAGCAAGGGACTTTTAAATCCTTGCAATGCTTAGCAAAGCAGGTCATATGTTTGGTACCTGAACTTCAGAAATTTCTGGAATATCACCAAGTGTGTGTCTCATCAGAATTTGTCTCTCCTGCCAAAATTTGCCATAAGCATGGAAGAGATAAAATGCCAACCCTGAAACATATGGGCAGAAGATAAAAGGAATTCAATGAACAGGAAAATGTGTTTCTTTAAAATTTGCGCTTCAGCCATTTTTCTTCAATGTTTCATAATGTTGTCAGGATATTGTCCACACGATATCCAAGGAATTAGTCGATTCTGTACAAAAATGAGTCAATTATGTGAAGTAAAAAAAGCACTGTGGTTATTTGGAATTGTATAGATACGACTTTTTTTTTTTCATTTTTCAATGACTTTGTTATTGTAGAAAAAAATGCTTGAGTGAACTAATAGATAATAATTGGTTTAGATAGACTTTGCATCATATGCAATTATGAATATTTGGAATATATAAGTTTTATCTTGTGATATTACCATAACTTTATTATTCTAGGGTCACAAGATTAGTATGAATTAAGCGGTTTATTTTCTCCTAGTTATTTCTTTCTACTCTGACAGTGTCATTTTCTTGCTCAAAATGCTCTCATGTTTCCCAATTGCCTCTAGAATAGAATATAAATTCTGACTCAGGATTTAAAGTTCTTCACAATTTGACTCCAGGCTACCTTTCCAAGCTGTTTATACATTACCTCCTCCTCACTCTGTATTTCAGCTAAACTGTCTTGTTGGCTGATCCTCATAGAGGACAGTCTGTCTCCCATCATTATGCCTTTGCATAACCAGGGTTTCATGCCTAGAATGCTCTCCTTTATATTCACTTCTTGGGTGTTACCTCTTTTAAGAGATTTTTTTAAAAATCCCCCAATATCCGTTGCCCTCCCCAGTTCCTCTGAATTAATTTTAATATATTTTGTATTTATATATCTGTAAATCTGATGACTCTAAACAGAACAAAGATCTCTTGAAGGTAGAGACTATCCTGTTGCATAGAAAGAACTTCATAAGTGCTTGTTGATTGATTATTATGTTTGTGTCTTATATAAACTGCCACCAGATCAAGTGGTGTTTTCTCTGGCTGCTGATTGGTACAGTAGAAAAGGGCACCAAACCTGGAGTCAAGAAGACTTGAATACAAATTGACCTTAGACACTTATTGACTGTATGAACAAGTCACTTAATGTTTGCCTCAGTTTCCTATCTGAAAAAAATTGATTTAATAATAGCATTCATCTTTAAGCAATTTTTGAGGATCAAATGAGATAATAATTGTAATATGCTTAGCACAATGTGTAGAACATAAGTACTACATAAATGTTTATTATTATTATTAATTTTGAGATATCTTGGGCATAATAAGCATTTAATAAGTATTAACTCAGCATTATTAATATCTTATGATTCAAAAATCCTGAATTCTTTTTTCTCAATAGTATTTTATTTTTCCAAATTCAAGTAAAGATAGTTTTCAACATTCATTTCTGTAAGATTTTGTGTTTCAACATTTTTCTCCCTTACAAGACAACAAGCAACCCAATATAGATTAATCATGTATAATCCTTCTAAACATATTTCCATATTTGTCATGTTGTTCAAGGGAAAAAAATAGACCAAAAAGGGAAAAAAACATGAGAGAGAAAAAGAAAACAAACAAAGAAAGAGGTGAAAATATCATATTTTGATCCACATTCAGTCTCCACAGTTCTTTCTCTGGGTGTGGATGGCATTTTCCATCCTGAGTCTATTGGAATTCTCTTGGATCGCTGCATTTCTGAGAAGAGCCAAGTCTATCACGCTGATCAGCACACAATCCTCCTCTTACTATGTATAAAATTCTCCCGACTCTGCTCACTTCACTCAGTATCAATTCACAAAAGTCTTTCCAGGCTTCTCTGAAATCAACCTGTTCATCATTTTTTTATAGAACAATAGTATTCCATAACATTCCTATATCATAACTTATTCAGTCATTTTCCAACTGATGGGCATCCACTCAGTTTCCAGTTCCTTGCCACTACAAAAAGAGCTGCTACAAACATTTTTGCATGTGTGGGTCCTTTTTCCTCTTTTATGGTCTCTTTTGGATACAAACACAGTAGAGACACTGCTGGATCCAAAGAGATACATCGTTTTATAGCCTTTTAGGCATAGTTCCAAGTTATTCTCCAGAACAGTTGGATCATTTCACAACTCCTCCAACAATGCTTTAGTATCCCAGTTTTCCCACATTCCTTCCAACAAGGATTTTCTTAAGCATGGTTAGCTGAATTTAAAAAAAAAAAAAAAGCATATTTACCTACTTAAAACAAATTGATTTTAAATAATTGTACCAGAGGGCAAGAATTCAGAACAATCAACTCCTCCCAAAGCCTTCCTTAATAACAAGTTTAGAATTTTATAGATAATTCTACATTTTCCATCAGTTGTTCTGTTTAGTTTCAGTTCCACAAATATCATGTCCTTGCAATGGGTCCCTCTTGATCCCTCATCATCTTTCAGCTTTTTCTTGTATATTGTATTTCTCCATTAGATTATAATCTCCTTCAGAGTAGGCTCTTTTTAAAAAATTTTTATTCCACTCACTACTTTAGCCCAGTACCTGGCACATAATCTGTACTTAATAAATGTTTGTTGAATTGAAAATTATTCAGGGGAGAAATAAAACATATTAACTTTTGAGAGAATTTACTTACCAGGAATTCCTTATATTCATAAAATCATAAATCTGCATATATATGTGTATATATATATGTGTATGTGTATATAAAATCTTTTATAAGATTATAGGATAGGGTTAATCAAAAAAGTAGAGAAAAGTAATTTCATTCTATTGGCAGCATGTGTTTTTATACCCAGGAGTTCCTCACTGAAAGAAATCACAGATCTGGATCACATTTCATATCAGAAACAAATACTTAAATTGAATAAAATTGTTATAATCAGAGGAACTGATGACTGGTAATTTTATTTTGAGTGAACTGAGATTACAAGTGGCAATAGGATTATTTACTTAAAACTTTTCTCATATTCAGAAAGGCAATATACTAAAGGCACACCTTGTTTTATTATGTTTTACTTTATTGTGCTTTGTAGATATTACATTTTTTTTTAACAAATTGAACGTTTTTAGTAACTTTGTGCCAAGCAAATTTATTGGAGCCATTTTTCCAATGGTATGTGCTTACAACATGCTTCTGTGTCACATTTTGGTAATTCTCACAATATTTTTAAAATTTCAGAATTTTTAATCTATTTATTATTTAAATCTATTAGATTTCTTATGGTGATTTATGATGTTACTATTGTAACTGTTTTGGGGTGCCATGAACTGGGCCCATATAAAAAGGCAAAATATTGGGTGTGTTCTGACTGCTACACTTCCAAATGTTTTCCTCCTCTCCCTCTCCTTGACCCTATTCCATTCCAAATGTCTCAAGTGAGGGGCAAATCCATGAGGCAAACATCATTATCTTATTTTCAAAAATTTCTACAATTGCTGCAAGCTTCAGCAACTAATACCCTGATCAGTCAGCAGCCATCAACATGGAAGCAAGACTCTCCATCAGCAAAAAGATTGTGACTAACTAAAGGCGCAGATGATAGAATTTTTATCAATTTTTTAAACAAAATTTTCATATGCACTGGGAAATGAAAAAAATTACATAACTTTCTTTATTGCAATACTTGCTTTATTGTGGTGATGTGGACCCACACCTCAATAGCTCCAAGGTACAACTGCACAGTGAAAAGCATGCTTTCTGTGGAATCAGAGGACCTGGAATCATGTGATGGATTGGGTAAGTTATTAAACCACTCTAAGTCTTGGATTCCTATCTATAAGTTGAGGAAGTTAGCCTAAACAAATTCTAAGGTCCCTCCCAGTTCTCAATCTTTTACCCTTTAGTATGCTTTTGTAGTGAGATTTTTCTGCATTGCTCCATTAGATTCTCTTTTATTTTATTATAAGCATTTATCTCAATGGTCCACATTGAAGATAAAAAGTAGGTTGATGTGTATCTCCAAGGGGATGCACTTGATAGGGTAGAAATAATTTCTTCCTGTTCCTAATCCCAGTCCCCTCCTACTTTCAATCTCTGTACATCTAGAAGAAACTACCAATTAAATTCAATTAATATTTATTCCTAAATTTGGAAAATTGTGCTTAAGTGCGGGGAGTACAAATATGGAATAAGACATAATTGCTGCCCAGGTATCTTGCATATATAGAAAGGGGACAAAATGTGTACCCAAGCAAACACAAGACAATTTTGTCCCCTCTTCAACTTCACAAAGAACTTTATTCCATCCTGTAGAGCCAGAAGAAAAACTTCAAACTGCCAAAGAGTGAGGACATATCCTGAAAAAAAATAATTAATTGAAAACAAAAATCTGTTTACCTATCTTGTTATATGCAAAGTGAGATTTCAAAATTAGAACTGTCATATTTTTTTTTTGCTTATAGGAATTAGGTTTTATTTTTCTTTTGATATTATCTTTATTTCTAACTCTTTAACACCATCTTTCCCACCCCCTCAGTTTAAATAACTGGGAGAAATACCAATTTAATTCACCAGCAACATAAAAGCCAAGAACAATGCTATCATATAAATATAAATAGCAAGAATGTCCCCAATATGTCATGTTTATTTTAACAAAAAAACTGATCTAATTTATATTTTAATATATTTAACATCTACTGGTCATCCTGCCATCTAGGGGAGGGGGTGGGGGGATAAGAGGTGAAAAATTGGAACAAGAGGTTTGGCAATTGTTAATGCTGTGAAGTTACACATGCATATATCCTGTAAATAAAAGGCTATTAAAAAAAAACAAAACTGGATGGTCACAGAGGTAGATAAGCATTTTTCATCTTGGCCATATAATGAAGATTCAAATTCTTTTATTGATTTTGACAACCAAATTCCAATTTTCCTAATGATATTGAATGAACAACCAACTCTGAGAGTCTAAGAAGCCTCTTGAATGACATCAAAGCCAGTCACTGTCTATGAACCCTAGTTTGGTACTATATAAGATGTAAAGAACCTACAAGTAAAATAGTGGGGATTAAAAAGTTCCCCAAGCTTTATCTTTTTTTTTTTTTGTTTGACATTGGTCAGTAAGTCAATAAACATTTATTAATGACATACTGTGTTCCAGGCAGGGTGCTAAGCACTAGAGATACAAAGAGAGACAAAAATCTTAAGGAACTCACAGATTGTAGCATCTAATCTCTTTTCTCCCTTTTCTTGGCTCTTGTCCTATTCAGAAAATTCTTATCTCTTTGCTTTCAATCCTTCCCATTTCCGATTTACTCCATGTACATCTGCTAAAATAATCTTTCTAAAGTATAGGTCTAACCATATCTCTTCTCTGTTCAAGGAACTTCCATAGCTCTTTGTTCTAGAATGGGTATAATAATTTTCTTGATTACCTCTAGATTAATTTATAAACTCCTCAGTCTTCCATAGTCTGATTCTAATTTGTCTTTCAAACTGATTTCATGCTCCTTTCTTTCATGCATTTCATAAAAACTGGAATCTGACCCTCTTTCACTCTGAGCTAGGATAATGCTGAGTCATAACAAATATAATTCCAGTCCCCTTCTCAGCTGAATCCACAATGCTGAGCTGATATAATTCCCAAGTTCACTTTCAAGTATGTGTAGATTTTCCATAATTGACTTCAATCTGCTAGTCACTGGCTGTGTGGCTAGTCAGTGTCTTTCCTTATTTTTTCAATTATTTTGTTCTTTGGAGGCATTCCAGAAAGAGACCTGAGAAAATACGGTAAGGGATAAGATCTGAGGTTCTGTATATATATACACACACATATATGTCTCCATCCATTCCATCTCACTGCTAGTTTTTGCTTGTTTTAGGTGTAGGATTCTGAAGAGTATGTGCTTTGAGAGGTTAAGAAAGAGTTTTTGAAGACATCTGGAAGTAGAGACCAGAATGGGCTCTATAGCTAGCCTAACACAGAATACTCCTCTCCCATGGAAGGGTTTTTGGAACAGAATCAGAAGTAGTTGAGACAATAGTTATTCAGTAGTATGGACATGAACTTAGAAGGACTAATGCTGTACAGAAAGTGCACTAAATCTGAGCCTATTGTGCATAAGAACTGAGGTGATATGGGGGAGTATACAGCTCCTCAGCCACTGGGGAGAAAGAAAACATTTATACTGGCATTATTGATATGTATTTAAAATAAATATCTCTTCATAAATAATAATTGATATCAGCTGACTAAATGGAACTGAGGTACCTGTTCTTTTAGTGAGTAATAATGGGAGAAACATTCCAGAATAGAGGTTTTCCCATATTTCACTTACAGTAGCTAGATGGGAGAAATTGCATAAGCAGAAAGGGAAAATATCTATAGGGAAAGGAAGAAAAGGAGAAAGTTAGAAAGTACCATTTGAGGTGTTCTCTTCTTTTCCTGAATGAATAAAGGATCTTACCATCCTTCCAATGCCATAATTTAAACTTTAGATTTCAAAGACAACGGTATACCAACCAGCTGAATCCGGCTGGATTTTAGTGATCTTTACCATCAATTCCTCAATCTCTGTCCTTTATATCTTTGTTTTATTCCCATTCCATACATGACCAGCTTTAAAAAGGGGAATTTGCTTTTTGCAAATATATAGTTGGTCAAAATAGTTTCCTCTATTTTTTTTCCTTTATTGCATGGGATGGGGGATGATTCCATGCTTTTATTTTTAAAATATGAATAATTTAGTTTTTATTTCAAAAATAAAATTAGCTCATATTTTATCATTTATTTTAAAACAGTTTCTAATTTTACTCTTTGATTTAATTTTATTAACTCTATCTTTGATCTTCAAAATGATAGGTAAGAGAAGAGAAAATCTATAGAAGCAAAATCCTTTAAAAAAAAAAAAAAGATCATTTCCCATGTTAAAATCAGTCTGAGAAAGTTGACATTCATGCAAAAAAAAAAATACTCAGTTTTGGTCAAATGCCCAAAACAGTCCTGATTGCTTCATGTCCTTGAATTTTGCTCCCTGAAAAATCATTTCTGATCATTGAAATGCAGACTTCATGCTCAATTTTCTTGAAATTTTTTTTGAAGGTCCATAACTTTATTTATGGACTTTCCATCATAATAATTCTAATGTGGATTTCCTAGGCCAGATATGAAGTGACTGTGTTCTAAATATAAAATATGACATTATCCCATTCATTTCTCTTTTCTGCTCACACTCCACCAAGTTTTAAAAGTGGAAGGAAGAGACTCAGTTGGAGAATGTGGGTCAAGTATGTTTGTTTCTCCTCCAAGCCATTTTGACAGGTTGACAGATGGATATACAACCGAGTGCTCTGCCGTTTGCATATTGGCAAACTGATATGGGGCAGGGATATGAACATATTTTCATATTACAGTGACAATAAATATGCTAGGCTCGAATCTCATTCAATGTAGCTCTATGGAAGAATTCCCTCAGAGTACATAGACTGAGGCCTGGCCTACTATTTTTATCACATCAATTTCAGTAGTCAGCAGGAAGAAACACTAAATTTTCTGGGGAAATGTTGCTGCTTTTTGGCATACAATAACCTCATATTCACTGCAAGCAAACATGAGCATAAATTCATTTATGGATGACTGCAAGAGCTATTTCCTTTATGGCTATTGACATATGATCATATAAACCCTTGGGAGGTTAAAAATCTGTTCTAATTCTCCAAAAAATAAAATTAAGAATAAAAAATAATCTGTTCTACATGCAAGCTCATCTTTCCTGTAATGAGGCAGCCAATAAATCAGAAGAGTAGTGTTTCCTTGTGAAAAATTGGTGCACCTGACACTGGTACAATGATATTTCTAGACATTGAATTCAGGAAGTCATTTCTAGAAGCAATTATCATAGGAATTGGAACCAATTTGGATGATTATTTCAAGCTACAACTGTATTTAAATCTGCCATTTCCTTTCTGTGTGACTTTGAGAAAGTCCTTTCATCTCTCTGGGTCTCAGCTTCCTCACCTATTCAAATAAAATTTTGGAACTAGATGTTCTTTAAGGTTCTTTCTAGCCCTAAGGCAAGGATCCTATGAATGAGTGGCAGGTCATTGACTTCAGATAACAAACCACTACACGGTGTGTATTTGATGTGGTGGTAATGGAACTATTCTTTCGATTTTATTAACATGGGAAACTACCAATATGGACATTTCTTTCATCAACCTAAATCAGAAATTCACCTATAATTTAGTCTTGGTGAGTTAAGAATTCATCAGTGAAATCACAGATCTATCCCAAAATAATTTTGATATTTTCACTGATTTAAGGAAATAACTAGCTGCCTGGATGGGTGCATGGTAAGCCACAGAATAAGCAGTGATCTGATAAAATATAGCATAGTACATAAACTGCTGTGTCTAAATATCCAGGATTAAAAATTCTAAGAACTAGGTTTTAACAAAGAGAGTTGAAATGTTAAACATTATATACAAGGTCCCAGTCAGAGACTTGGGCTTTTTCTAAACTGTCTTTTATTGGTAGACACACATTTCTCATTCAGATGATTCTGAGTTAAAATCAACCCCAAAAGGATCCTACCAGGGTGGAATTTTTTTTTTTTTGTGACATCTAAGACAAATGTCCAACTTGAACATTTTCAGCAATGGGAAAACGACTGACACCCAAACAGGACATTTCATTGTTGGGCAGTCCAACTCTTTGGCTAACCAAACATAGCTAGCTGAAGTTGCATTTTTGTTTTATTTGTATTTAGAATGGTGAATGACTGCAGAATTTTTCTTTGTGTTTTGCATAGGTCTCATTCTGTAGACATGTTGAGTTCTCTTCTCTGAATGACCAAATATGAGCAGAATTCTAGTATAATTGATAGCAAGCAGTAGTTCAGCTTAATTATAGTTTATTTAAGCACAAAATCAAGATGAATATACAGAAAATATTTTTAGAATTGAAAACAACATGTTGAGATTCATAATATTGTGGGGTTAAAAGGACGATTAAATCGCCAAATCCACCCTCCCATATTGTACAGATGCATAAAACAAGGTGAATTATCTTTTGTGTTGGTTCTGACACTTACAGGAAAATAGATGGTGTAAATGCATACTTTATGTGTGAGAGGAAGCTTGGCACAGGGGAGAGTTGGCTTTTGAGACAGTAACACCTGGCACTAAAATCTACTTATGACATGCATAGATAACACTTGGCACATTACTTAATTTTTAAGTTCTCCAGACAATTCTCTAAGTATATATTAATCTCCATTGAATAAGCAAGTTTCCTAAACTGGTAAAATCATAGACCTGATAATAATAATAAAATAATTATATATTTATATATATGATAAAATAACAAATAATAATAAATAATAAATACCAGCTCTTTGTCTTATTACTCTAGTTCTTCTGAAGACTTGACCTTCTTTTTACCCAGTTATACGTTGGTTTGGGCTATAATCTCCCAAATCATTTGTAAGAGCATCTTATTCTTCTGGGCTTGGTGAATACTGCTAATCCCTTGGCACAGTTCAGTTCCTCATCCTACCCCCACGCCCTTATTTTCCCTAGCTCCCAGTCTATTAATCTAATTTATGCATTCCATAAAGATTTCTCCTCTTAGAAAAGTTGCTCTGGATTTTCAAAGCAATTTTGTGAACTCCATTTTTCTTCCATATTAAGTTATAGCTCAATATTCATTTCATTTTAGGATCAAACAAAAGAATTAATTTTAAGCCAGTTGTTAAAACATTGCTAACCCAGGATGAGCAGTTGGGATAAAATTGATCATAAGAGATGGTGTTCCTTCAAAATGACCAGACATTCTTCTCAAATATTTTATAAAATGTGGTTTAAGCAATTCAATCTTATTTCTAAATGGTTGACCTTGGCCAAAAATGATTTAGCATATTTAAACATATTGGTACTATATACATAGCCATATATAATCATCAATTAAATCTTTTGCTAAAATAAATACACAAAGTGGATTACTCAAAAGTCAGAGAATCACCAATTGAGAGGCTTTGTGTTTTAGTGAGAAATGATTATGTGAATCTATGCTTTAGAGTGCCCTTCACTATATCTCTTAATGAAACAGGGGAATGTAGGTATAGAATATAATATATAATTCTATGTGAGTTGTTGTTTTTTTTCTTAACTGTTTGGTCTTTTTTTAGAGGGGGGGGATATCTAAAAATATAAAAACAAGGAATTTCTGTACAACCTAAAAAAATCTGTAATCTTGTTTGTATTGGAATTACCATAGTTATTGGAATACATTCCAATAACTGCCTGACATCTAGTAGTCATGTTACATGCAAATATACTCAAACACTTTGCTATTAGGTACAGGGCACTATGCCAAGTACTAGGGATACGAAGAAAGGCACAGTCCCAGCTCTCAAGGAACTCATAAAGTAATAGGATAATAGTGAGAATTTTACATAGCAATTTAAGATTTGCAAAGTATTTTTAAAATATTGTCTTCACTATTTTACTGATTAGGAAATTGAGATATATTGTATTTAAGTATCTTGCCCAGGGTCAAACCATTAATAAGTATCTGAGGCTGGATTTGAACTCCGCTCTGAGTCTGAGTCCAACATTCTCCATTGTCCCACCTAGTTTCTTAGTAGCTGCTGAACAAATGCCCAGTGACTGACTTATTACTTGATTTTCTTGGTGCCTGTAAATGCAAGCTAAGCAAATGGACCAGCTTGTCTCTGTTTTGAAGTCTTTATCTTAGTATAAATCTCTTCAAGAAAAACCACAGAGACACAGAGCTAACTAACTTTATAGTTCTGTTTCACTTTGTTTTCCTCACTGAAGAGTCATCAATTTTTTTCCCTTTTGAAAGAGCTAAACTTGAAAGGAAGCTAATAGACACCTTTTCTTTGTCTTATCCTTCTAACCTGTCTGATCAAACATTGCTTTGGCTAAATTCCTAGCACTTAAAATTGCTTTCACAGACCATTTCGATCAAGGTCACAGTTGATCAGTTGCATTGAGGTAGAAGTATCAGCAAGGCTGGTTGTGGTTTATTCATGAAACCTCAAAGAAACAAGCAACAGAATCACCTTTAAAATATTGATCTTATTTCAGACTAGCTCCCTGGACTAGAGAATACACTTGGATAAATGCAATGTATTCAAATGTTACCAGGAGGAAAAATGTTTTAAACTCTGCTGAGCCAATGTGGAATTTCACTTTAATTCCCCTCTAACCCCACTCATTTATGTTCTGACCAGAAAGAAATTTGGAGGATAGGGAGAGAGAGGGAGCAATTTAAACATTGCTAAAGCAAAATTCCCTCCATCTCCTACCAATGGGCAGCTAGATAGCCCACTGGATAGAGTGCCAGGTCTAAAGTCAGGAAAATTCATCTTCTTGAGCCCAAAGCTGGCCTCAGACCCTTATTAGCGTATGACTTGGCTAAGTCACTTAATTCTGTTTGCTTCAGTTTCCTTATCTATAATATGAGCTGGAGAAGGAAATGGCAACCACTCCAGTTTCTTTGCCAAGAAAACTCCAGATGAGGTCACAGAGTCAGATATAATTGAAATGACTAAATAATAAATCCCTTACCAAAAAATGGTATATACAGACAAAAAGCAAATAATGACTGGATCATTAATCTAAAGGGATCTTCAGGGATAAACCCCTCATCTTACAGAAAAAAATAGTTTGCCATTTTCTTCTTTGGCTCCTTTATAGATGAGGAAACTGAGACAAATAGTAACTTGGACAGGATCACACAGCTAGTAAGTGATTTGAACTCCACTAGAGGAATCTTCCTGATTCTAGGCCTGACACTTTATGCACTAGACCTCCCTAGTTAACTTTTATATAGCCCTTTCCTAGCTAGACTAGAAAGTGTTTAGAAACACTAGAAAGTGTTTAATAAATGTTTGTGGATTGATTAGTTGATTGCCAAAAACACATCTAATTCAAGTGTTTAATCTAAAGATAAACATCTCATTCAGGGAGGAATTCTCTCGTTGCTATACTGATATTATACAGATGTAGAAACACAAAGATCACTTCCTGGATTCCTTCTTTAACCCAAAGATGTCACTAGAAAAAGGCAGAGGAAAAACATCCCCTAAGATCATATAGGCTTTTAGAGACAATTACCTCTTTTGTTTCTTCCAACACTCATTGGTTTAGTCTTTTACCCTGGGGTTATAACACAATGGCCCTAATTTAGATCCCTCCAGCAGGCTCTTGGTGCTCACTCTTTCCCCATCACCCAGCTCAGCCCAAATGGTTGTGCTTACTGGACTTACTGTACTGATTGCTCTCCCATCACATCTGCTGTCTCATTTACTGTGTTCCTCCAAACTGCTGACAGAGAGAGAAAAACACTAAAACCAGGAAAGGAGAGATTGGCCAGAAAAGAGGTTTGAAGTAACTTTCTTTTTTTATCTGAGAGATGAAATGAATGTTTGAGGTTGATTTCACTGTTGAGGTTGGGATCAGGGAATTGAATTACTGACTTTAAATCCCCACCTCACTGAAAGTTCATCTTGAAGACTCTTTGGGCCTCTGCTAGATTGTCTCATTTGTTGTTTTTTCCAAGGTGGCCGGACAGATTAGGAAATGCTGATGCTGATGAATAGTGTACTTGGTCATTATTAATCAGAGAAATGCAAATTAAGACAACTCTAAGATACCACTACACACCTGTCAGATTGGCTAAGATGACAGGAAAAAATAATGATGATTGTTGGAGGGGAAGTGGGAAAACTGGGACATTGACGCATTGTTGGTGGAGTTGTGAACGAACCCAACCATTCTGGAGAGTAGTTTGGAATTATGCTCAAAAAGTTATCAAACTGTGCATACCCTTTGATCCAGCAGTGTTACTACTGGGCTTATATCCCAAAGAGATTATAAAGAAGGGAAAGGGACCTGTATGTGCACGAATGTTTGTGGCAGCCCTTTTTGTAGTGGCTAGAAACTGGAAACTGAATGGATGTCCATCAGTTGGAGAATGGCTGAATAAATTGTGGTATATGAATATTATGGAATATTACTGTTCTGTAAGAAATGACCAACAGGATGATTTCAGAAAGGCCTGGAGAGACTTACACGAACTGATGCTGAATGAAATGAGCAGGACCAGGAGATCATTATATACGTCAACAACAATACTATGTGATGACCAGTTCTGATGGACCTGGCCATCCTCAGCAACGAGATCAACCAAATCATTTCCAGTGGAGCAGTAATGAACTGAACCAGCTACATCCAGAGAAAGAACTCTGGGAGATGACCAAAAACCATTACATTGAATTCCCAATCCCTATATTTATGCACACCTGCATTTTGGATTTCCTTCACAAGCTAATTGTACAATATTTCAGAGTCTGATTCTTTTTATACAGTAAAATAATGTTTTGGTCATGTAAAAAGAAAAAAGAAAGAATAGTGTACTTGAGATCAGCAAGAAGCAGATTCTAGAAGAATGTAGGGCTTTAACTAAAACTTTGGAGTATTTAGAAGAGAAGGGTAATTTTCTTTCTTTTTCTATCAAGTCATCAAAGGAACTTACTTGAACCTTTTTGTGTGTATGAATGAATTCCATCTGTCTTATGTTGATATCTTCTCTAACTGATGGTTGACCATACCAGTGTCAACTGAGATGCAGGGGAAAAAATATTATATATTAGCTGACTTTCAGAAAATCAGAAGTTGTAGTCATAATTTTGAACAAAACTGAATTAAAGTTAGAAAGCATTGACAGATAAACATATCTGATATATACAAAATAAAGGAACCTTCAATATCAAAAGGTATAAGACATTATTAAGCTGATTCTGCATTTATCCAAGTCCAGGGAACTAGTCTAAACTGACAGATGAGGAAACTTCTTATAACATTTCAAAGCAGCATCTTCTCTTTTTTAGTCATTCAACAAAACAGGGAATTTAATTAGCTGGCATGACATTTTAATGAATTCGTACTGGCTTATATTGCTTATTCTAAAGATTCACAAAATATTTCTTTAATTTATGATTTAATTTCTCTCATTTTGCCAAGAACTGACATCACATACTCATTAGTAGACACACACACACACATGATCTCTCTGACTCTCTGTCTTTCTGTCTCTGTCTCAGGAAATAAGGAAACAATTATTTATTAAGTGCCTATTCTGTCCCAGACTCTGTGCTACATACTTTACAAATATGTTAAGAGAGGAATATATAATACATTTTAGAAAATTTTCAAAGCAAAATGGTTGAGATTTTAAGTTTATAATCTTGATGGAGTAAGCTTCAATTTCAGTTTTACTTTCCCTTCAAACTGCTGCCATCTTTGAAAAGCTGCTAAGCCCATACCTGTCAGACAAATTCAGTTATATTGAATATTATTGATGGCAATGGGACTTTTGTTGAGTATTTGAAATGCAGTTATGATTTCTGGGAATCTATGAGACTGGTGTCAGAGTTTCTGTCAATGGAGTTGAAGAAATATATATATTTTTATCTACATAAATAATTTATTCTATAACTGTATTGATGCTCTTGATGTTCATAGTTTGCATTCTCAGGAACCCCAAAAAACAATGGTTTTGATTTGACTCTCTTTAAGTAGCAGATTAAGATAACTGTGAACTTTGCCAACAGAAGCATTTCTGGCAGTAAGCAAGACAGGCAAGGAGTGGTTTCCATGCCTAAGCTTTCCAAGCATTTTATATTCCCTTGTTTCCTGGATCATTTGTTCTGTGTTTCTAAAAGTGATTAAGCCCACTGATTTAAATATTTGCAATCTATCAAGTCAGCAATTAGTAGGATGCCCCAGAGTAGGGACAAATATAACAATCTCTCTGTGTTATCTGTGATATCTACTGCTTCCTCCATCCCTGCTTCCCTTCCACCCCCCATTACCACCATCACCACCCCCGGAAATTTTTTTTAAAAACCCCTTTAGCTCTTTGCAGACCTGGTGCTGAATTCCAAACACTCCCCAGGACTTTTTAGTGCTCTTTAATATTTATGTATTTTCTCAGGCTGCTGTATTTTGTAGTTATGATCTCAAAATCTTTATGCTAGCAATCATAGCCTATATCTTTATGGGTTCCTTTTGACTTATGTGATAGAAAGATGTTTCTTCCCTTGTAAAATGCCTATCAGATAGTTAATGTCTGATGGCTACTAACTTTTGAAGCTTTCCTCAGATAAAAATGAAACTGATTGCCTATTTTGTGTGCTCTGCAACTCTTTCCTATTTTCCCAGATTGTAAATGATTTTCCCCAGTCGGGTTTATTTTCTCAAGGAGGTTTCTCTAAGAGATAGGTGCATCCCACAATACTGCCCTGAAATTTCTTTCTTTCTTTTTTTTTTCCTATTCTATTTTCATTGACCACACTGCCTGCTATAAAACTGGGACTCATTTGAATGGAGATTCATCTTGGGTCTTTCTGAAGCTACTTATACTACATCTCTAATCCTATTTTCAGTTCAATGATTTTTTAAAAAATAAAACAAAAAGATGCAGATTTAATTTTTCTTCTCTTTGGATTTAACAATTACACTGATGAATTTTGTTATCTAGAAACAAAGAATGTAAATGCAGTTAATTGTTATTAATCTGAAATCAAGGTGACCACAAAACTCAAATTGCAGGATATATTTTATTAAACCCAATTTATGCTGATATCAAGAATTTGTCCCAAAAAAACCTCACTGTCTGTGAATATAGTCTTCATTTAGTGTATTTTTTAAATAAATCTATAGCAGTGTACAAATAATGCTCAACAACAATTCCTAAACATGAGTATTATCTAAAATGGTAACTAGATGGTGCAGGAGATAGATCATTGCGCTTGAAATCAGGACTCATTTTTATAAATTCAAATTAAACACTTTCTAGCTGTGTGACTCTGGGTAAGTCACTTAACTCTGTTTCTTTCACTCTCTCATCTGTAAAAATGAGTTAGAGAAGGAAATGGCAAAGGCCTTCGGTATCTTTGCCCAGAGAACCTTAAATGGAGTCCTGAAGAGTGAGACATTACTGAACAACAATAACAAAAATGGAATTGGGCTGCTTCATGAGGTTGTTGGTTTCCTTCCTTAGATGTTTTCAATAAAAGGATCATAAAAGAGAAAAAAGGACGCACATGTGTAAAAATGTTTATAGCATCCCTTTTTCTAGTGGTAAGAAATTGGAAACTGAGTAGATGCCCATCATTTGGGGAATAGCTGAATAAGTTATGGTATATGAAGGTTATTGAATATTATTGTTCTTTAAAAAAATGATCAGTAAGATAATTTCAGAAAAGCCTGGAAAGACTTACATGAAAGCCATGAAGAATTACATGTTGAGTGAAGTGAGCAAAACCAAGAGAACATTGCATACAGGAATAACAAGATTACGTGATGATCAACTGTGATGGACTATGTGCTTCTCAACAATGTGATGATTCAAGGTAATTTCAATCGTCTTGGGATGAAAAATGCCATCCACATTTAGAAGAAAAAGAACTATGGATCTCTGAATATGGATCAAAGCATAATATTTTCATTTTTGTTTGTTTCTTTTTTCTTTCATCTTTTTCCCCTTTTGGTCTGATTGTTCTCTCAATAAATGACAAATATGGAAATATGTTCAAAAGAAGTACACATATTTAACCTATATCAGATTATTTGCTACGTTGCAGAGGGAGGAGGTAAAAGAAGGAGGGAAAAAACTCTAGAATACAAAGTCTTACAAAAAATGAATATTGAAAACTATCTTTAAATGTATTTATAAAATAAAATACTACTGAAAATTTTAAAGTAAATAAAAGAATCAATATCCATTTATGATTAGAGTGCTGATACTAGGATCAGGAAGATGGCTTCAAATTTTGCCACTGACATATCACAGCTATGTGATTATTTATAAATCTCTTGAATTTTTTAAGGTCTATTTTCTCAATTTTCTTTTACTTCCTGAGCTTTACAATGATGATATTGATATCTGCAGTAACTACGTCAATTCAAAAATATTTATTAAGTGGTTGTCATATTTCAGAAATTATGCTAAGTCCTATGAATACAAATACAGCAAAAATGAAAGACATTCCTTGACTTCAAGGAGTGTGCAGGGAAGTATCCATAAAAAGAAACTGAAAAGCTGGAGTGTGGGGAACGGAGGGCATTAAAAAAAAAAAATACTCTCTTTGGGGAATGGTGGAAAAATAAGTCCGCAGAGTCAGGAACCTCTCAGACTCTAGAAAAGAATAAAGAAGCAAATATTCCCAGCCTGGGTATTTTTCTTAATATGAAGGTGCCAAAAGGAACTGACCCATCAGAGGAAGAATTCATAGAAGTGATGTTGTCTTCCAGGGCAAAATGACCACTATGGGGAAAAACAGCTATTCAGAATCAGGAATGAAGGAGTCAAAATTTCTGTAATGAAACTAAAGTAGGATTTTTGTGAGGTCCCCAATGCATTGTGCCATTCAGACTTTAAGGTGCTATAAAAATAGTGCTGATAATAACTGAAATGACTTAGGCATAAAGGGAATTCTTGTATGATTATGGATTGACCTAGATGATTTTTCAGGTTCTTCCTAACTCAGAATTTGTGAAGATGGCTTGTAAAGAGAGTTTATAAAGTATGCATTATTTATAAAGTAATATCACTGATCCTTTAATAAGCATACAAGAATTGTTATACACAAAGAAATGTCTGCTTCAAATAGTCTCATCTATAGGAGAAATTTAGAGGAAATAAAATATATCACAATATTGATATCAATATAAAGTATCAGTAACATTTATTTTAAAATAATTAAAATAAAATGGTCCCTTTGGAAGACAATGCTCTGATTATATGATCACTGCTCAGAATGTCTCTGGAATTTGAATTTGGACTTTGCTTTTAAGAATGGAATAGTCCATTCTTTGGTCACTGTCATTGTGGAAAATCTTTGTTATTTGAAAATAAATTCATTTTTGTTTGGTTTTTTTTTTGTTTGTTTTTAGAAATAGCTCAAAATTATTATGGATTTTAAAAATGAAACCTTACACTGATGGAGCATAAAATGATAATGTCTAAAATATATAAAAAACAGTGTCAAATTTATAAGAATATAAGTCATTCTTAAATTGATAAATGGTCAAAAAATGTAAGCAAACAATATCCGAGTGAAGAAATTAAAATCATCTATAATCATATGAAAAATGCTTTAAATCACTATTGATTATAAAAATTCAAATTAAAATAACTCTGAGGTACCACCCCATGTTTGCCACAGTTCTCTTTTATTTTCTTGACTCAATTTCCCTAAATTGTCCTGCCTTGGTTTTCCTGAATTGTTCTGCCTCAATTGTTCTGCTCAATCCTGCAAAACCTTCCCTCCCTCTTAATCATCAGAATATTTGATAAGGATAAAAGATCTCATTTTTTGAAATATCAGAATGCCTCTCCCCATCCCAATCTATCAGAGTATCAGATACCTTTTATCAGATGTCTCTCTCCATTATGTCATCCCCATCTCCAGTACTTCCCCCCACCCTATCAGAATTCTGTTCTGCTCTTAGCACTCTGACTCCACCCCTGCCTCAGTCTACCCCCTGTATTTGAGCCATGTGTATATATATCATTGAGAACTCACATTGTTTGCTGGATTCTTGGAGGTGATAAGTCTCATTCAGCCCTGGGACCAAACCATGGATCCATTTGGTGCCAGTAAATCTCTCTCTTTCAAATAAAATATTAAATATTCTCTATTTTCTATCTTGTCTCAGTTTCTCTGCCATTACACCTACACCTACCAAATTGGCTAAAATGACAGAAAAAGATAATGAAAAATGTTAGAGAAGACATAGGAAAACTGGGACAATAATGCATTGTTGGTGGAGTTGTGAAATGATCTAATCATTCTGAAGAACAATTTGGAAATACAAAATAGTGCATACTCTTGGAGCTAGCAGTACCACTACTGGGCCTGTAATCCAAAGAGATCATAAAAGATGTGAAAAATACACACGTGCAAAAATGTTTAGAGCAACATTTTTTTGTGCGGTGGCAAAATACTGGAAATTCAGTGAATTTATTGGAGAACGACTGAATGAGTTGTGGTGTGTGGTGATGGAATACCATTGTTTTATAAGAAATGATGAGCAGGCTGATTCAGTAAAGGCAGGAAAGACTTACATGAACTGATTCTGAGTGAAGTGAGCAGAACCAGGAGAACCTTGTAAGAGCAAGATTGTATGCTCAACTGTGACAGGCTTAGCTTTTCTCAGCATTGAGATGATCCAAGACATTTCCAAAAGACTTGGGATGGAAAATGCCATTCACATTCAGAGGAAAAACTGTGGAGAATAAGTGCAGATCAAAGCATATTATTTCTACTTTTTTTTTTTCTTTCTTGTGCTCTTTTTTCCTTTGTTGTTGATTTTTCTTTCAGAATGGTACTAATATGGTAATATGTTTAAAATGATTGTACATGTATAACCTATATTAAATTGCTTGCTGTCTTGGGAAGGAGGGATTGCAATGCTGCCCTAGAGGGGCCAGGTAATAAAATTTATCATATTGGTATGTAGATGAGAGCAATCAGTCTAGTTTTCACCAAACTAAGGGCAAAAAGGGTGACAAAAATTGCAATTCAAAATCTTATATAGATGAATGAAATTTATGTATAATTGGAAAAATAAAATATTATTAAGGAAAAGGTCTTTTGTTGATCTTAGAAAGCCTCTGGCTAAGATGGAATCCTTGCTTTTAGGTTCAACTAGATTTTAGATGCACTAAAAAAAGCTTTTGATTTTGCATAAAGTTTATTGAATGCTTATACTTACCTGCTGATATACGTCTCAATCAACTTTTTCACATGAATTTGTTTGTTTGAACTCTGTATAATGTAAAGCTCACAGAGACTTGGGAGGAAGTCAAATCTGTTCTTGGCAAAATGACTTAATAAAATTATTTTTAGAAAAAGCTTTTTAGTTTTAAGGGTTTGTTCTCAACTGATAACTTGGTGTCAGAAGTGTACTCACTGATCAAAGTCTCTCCAAGACTCCAGAAACTAAATAAGTCTCAGTGATCTCTGGATGGAGCTTGAAGAAGACTGATCAATATGTGATAAATGCAGCTGGCCATGGCAAGAACTTGGTAGGTTTGTTAGGGAACCAAAATATGACAAGGTTGATGAGTCAGGGAACCAGAATGAGATTAGGGTTTCTGGTGATCAGGGAGTTAAATGATAAGATCTAGTGGCAGGTTCGGGGTTCAGGGAACCAAATGAAGAGGTTTGGCTCCTCTGCACCCCCTTGAGATTCGGCACAAGGATAGGGAGTTTGGGGGAACCCCTTTCTGGTGACACAGCGATTCTCTATAAAGGAATTTACAAACCCAAAAACCTAGATTGATAAAAGAGGTTTATTATAGGGATTGGGAGGTAAGGGATTGGTAAGTAATGCCTGACAGAGAGGCATAAGTCTCATTAGGGAAATAAGGATAAAGAGAGGATAATACTGGAAAAAATATTACTCCAGCAGGCAGAGGTTTCCTTAGCATAGCATGACATGTTTAGAACCTCTGCAAAGAGAGGATTTTAGATTGGCTCTTTTATAATAGGAGCTTTGGCTATAAACTGAAAGGGGCTAGTAGGTGGAGTCCCAAATTGGCTTATCTACTAGGTGGGATTGAGCTTGAGCTGGAATTTGAATAGAAGATAATAGAATGAAATTGTCATGTTTCCCTCGGCAGGGTCCCTCACTGAGGCAGAGTTGAAGGAGATTTTCTCCTTCAAGAAGTTTTAGAGTTTCAGGGTCCCTACTTCAGGTTCACTAGGGTTGGTTTTGAACATTAAGTCAAACCCTGGGTTAAGACTGAGGACCCCAATTGTCTAGAAAATTAAGGAATTGTATTTGACCTTAGCTCAGGAAATGACTGTGGTGAAAACTGGACTGCTCTCATTTGCAAACAAATAGCTCTCTCAGTTTTATCACCTGACAGCTCTAGGGCAGCATGGCAAATGGTTAAAACAGGCTAAAATTGCCTAAAATTCAGTGAAGTCTCCTCCCTCCCCACCCCCAATTTTTCCCATTCATGTTACTCTTGTTCTAAAACTAGTCAGTATATCTCAGTAAACAGTATTATGATCTAAGACTCAAAAGTAAGGACCACCAGTTTAACTTCCTGATCTACCAGAAAGTGTTCACTTTATCAGGCATTTATTGTTGTCTTGATCCTGTTTAAGGTGAATTATCTTGATGAACCAGGTAAAGAAAATCCATTGTTAGCTCTGACCTCACTCATTTACATTTGGAAGGCTGTAAAACTTAAGAGTTTTCATTTCAGGAATTCTCCTGTGTGCACAAGATTGTATTTACCTTGAAGATTTTTTTGTAAAGGAAACACCTAGACTGTTATAAACAAAGGCAGGAAGACTGCCTACCAGGGTAGAGAAGATTAATGAAATATCATACTAAAACACCTCTCCTGGTTATGTGAAACATTAAGCAGGGATTTACTTTCACTGACCGTTTTATCAGATTTTTAGTGGGAAATAATATTTTAAAGTAAGAAATGGATGGAAACTATTTTCTCTTTCTTTTCACCACTCCAGCTAGGTTGAGATTGTAGAAATAGAGAAGAAAGGAAATCTTTTCCTTACTTCTTAGAAATTTAAAGCATTAGAAGCTAATTAGAAATTAAAATTATAATTAAAATATAATGTCTTTACTGTAAATTTTCAAATTATGTTTTAAATGTTTTAGCAACTGCTGAAATATCTTAGTGTATTTTCTGGGACATTTGCAGCTATGGACTAAGATATAAATAGTATGTCTCTATTAAACTTTCTCCTTCTTGAAGGGTGAAAAAATCACCTTTTTAGTGTAAAAGAAGAAAATATCATTGACTAGAGAATATATAGAACAATCAGTTGGTATAGTTTAAGAAAAATAGTAGAGGAGAGATTCAGTGGAACATTAGACTAATATATGGCTGAGAAATAAAGATAAGATGACTTAAGAAAATAGCAAAGGTAAAATGAAGTAATGAATCAAAGTATAAATGTATATATGCTTGGAGGATTCTGGGAAGATGGTGGAATAGGTTGATAAATTTCAAGCTCTTCGATTTTCCCCATAAATAGAACAAATTTGCACCTCAGGGTGAATACAGACTGGTGAAAAATCAAGACGACTTGGGACAGAACAGGGGTCCTCCTGATACAACCCAGCAAGATTTGAAGAAACATTCCAGATTGGGAGTAACCTGTCTGAAGTGCAAACACCTCTGGTTTAGCTCTTCAGAAACTTCGTGGCTGGAGCCTCAGCAGGAACCACAAAGACTTTCATCTCCCAGACTGTTTGTCAAGTTGGGGGTTGAATCCTGGAAGACAAGAGTGGACCTGGGCTGGTTGGGAACATGGAACCCCTCAGTGCAGCTGAGCTGTGGCCCTGGGTAAGAGGGAATCAGCACACTGGGAATGCAGAGACAAGAGGGCAGGGACATTGTGCTGTGGGCACTTTCAGGAAGAGGGACTTCTTGGTTCCTAGTCAGAGTGGAGAACTGAAGGGAAGCTTGAGGCACCATCCTCCCAACCCATGATTAGAAGTATTTATTTCTCATTTCTTATTTTAAAAAATGAAACAGCAATGAAGAAAAAAAAAAACACCATTGAAATATATTATAGGAACAGGGAAGATCAGGATTCATCTTCAGAAGAGAACACTTTAATTAAAAAAAAAATAAAAAAAAAAATAAAAGCTTCTACACCAAAGAGTAATGTGAAATGGCTCTCTGTCCAGACAGAATTTATAGAAGAACTCAAAAAAAAAAAAAAATTCAAATGAGAGACATTGAAGAAAAACTAAAGAAAAAAATTAAAACCATCCAAGAAAAAAAAACAAGATTATGAAAAAAAAATTAACTAATTAGAAAAGGAGGCATAGAGTCTCAAAGATGAAAATAAATCTTTGAAAATTACAATAAGGCAAGGGAAGCCTGTGAAGGTATAAGAGATCAAAAAGATAACAAAATAGATTGTAAAGAATGAGAAAACAGAATAGAATATGAAACAACTCATCTAAAAAAACAGAACTGGAGAATAGATGAAGAAGAGAAAAAAATCCATAATTTTCAATGAGAAAAAAATGGACAGTCATTTACTTGCAGATTTTTAGGATTTTCTACCACCCAACACCAAACTTAACACATATAAGAGCCAATATTAAAGAGCAATTTTTAGAAATTTAACCTGAACGAACTGTTTAAACATGGACAAATCCTTTGGTTTTTTCTACATGGAAAATATATACTTTATATTTAAGCTTTCCATCAACAATAGGGTTCAAAAAACAAAACAAAACAAAACAAAAAAAAGATTGTCAGAGTAAAGGTAAAAACAGTAATCATGTTATATAAATGAGGTGCAGAGAAAAAATAGACAGGCATTAGATGGGGGAGGAGGGCTCATAATTCTAAAAACCTCACATCAGCAATGGTTCAATAAGCAACTCTACATATACCATTAAAGGTATAGCAGCCTCCAAAATCTATAAAGAAATAAGGGGAGACGGATAGGTGGATGGGAAAGCAAAAGATAAGGGAAGAAGACAAGGAAGGGATTCCTGTGGGAGGGAGTTAAAAAAGTTAAAAAAAAAATCAATGTACATATGCAGTTTCAAAATAGCATTATAAAGAAAGTCCACTGGAGGGTAAGAGAAGTTTAAAAAGTAGAGACACTACTGGTCCTGTATCCCAAAGAGATCATAAAAAAGGAAAGAGGACCCATATGTGCAAAAATGTTTGTAGCAGTCTTTTGTAGTTGCAAGAAACTGAAAACCGAGTGAATGGCTATCAGTTGGAGAATGGTTGAATAAGTTATGGTATATGTATGTTATGGAATATTATTGTTCTATAAGAGATGATCAGCAGGATGATTTCAGAAAGTCTTGGAAAGACTTTCATGAACTAATGCTAAGTGAATTGAGCAGAACTAAGAGAACAATGTACAGAGTAATAGCAAGATTATGTGATAATGAAATGTGATGAACTTGACTCTTTTCAACAAGAAGGTGACTCAAGGCAATTCTAAAAAACTTGTGGTAGAAAGTGCCATTCACATCCAGAGAGAGAACTATGTAGACTGAATGTGGAACAAAGCAAAGTATTTTCATCTTTTTTGTTGTTTATTTGATTGTTTTTTTTTTTCCTTTCTCATGTTATTTTTTCTTTTTTGATCTGATTTTTCTTGCACAGCATGATGAACATGGAACTATGTTTAGAAGAATTGCACTTATTTAAACTATATCTGATTGCTTGCTGCCTTGGGGAGGGGAGAGACAGGAAGAGAGGGAGAAAAAAATTGGAATACAAGATTTTGCAAAAGTGGATGTTGAAGACTATCTTTGCATGTATTGGGAGAGAAATTAAAATACTATTAAAAATAAAATAGAGACAATTTGGAAAAGGGTAGAAAGTTAATTAAAGGTGGATGCCATTTTCCTTAAAGGTGTGAATGAAGGATTGCATGAAAGAGTTGAAAAAAAAAAGGTTTGAAGAGGTTTTGGGTGTTATTGAGGTAAAAAAGTTATGGAAAACATTTTGGAGAAATGTCTAGCAACATTGTCAGATAGATGATAATCTATAAAGTTACAACACTAATAAAATGGAAACTATAAAAATAAATTTGCAACATGGAATTATTTGGATATAACATGCTAAAATTCTGTCCTTGTATGCCTATTAGAAGAGTATATTACAATCCTTAAAGACTTATGGGCTCTAAAAGAGGGGGATGAGAAGATAAGATTACTTCCATTAATCTTTAAAAGTAAGCTAACTAAAAACAATGAACTCCCAATTTAAGGTGCTAAGAACTAATATCCCTTGAGAAATTTGAGATTTTGAATGTTACTTGTGATTAGAAATAAATAAAAATTTGTTTTTATTAAATAGATCTTAAAAGCAAATTATGATGTGGTCTCATTTCAAGGGAGATGTGTTCTCCTTTGTGCAAAGAGGTGTTTGACCCTTTATAGACAGATCAGAACTTAATGAAAAATATATTTGATATTTGGCACTAAGGTTATATGCGTGGAAATGTCATGAATCAGGAAAATCTGAGTTCAAATTTGGTCTCAGAGGTTTAGAAATTATTTCAACTCTGCTTGCTTCACTTTCCTCATCTTTAAAATTCTGATAATAATAACACCTACTTCCCAGTGTGATTGTAAATAATGAGTGAGATAATAATTGTAGAGTGCTTAGCACCGTGTCTGGAACATTGAAAATACTAAATAAATATTAGCAATTGTTACAATAAAGTGTAATTGCTTCAAGATTACTTTATACTGGTTTTTTCATGTGATTAGTAGAGAATGCCAAAGTAATAGATGGATAAAATGATTTTTCTGTATGAGGATTTAGAAATACATTCAAATGTAGTTGATGTTATTTGATTGGCAACAAGTTTTGCTTTATGTTTTAAAAATCCATGATGTTGTTTCTGTTATCTTTAGGCTCATAATTTCTCATGTATTATGATTTTTGGGAAATCGTTGTATAAGCGATGATGTTAATTTGAAAAATGATACCCCCAGGATAATATAATCGTACCATTTGAAAGTTAACTTTTCTTTTAATCTGGATGCAGTTAGATTATGGGTTGAACTGTTAAAAAAAAAATTAGTCATAATGTTTGAAAACTATTAACTATTTAAATAGGTATATTTTTCTTTAAATGGAGAGTTATAATAACAGTTTGGGTAAAAATACCACTGTGTAGCACTTTGTAAATTGTTCTCTATGAAGTTTTTGAGGGGGACCTTTTTTTTTTTTTTGAGCAGAAGCATAAAATCTTAGTTTTGCTAACAGCACGTTGTGACATTCTAAAATAATATAGCAGTTTGATGAGGAACTAGGAATTCTTACAGTTGAAATGAAGGGTTTTTAAACTTTATTTGATGAAGAGTGATTTTTATCTGATAGATTGGCCATCAGTTATGGAAATTATGAATGTGTACCTGGAATAGTATGTATTAAAGTTATACCTTTGAGTCAACTTAGTATTGACAGATTCCGATTTTAAAGATTCATTTTTGCCTTAGGAATGAATATGAAATACCTTCAGATATAGATTTATATTAGTCCAGAGGCTTCCAGTAACCTATGGTTTCTAGGTTTTGAGTGAATTATCATGTATTCACTTTCTCTGTGAAACTCTTGAATGTAATTAATCCTAATTTCTAATGATGTGTTTCTGTTCTAGGATAGATTTAAATGCAAAAGGATGAGTAGGATAAAGCCTTGTGCGTCCTTATTTTTAACTCTTATTAGGATAACAGGAAAAAAGAAAAAAAAAAAAACTAGCTATACCTAATCCTAAATTGTCACTAGTGAAATCTGATATTTATTTTGAGGTCTTTCTCTCTTTGTGCTATTTACTTTCTGAATAGCAAAGTTCTCTATCTAGTTAATTCTTAATCTGGTTATTCATTCTGTGAGTAATATAGAACTTTGCTGTATAATTGGATGTTCCAAAATAAAGATTAATCATGACTCTTATCTGGAATCAAACAGAATTAAGGGAGTTTTCTGATGTTCAGATAAGTCCTAGAAAAGCCAGTCTTGATATTGTTATAACTGTGTCCTGCCTTCTCCCTTTCATAACAAATTTCTATAATCAGAGCAGTTGAACTGTAGAAGTTTTATCTGTATATGATAAATCTTATTGCAATATTCAGATATCTCTTAGTTGCTATAATGGGATGCATTGAAATATTCTAATCAAGTGTGCTTTATTCCTTAGTCCCAATACTTCTTTTAATGGGTTTTCTTTTGTTTTCCTAAAATATATTATTTATACTCTTTCACTAATTTTTTTTTTTTATTTTTCTGTGAGATTGATGATTCTTGAATTGCCTCTTTGAGTTCCATCTGAGGATTGCTTCGGCTTATAGAAGCCTAAATTGTCTTTTGAATTTTGTGCTGCTTTCACTTTTCTTTTGTCTTATCATTACTCATCAATTTTATGTTTAAACTGCACACTGACCAACGGAGCCCAGGAGAATGCTGCACCTCAGAGGAATTACATAAGAATATTACAAATAGAGATATAATTCCAGTAATTCATAATTGTGAATTGTTTCTTTGTCACATGAATACCTTTACTTTGCCTTAACTGTAAGCTTCATTATTTTTGTAATTTTAGACTTTGCCTTCTCTCCCTACTATGATGCTGGTAGTACAGTAGATAGTGTGGAGTCAAGAGGATCTAAATTTAAATCCAGTCTCAGACACTCATTTAACCTCTATTTGCCTATTTCCTTAATTGTAAAGTGGAGGTAATGAATCTACCTCACAGAGCTGTCATGAGAATCAAATGAGATACTATTTGTAAAAAGTGCCTTACACATAGTAAACACTGCATAAATGCTCATTCCCTTCCTTCCCCTGCAGATGCAGTATGCATTTTTATGAAACTCTGCCCTGGACTTATGTGAGGAATGAATTCATAGTTATTGTTCTTTCTATAATATCCAAAGAATGCCTTTACTAAAAAATTAAGTCTAGCTGGCTATTAATGGGAAACTCGGACAGAAATTAGAAAAAATTGGCCCCTTAGGGTTATTTTTAGAATTCAAGGTAGAAATAGTAACTGCCCTAGTAGACCTGACCTGTCAGTAAAAATGAGAGTGTGGGATGTAACCTTTGTATTGAAACAGATATATTTATATGCATTTTCACACAGAGATGTATGTTTATACATAATAAAGTCCATATGTATGAATAAATACAAATAATTACAAAATGGGGAGAGGGAGAGAGAAAGGGGGAAGAAGAAGGAGGGAGAGGAACAGAGAGAGGAAGAAAGAGGGAGGGAGAGGGAGAGGAAGAAGGACAGAAAGGGAAAGGGAGATGGGGAAAAGAAAGAAAGGAGGAGAGAGAAAGGAGAGAGGGAAAGGGAAAGAAGGAAAAGGAAAGAGGGAGAGAGAGAGAGAGGAAAAGAATGGGAGGGAGTGGTGCTTGTTCCAGAAAGCTACAAGATAATTACTGGAACCAGAGGGAAATGGAATGACATGCCCCATTCAAAAATGATGGCAGAGTGGATTTGATTATGGTTCATGGGGAAAGAAGTAGAAGTGGAGGTGGGAAGAAAGAAAATAGTAAGCTTGAGATGACAAAGAAGTCTGTGGAGAGATCAAATCATATAAATCTTTCCATATTTCTGTAACTTCTCCATTTGTCATTCAGTCACAAGTCAATAAGCATTAATTAGGCCTTACTACATAATAAGACTACAATGGTTCACCTCATACAAAAAACCAAAAGGCAAAAGCAGTTCTTGGCTTTGAAGAAGTCACATTCTTATAGAGTAGAAAATATGCAAAAAGTGAGAGAGATAGACAGAGATAGAGACAGAGAGAGACACACACACACAAAGAAACAAGATAGAAGATAATAAGAAAGACTTCCTGCAGAAAGGGAGAATTGAGTTGCTACTTGAAGGAACCTGAGAAGTGGAAATAAGAGTGTAACTGAATTTACCTCAGGCAGTGCCAAAATTTGCATTTGAATGCCAGCCATCCCTTTCCTAGAGCCTAGCTCTCCCATAGGGTTCAGGCCATATATACCTCATGGGGAAAGATTTGCCCTTGCACCCTTCCATGGCACATTTTTACTTTTAGTCAGGCTCTCTTCGGAACATCTAATTCTCAAACTCATTCAAAATATCTATGCAAAAGAATTCTGAGTTAATCTGCCTGGGTGCAGATGGTTCAATGAAAGATGGTGTTAGCTTGTCCACCTTATAAATTAAAACAAATATTATGTTTCCTGAATTTTTTTTAACCTTCTGGAAATTTTATTTGGAGATACTTCAAAATAAAACAAATTGATAGGAAATAAAACAAAGAACACAAATTTACCACTTTTTGTACACACATTTCCTGAACAATTTATTAGGGTAATTTACAAAAAGATTAACAAGTAAATCTTTTGGGACCAGTTTTCAACTGATTCATATAATCTTTCCAATCTATGCTTATTCCATGATCTGATTGTGGTTTATAAGATCCCCAAAATTAAAGCTTATGAAATACTGCAAAGCAAACCTATTACCTACAATTTTGACAAAGCCTATGTATACATAGGCTGTAGCTCTAGACAAAGAATTCAAGAGATTGGAAAAGGTGAGGTTGGAAGTATTGAATATATTTCTGCATTTCACTTTGTGACAGGTTAAACATTTTTAAACTGCATGGATACTTTTAGTTTGATTTTTGTTTTTAACTGCTGGAATTAAGCACATGGGTTCAGCTTCTTAACGTTATGTTAACAAAACAAGTTTAAAGCCAGTCTTTATGGAATTATCAGATCATCGTTCTCTGACATTTATAGGAAACTAGTTTTTGCCAAAATGTGTCTCAATAATTTTTTATTCTGTATTCCTTTTAGCACTCCTCAGAAACAGGTCAGTCTTATTAACTGTAGGCTGAAGAACACAGAAAACTGAGGGTCAGTTAGGTTAAGTGACTTGACCATACTTCTACCTACAGTCAGTAGCTGATACTGCTCTCCATATCCCTTGGAAATTTCATTTAATTGCTCACATCTAATGATGCTGTCAGCCTTTCCCCCTGTACAGAGCTGGCTTGCTAAGTGTTTTTATATGTAGTTAGTAATTATTATGGTGACTGAAAAGTAATTTTGAGCAGGAACTTCTCGTTCCAAATTACAACAGAAATCAATCACTCTTAGTGATCTCAGGTGTCCTTTTCTTATTATTACCAAATCGTAAAACTAAAATGAACTTCGTCAATTTTTGAGAAAAAATTTCAATCAGCTTCTATTTCATTAAAATTTGGAATTACTTTTTTTTCTTGTGGATGAATTAATCCATAAATGCTTCAGGTCTGTGGTTTTTTGAAGAACCAATTAATGCCCCAGGTTAGGGACAATCTAACAGTTCTGAAAATTCCATTAAATTGAAAAGCTTCACATTAGTTAGGAAATGTTTTTGTTCCAGCTGTCCCCCATAGCTCCTTCAGCCAAATAAAAAGATCAGGGATGAATTCTAATGTTTGGAAGAATAGAAAAAGAGGAACATGGCCAAATGACCAACCATCTTCATTTAACATTCAACAAAAAACTTCACTACATAAAAAATAAATGGCAGCCTTGAGAGAGATGGGAAATCCCCTTGTCTCTCAACATGAAACCTTCAAGTCAGATATCAATCACCAACATCCCTAGAAATTATTTCTTTGCTTCAGGTTCAATCTCTAGACTAAATAACTTCCCCATTGTTAAGTTCCAAAGGCCTGCTGCTTTAAATCAATTTATTAATCAACAAGCATTTATAAAGAACTTTTATCACACCAGCACTCTGCTAGGCACTGGGAATGCAAAGATAATAGCAGAATATTTCCTGTCTTAAAGGATCAAACTTTCTAATGGAAAAGGCAACATGTACATATATTTGTATATGTAAAATAGATGTCATTCATCCTTCATCTTCAGAGAGGACCAATAATATCATGGGTTGACATCTTGACTTGCACATGAATTTAAATGAGGTAGTTACACAAAGTTGTCAGCTTCACTTTTTCTTCTAGAATCACTCTAAACCAGTAGCAAGACAAAAGTCAGGATGACTGGAAATGGCCTGGGATACAGGGGATGACCCTTGTGTTTTTAATATCTGATCAAGGTCAAATCATTCTACAACACCTACTTTAGCTGCTTTCATAGATATTGGAATAAATTGTTCTTATCTGTCCATTCCACCTGGGGAAGACTTCACATGTTTAAGGTGGACATCCTCTCCATCAGCAATGAATTTAATGTGTGTTGCTTACCCTCAACCTGATTTAGCTCATTTGTCAAGGTAGTTTTACTGGGGCTATTGTATATACTACTGTTTCTTGTATTCACAAATGAAAGTTGGGTAAAAGTGCATAAAAAGGCGAATGATCAGCCCTGAAAAGGATTCAATAAGGACTCAGTAGAATGTTAGCCTTTTCTGAACACCCAATAAAACAGATATCTATCTCAAAAAGTGCTACTATGAATGTTTTTTTTTTTAATAGGACTGACCACCGATGAAATGGGTTCTTTTGTGGATTGACTAATTTCAATCAACCAATCAATTGATCAATAAGCATTTATCAAGTTTCTATTCTGTACTATTTCAAGATCCATAGATAGAAAGACAAAAGTGATATATGTTTTTCTATAAAGGAGCTGGCATTCTACTTGGAAGATAAAACACAAGAAAATATTATGCATACATAAAAATATACATATGTATATGAGTATTTATGTGAAGAGAGAGAAAAAAAGAGACAAAGATGGAGAAAAGCATCAGCACTTGGGAAGGAGGACTGCTTGAGAGAAAGCATTCTCTCCTCTTCCCCCATATTCTTCCTACCATTTATTCAAAAAACCTCTATTACTTTCCAGCACAAGAATAGAGTATCAATAGTCCTATCTTTTATGACAGACTTCAAGGAGGAATTTTGCTCCATTCTTGTATGCCCTAGAAAACTTTTTAAATCATAGCACTTACTTAGTACTATATAACCAACTCATGTTTATTTTGTAGTTAAATTTCTAATCGTGGCTTCTATTGTATTAATAAGTAACCAATGTATGCTTCATATTATACCTCATGGAACTTTCAAATTCATGTACAAGTTAAATGCTGGATTTGGAGTCAAGAAGACATGTTTGGATACTATATCACGTTTACTATCTGTGTAGTACTAAGCAAATTTGCTGTTCTTGCCTTAACAGGTAATCAATGAAATATTCATAGAGTGCATTAATGGAACTTTCAGATTCAGATGCAGGATAAGGCAAGTAGATGGCACCATAGTGCACAGACCACTAGACCTTGATGCAGAAAAATCTGAGTTTATATTAGTCTGAGACACATCAGCTATATGAGCTTCGATGAATCATTTAACTACACAGTCTCCCTCAGATTCTTCATCCATATATAGAGATAACAATAGTACCTACCTCCTAGACTGTGGTAAGGATTAAATATAAGATAACTTTTGTAAAGTGCTTTGTAAACTTTAAAAAGTATGTGTGTATACATATATTATTAAATTATATTTTATTTGTTTCAATTACCAAAAACCTTTCTCATTAACTTTCCAACCCACCCTATCATCCAGTTGAGAACAAAAGAAAAAAATAAAATTCATATCTAATCAATCAAAACAAGTTTCTATCTTGGCCACATTAAAAAAAAAATACTTCATTGTACACTCCCAGATTTTCACTTCTCTATCAGGAGGTAGGTGGGATGTTTCATCATCTGACCTCTAAGATCACTGTTGATCATTACAATAATTAGAGTTCTTAATTTTTCCCCAAATTTATTTTATTTGAAGAAATAGAATAAGCAAAAAGAAAAACAGAAAAGCAACCTCCTAAATGAACAAAACAAAAGAGAACATTATCATGTGCCGTCAGAACATCGGGGAGGATTCAAAATATATAACAACAAACACCAATTTAAGAAAGTATTATATATGTATATGTGTGTGTGTCTGTGTGTCTGTGTGTGTTAGTAGAAGAAATTATGAGTGTCTGTCTTTACTTCCTTGTAAATTGTTCTTTTGTTTTCAGCTGAGCATCTTATTGACTTTATTCTTTTTTCCAATCTTTCTGTCCTTCCCCACAACCCCCAAGTAGGCTATGGTTAAGAAAAGATATATTTATATATACATATACACCTACATAGACACACACATATCTCCCTTTCATCTCTGCCACCACTCCCAAGCTACAATTAAGAAAAGATATATATATATATATATATATATATATATATATATATATGTATACATACATACACATATTCGCACATACACATGCATCTTTCCTATCTCTGCTGACTTTCATTAAATTCTGCTCCCTAACTTGCCTTACTATTACTTAATCTCTCCCCACCCAGGAATCCCTCCTTTGTCTTCTTCCCTCACCCTCTGCTTCCCCATCCACCTATCCCTCACTCCTTATTTCTTTATAGATTTTGGAGGCTGCTGTACCCTTCATGGTATGTATGTAGTGTTGCTTATTGAATCCATTCTCAATGTGAGTAGGTTTTCAGAATTACAAGCCTTCTGTGTCTATGCTTCCTCTGCACCTCATTTATATAACATGATTACTATTTTTACCTTTACTCTGCCAATCTTTCTTTTGACCTTATCCTATTGTTGATGTAAATCTTAAACATAAAAAACATTTCCCATATAGAAAAAAATATAAGCAATTTGTCCATGTTTAAACAGTTTGATCATGTTGAGTTCCTTAAAACTGCTCTTTTATTGTCTCTTATATGTTTAATTTTCTGTTAAGTTTAAGTTTGGTTGATAGAAAGTCCTAAAAATCTGCAAGTTCTTTGAATGTCTACTTTTTCTCATTGAAAATTATAGATAATTTTGCTGGACATAATATTTTGGCCGCAGGCCTGTTTCTTTTGATTGTTTGTAGACATGATTCCAAGACCACGGTCTTTTATTGTAGCTACTAATAAGTAACGTACAATTTTAATTGTAGTCCCAGAGTATATGAATTTTTTTCTTATTTCTTGCAACATTTTCTCTTTGATCTGGGGGTTTTGAAATCTGGCAATAATATTCCTGTGTATTTTCCAGGATCTCTTTGAGCTGGTGATTGGTGAATGTTTTCTATTTCTATTTTCCCCTCATGTTCTATCACTCCAGGACAATTTGCTAGGATTGTTTCCTGCATTATTGTGTCAAGGTTCTCACAACTTTCTGGCAGTCCAATTATTCTTATATTTTCTTTTCTTGATCTGTTCTCCAGATTTGTTATTTTTTATGAGTTGTTTCATATTTTATTCTGCTTTCTCATTCTTTATAATCTGTTTTGTTATTTCTTGGTCTCTCATAGCTTCACTGGTTTCCCTTTGCCAGATTCTAATTTTCAAAGATTTATTTTCATCTTTGAGACTCTGTACCTCCCTTTCTAATTGGTTAACTTTTTTTCATAATCTTCTTGCTTTTGTTGTATGGTTTAAATTTTTTTTCTGTAGTTTTTCCTCAATGTCTCTCATTTAATTTTTGAATTCTTTTTTTTTTTTTTGAGTTCTATAAATTCCATCTGGGGAGAGAGCCATTTCACATTACTCTTTGGTTAAGCTTTCTTTTTCTTTCTTTCTTTCTTTCTTTCTTTCTTTCTTTCTTTCTTTCTTTCTTTCTTTCTTTCTTTTTTTTTTTTTTTTTACTAAAGTGTTCTCCTCTGAAGATGAATCCTGATCTTGCCTGTTCCCATAATATATTTCAATGGTGGGTTTTTTTCTTCTTTGCTGGTTCATTTTTTAAAATAAGAGGTGTAAACACCTATAATCATGGGGTGGGGGATGGTGCCTCAAGCTTCTTTTCATTTATCCATTCTGACCAAGAACTTCAAACCAAGAGCTCCCCAGTCCTGCAAGTGCTCACAGCCATTAGTGCCCCTGCCCCAAGCTGCTTCTGCACTCACCAGGTTCCTTCTCACCCAGGATTACCTCTCAGCAGTCCAGCTGGGACTGGCATTACCAATCAACCCGGGTCTGCTCTGTCTTCCTGGATTGAAAATTCCATTTAATAGTCTGGGAAGTGAAAGTCTCTGTGGTTTCATTTGAGGCTTCAGCCACAACCAGCCAGCTCCTAGGGGAACCTCTTGATGTTTCTGCAGAGTTATCCCTGATGTGTTTGCACTTCAGACAGGTTAATCCTGGCCTGGGGTCTTTCTTCAGAGCTTGTTAATTGTATCAGGAGGACCCACATCCCGTCCCAAGCCTTCCTGATTTTTCACCAATCTATGTTTACTCTGAGAGGCAAATTTGTTCTATTTTTGGGAGAAATCGGAAGAGCTTGAAATTTGCCAACCTACTACATCATCTTTCTAGAATCCTCCTGAGTTCTTAATTCTTTCAAAGCATTTTTGCCTTTCCCATATTGTTGTCCTTGCATAAACTGTTTTCCTAATTCCATTCACTTCTTTCTTAACTATTCACACAGGTTGTTCCAAGTTTCTCTGCAACCTACCCTTTATTATTTGTTACAGCCAAATAGTATTCTATGATATTTATGTAGCATAATTTTTTAATCCATTCCCTAATTTATGAGTACCCTTTTTGATTCCCATTGTTTACCACCTCGGAAAAAAAATTATAAATGATTTTGTGTATGCCTAGTTATTTTAATTAGGAATAATCTCTCTTCCCTATAATTCCCTCCCTCCCTTTTCCCCATTTCCCTGTTATTTTTGTACCCATCTATGTTTGTGTTATTATTCTTCCTTCCTTTGACCAGGTCAGATGAAAATGGGGTCCAAGGGTCAGTTACTCCAGCCCTTCCTCCTTTCTTGTACAACGTATTTCTATACACCCTGATTGTGTGAGATCATTTTTCCTAATTGTCCCTCCCTAGGAATGACACCCCTGTGGGCAAATTCATTTCTCAGTCTGCCCTGGATTTGTGACCTAGAACTGAGTTGTGGGCAATAAGGCTCCCAGTTGGCACCTTTTTTTTTTTTTTTTTTTTTTGCCCAGTGGCCTGGTAAGGATCTAGTGGTACTCTGGGATGGACAACTTTTTGGGTAGTTACACAGTTGCTCCCACTGCACTATTATGCTAGCTATCATCATTATTTGCAAAAATCAAGCTTGGTCAACTTGAAAAAAATTAAAGGGAAACTTTGGCTGAGTACCTCACTGACTAGTGCAATGGAAGGTTTGTTTCCACTCACCACTGATTAAATGAGTGCTGCAATTTGGAAGATACCTTGGACAGCTCCTTTGAGGTGCTATTTCATTCACACTTCATTAGAAGTCTGAGTATTAAAGATGATTTCATTGATCAAATCTATGGTTGACTAAAGCAGCTGATTTTGTGCTAAACCAATCATATCATTCCTATAATGAGATTTAATTGAGCCTCCTCTTTAAGGTGTGAATGAGTTAATAAGTGCCCACATTTAAAGCACTCCCAAATTTCCATTAAGCAGATGCCCTTTATAATTTCAATGAAGTCTCATTGGCTAGGTCACTATCTTCCAAAGAGAGATACAATCAAAGATCTTGCCCATTCAATCTATGACAGACAGACACATCTGTCTAAATAGTGGCTATCTAAAATGTCAGTTTCTAGAGTGCTGTATTTGTAGCCAGAAACTTCTATGTTTGAAAGCTATTTCAAATCCTTAATAGTTGTATGTCCCTGGGCAAAACACTTAATCTCTCAGCGATTCGATTTCCTTATCTATAATATGGGGATAATAATAACACCTATCACCCCAAATTGTTGCAAGAAAAATGCTTTGAAATCTTATTATTCTATAATAATATCTCCCTCCTGAAAGAATCTTGTATTTACTTACTTGCTTATATGGTGTATTCCCTACAGAGTGTGATTCTTTCAGAGCTTCCAGATTTAAAAGAGAAGATGAAAGAGGTCAATTCCATTTCAGATTACCAAAGAAAAAGACTATGAGAAGACATGAGAGGAGACAGCAGTCTTCATCAAGTCCCCATCCCGAGATTGCTATATTAGACACTGGGAAATTTCTTTTTGGCTCAGATCTATCATACTCTCTCTTGGTCAAATTGAATGATCTTACTGGGAGAGCTCCTTCCTTCTGTATTGTTTGGTATATATTATTCTGTGTTTATCTTTGATTCCAGTTTGCCACAATTTGGATAAATGAGTTCCTTTCTATTTTCTATGTGTATATTCATTGTCCTTAAAAAGAAAAAAGAAATCTAGCCCCTAAATCTACAGATTTCTAGCAATGTTTCAGAGATCAAAAACCATATGCCTTTAGACAGAACACATGCAGATGAGGATCTGTATGATACCCTGTGTGGGCAGAGGGAGAGCTTAGGGAGATCTTAAGGAATTGCCTAGGTCATTCACAGTTAAGGGACTTTCTCTGACTTATATAGCCAACAAATATCAGAAGTGAAATTTGTACACAAGATTTTAAAGTTCTGACAATAGACCTCTATCCACTCTCTACTACCATAAACAATTGAAAAGGAGTTTGGGGACTGATATATCCATCTTCCTCAAATGAGGAAGCAGGTGCAGAGGTACTCCAAAAGTGCACTTAACTAGGAATCCTAATAGTAATAGTATCCTGTTTTTATTATTGAAGTCCTTTCTTCGAAGAAAAACAAATGATGGGGTTTTTTTAATCATATTTGTATGCAGCAATATATAAAAACCCAGCTGAGCCTGGCATTTCCAATCAGTCCAGATTCACTCTGTCTTCTTGGACTCAAGTCTCTGTGGTTCCTGCAGAGACTGCAGCCACAACCATCCAGCCCCAAAGGATCCCCACTTGATGTTTCTGCAGAGCCAATACAAGTCAAGGTAAAATTCCAAACCTAAAATCAGGCAAAATCACTTTCCTGAGTTCAAATCCAGCTTCAGGCACTTATGTGATCCTAAATAAGTCACTACTTTTTGCCTCACTTTCCTCATCTGTAAAATCCGCTGGAGAAAGAAATGGTAAGCCATTCTGATGACTCTGCCAAGAAACCTAAAGTGGGATTATGAAGTCAAACAGGACTGAAAGTGACGGAACAACAAAAGTAACAATCAATACCAGCAATAGCAACTTTTATAGCACTCCTAGAATTAAAAATGAGATGGAACAGATTGTAAGAACTTGCTATCTGCCCCTTTATCTGAAGAACAAATGTTTGACATTGGTATCCTGGAGGAAATAGTCAACAGATTTGCAAAACAACAGAAGGTACCAACTTTTACTGCCTGTCCCCAAATTACAATATTAAATTATGTGTTAAAAAGGTAACAGTCTTCAGAAATAACCATTAGAGCCTTTGCTTTCCACTTGAATTAGCATATAAATGAGCAGAGAGAGCCAAAGAAACAACAAAAATGAGAGATACCATCCTAAGCCTTTAGTTGTCTTGAAAGCAAAGGTTGGTGGTGGGGGACAAACAAATATTATTTCATTATCCTGGAATTAACATAGGGATTGGAGCAACATAAATACATGCAAAGCAACCTGGTATAGTAGAAGGAAAAAAAAAACTTGATTTGGAGTCAAATCCAAATTCTACAATTTCACTATCGAGAGCAATTCACTTAACCTTTATGGCCCTCAGTTTCCTCATCTGTGAAATGAATGGGGAGCTTGGGCTAGATAATTGCTTAGGACCCTTCAAGCCCTAAATCAATTATTGATAGAGTCATTCATCCAGTAGACATACTAAACACCATGACCATAGTGCCACACTAGTTATTAGAGGAGACACAATGAATAATAATGTTATGATCCATGCCCAGAATCACACCTTTGGAATACTTTGACAATAACTAAACCAGTAGGGATACAATTAAAAGCAGCTTACTATTCTGGGGGCAACTCTTAGGGGGAAAGCATCTAATTCAGGCAAAGCTGTCTATGATTATCTATCTCTCCTGAGATTCATTCCAGTACCTATCCATCAGTCAATGGTGCTTTTCCCCCCATTGTGTCTTTTCTGCTGTAATCTCCTCAAATTTGAGCCTTAGCACTCCATTAGAAAGTTGTCCACATGGCTCTAGGGCTCAAAAATTTTCTCCTGATCCATTCTTTGAAAGTGAGTGCTGACAATATGTTTAAGGGCTAGATATTTTCACTTCTTCTCCCCTCCTTCCTCTAAAAGCCAACTTTTAAAAAAATCTCTTAACCAAAGTTTTTATTTTTATTCTTTATCATTCTTTCCCTGGGCTCTTTTTTTCCTGAAGAGAAAATATCTCAATGAAGAAGAAAACAAGATAAACAAATGAAAACAGCAGAATTTTTGAAGAGACTAAGTACAGGGAAGTGGCCAATAAATTAACTTAGATTTAAAAAAGATATATGAAGGAAACTGAATGAATACATAGGAATGATGTGACCCTGTAAGAATATATGTTTAGAATGCTAAAGTCTATAATGAGCTGCGAATGATTAAGAGGAATTAATCAAAAAAAAGTTTGATTATTTGTTTGTTCACTTTTTTTCTGTTTTGGGGGAAAGAGAACAGAATTGAAAGTCAGCTAATGGAGTATGCAATGATGATAACTAACCACAAAGGAAAAGGAAGAATGATTTTTTAGCCATGTAGGAAAAAAGTTTATGGTAAACATGAACAGGTTATCATCAAAGAAACAAAGAATAGAAAAAGAGGGGGCAGCAAGTAGCAAGACTGAGGGCTATCAAATGGATAAACCTTTTATTACAATGGTATCCTTGTGATGTCAGAAGAAATTAAGACAGGCTCCATAATGTTGAGTGCAACTCCTGTGGACAGTTTATGGAGAAGATACAGACAAGAGCTGCACAAGTAAACAAATGTAGATAATTTTCAGTATACCTCATTTAATGGAATGTTCATAAAATGAGGTCATTGATCCATTTAGTTATTTGAATATGAATTGGTTCATTTCAAATGTAAGTTTTCACTCATTGCTGGAAAAAATCATTATCTTCTATATTTTTATTTATTGACTTATAAAAAGATGATATTAAAGAAACATTTTTTTAAAAAAGCAGATATCATTTCAAGTAATTCCATTTGGTCATAGATGATGATTTTCTGTATGAATGTAGCCATAGATTTAAAAGTCCCATTCCAAAGAAGAAATGTGGTGAATAATGCTCATTTTAATACTATGGTATTTTCATATTTTTGAAATTATTCTATATGGTAATCCAACAGAGAGCTGAAAGAAAAATTCGAACAGAAGAAAAATAAAAGGGGAGGTTATAGTATAATTTACGTGATCAGAACTCTCCAAATAAATTAATAATGAAGTTTGATACATTTTAATGATTTAAAAATGACAAAGATTTGACAAACCATTTCTGGACTTGAATTTTTAGCTTGATTCTTCTCAATTTTCTACTTTGTGAAAGATAGTGAAGAAACCTGGAGAAACAGATGTTTACATAGACAAGTAATATATCTTTTATGGCCTGAGGAGAATTGTTTTCCATCTTACTGAATGTGGACAGAGAATGTGGACTCTGTAAATGGTGAATATTTGGATTGTACAATTTCTAAGTAACAAATTGGGTTTTGGTTGATTGGGGAAATGAGATTTGTGTGAACTCTTAGATTAATGCACTCTGGTCATGCTTCCTCATTTCTTTCCCAAGACAATGTAGTAAGACAACTAAGAGCAAAGAGAAAATAATTTATTAAGTGCCTTCTATCTGCCCAAGTGGTAGGAATTCAAAGAAAAACATAATCACTGCCCTTAAACTCACAATCTGAATGAGGAGGCAACATGTAAAAGACTGGAAAAAAAGATTTACAGGATAAGGGAAAATAATCAACAGAAGGAAAGCACTAGAATTAAGAGGGATTGGGAAAGGCTTCCTATAGAAGGCAATATTGCAAATGGTACTTGAAGGAAGCCAGATAAGTCAAGAGGCAGAGATAAAGAAGGAGAGCATTCCAAACATGGGGGAACAGTTCAGTGCAAATAACACAGCCAGAATAACTTGAGCAGATCCCACCCCACTACTGGACACAAGTCTTAACAAAGGGAAAAATCTTGGAATAAATGAAATATGTTCAGCTCCTTTTTAGGCATATCTAATTTTCCTCACACAGGAGTGTTAAGGACCATGCTTAAGTGCACTGTAAGGGGCAAGTCAATTCTCCAAGAGCCTCCACAGCTGTGAATATCTGAAGAAGTTGCAAAGCAGCTTTTACCAACACAGGACTTATGGACTGGGAATGAAATAAATTGGAGGCAGGGCGAGAAGAGAGAGGTCAGCCAATGCAATGTCCTCTCAGTCAGAGAGGTCAGAGAACAGCAATTGCCTTTTAGTCTCCTTGAATCACCATCATCCTCTCACAAGAAGAAAAGAAAAGGTTATGTATTGCAAAGTTACATATTGTATTCCCAACACAGGAGGATGCCTGAATTCCTTCTTTTGAAATTTCTGTTAGTGTGATGTTATTAAAGATAGAGGGTAAATGAGGGGGAGAAGAATGTGAAGGAGAAGTAGGAGAAGTAGAAGAAGGAGCAAGAGGAAAAGAAGAAAGAGAGAAAGGAGGTTGGAGAAACAGAAAAAAAAAAGAAGGAATAGGAAAATGAGGAGATGAAGAAGCAAGAGTCAAAAAATGGAGGAGGAAGAAAAGAGAAAAAGAAGGCTAAGGAAAAGTCAAAAATTATGAAAAAGGAAAAAAGGGAGGAAAAGGAGAAAGAAAAAAGAGAAATAAATAAAGGATGATAAATGGAGGAAGAGACGAGAGATGAAATGAAAGAAAAGGAGAGGATAAAAAGGAGGATAAAATGAAGGAAGAGGAGACAAAGGAGAAAGTGATGAAGAAGAAGAAGAGGAGGAAAAGATGAGGAGAAAAGAAAGACAAAAGAAAGTAAATGAAAAGGAAGAGAAGGAAAGAGAAGGATAAAGTGTAGAAGAGAGGAAAAACTGAAGGAAAAAGAGAAAAAGGAAGAAAGAAGAGACAAAAAAGTAGAGGAAAATGAGAAAGAGGAAGTAGTAAATTCTACCTCTAAAATCCTATTTGTAATCTCTTAACATAACAATGACCATATGTTCTCAAAAATTGTGGTAGAGGAATGGAAAGATCTGAAAAGTTGTACCAAGCTGGCAATGCTTTGAGCACAACTCCAGCCAGAGACTTTGAGCCTGTTGTTTCAGGATCTTCCTTGCTATATTTGGAAAGGCTCCTCACTGCATAACTTATTTTTACAGGGTGATTTTTTTATTTATTTTGGAGCAACAGACAATCCTATTGTCAAATAAAGAGCATATTCTAAGGACCAGAGAATGAATGATCTGCATTATTGAAGAGTTGTTATTGTTGTTGTTTTTTTCTCTCTCATACATATTTGCCAGTCTTTGGAGCAGTGATATAATAAAAAAAAAAAGTAGAACATTTTATCCCATGCACCTATGGTCTTCAGTGCAGAACATTTATGGGTGTGGACCATATGTTGCTTGGAAAGTAACTAGATGAATAGAAACATTGAGACTATGCTTAATTTCTATAGCTCAACAATGTGGTGGATATTTTTATAAAAGGTGTCAGGAGAATTCAAGGCTTAATTAAAGAATTGGAGAAAAATAAAACTAAGAATGGAGACTTAAAGGAATTGCAAAAAAAAAAATTACATTGTCAAGAAATATTTGAGAACTTTCTCCACGTATGCCTTAGTTACTCATCCATTATTTTAGGGTTAATCTTTCAAGTGCACAAATATGCATGTTTTCTCTACGGTGAATCTTCAATAATGTGAACTTTACAGAAAGTGCACCATCCATCAAACTATGTGAACTTTCACCATTTCTATTGACTTTGTAAAAACCCATTCCAATGACATTGAATAATAATATTTCTTTGCCATTTTTATTTAATTTTCTTTTTATTAATATGAACTTGACAAACATCAGAAAGCATGAATACTTTCTTATATAAAGAAAAAAAGAAAAAGAATTAGGTCGACACCAAAAATCTCTATTACGTGCAGCGTGGAGTTATAAACTACACTATGAATTCAATATGGCAGATTCAACATTGCCCTACTTGTCTGTGTCCCCTTCTGACCTTCTTTATACTGCTATCTTTTTATTTTTTCAATGTTTCATTGACATTCTTTGAAAAAAATACAACCTTTCTTGTGTTTTTTTTTCCTTTTTTTCTTCTTCTTGTTCTTGCTCCTCTTCCTCTTTCTTTTCCATCACTACAACCCTTCTCTTTGTTTTCTTCTCTTCCTATCTTTTGGAGGAAGTAAGTGCCACAGAGAGCACTGAACTCTATGTGAAGTCAGGAAAACCTGAATTCAAATCCAGCCTCAGATGCTTACTAGTTATGTGGTGGTCCCAGAAAGATATTTAACCTTTCTCAACCTTGGTTTCCTCATCTTTAAAAAGAGGATACAAATATCAACTAATTATGAATAGTGTTGTAACAGTCAAATGAACTATATATGAAGTGTTTTGAAACTTTAAAATGCTATGATTATCATTACTAGGATTATCTTTCAATAATTTGTCTATATTCTTGATAGAATAAAACATTTATGGGATTCTATGTCAAGAAGAACAATATAACATTTGAAATATCTATTTGCATTCTATTCTGCATATGTAATTGACACACTTTCTTTTTCAGTCTTATATGTCATTAATGATAACAATACTTTTACACAACTTTTTGTACCCATCCTCATACTTAATGTTATAGTCGTTGCCTAGAGTCATCTGTAATTTTAATTTGTATTCTCATGCCATGGCATTCAACAGTTTTCAAGTCAAATCAAGTGTCAAGACACTTTCCATAACTAAAGAATAGGTAAGGGGTAGTTGTGGCTAAAATCATAAAACAATTTTTTAAAATAACATGTAAGGGGAATTAATCAGAAGATTTCTCAATTTGTTGAATTTCCCAGTCAACATGACAAGTTTACAGGGTACAAGTCACTGTTTAGGGGCATTTGAGAAGTACTTCTTCATGGACTGTGGAAATGCCTTTTGATGCCTTTCTGAAAGGATACACAGGTGTCCAAGATAATTGATTGGCTAAGACTCAGGAGAAAAAACTTTTGTGACAGAAGATTGCTTTTCTTTGTGCTCTATAAGTTGAAAGACTTGATTACATTATCATTAGGACTCTTTTATTGATTTTTCACTGGTAACTTCTTTCTAGAGTTCAGCATGGAGAATGCAGGAAGAGCTGTCTCCTACTCTAACTATCTCTAGAGCTGTTAATGGCAATTTAGGGCAGAAGCAGATGAAAAACTTGCCTTGCTTAGATAACTTTGGCAGGGGATCTTGGCTTTCAAGTATCATTTCAACTCTATATTTCTTTCATTTTCTGCACATGTCAGAATTTGAAGAGTTGATACTGAATTCATGCAGCCTAAGAAATGGCAAGAACTGGAGCAATCATAGAATTCTGGTAGGACCATACAAGACTTATGTATAACCCATAATATCTGAGAGAAAGTAAACTGAGTGAGTTTAACCTTGGGCAAATAAATTTTACATGCCTGAAGTATGCCTTTGACTATATCTATTACAGAATAAATAGGTTGCTATCTGCACCACTGAAGGAAGTTCCACACCAGGAGCTATTTATACTGATAAAATCATAGTTCCCTCATGTATTCTTGCAAAGAGGAACTTTCTAATGATTAGAATGATCCAGCCCTTTGGGGTAGGAAATTGTCTGGACAAACATATAGTTTGTTCTGATCACTTCTTGCTGAAGTAAATACTTTTGTATTTGCATGCTCAAGACATACTACAGTGCCTAAAATATAGTAAGCACTTAATAAATGTTTGTTGATTGATTGATGTAAAAAGTTTGATGCATTAAGTTAATTTTCAACCACAATAGAGGTTTTTAAGTTTGTATATGCGTGTATATGGGTATATGTATTTGTGTGTATGAGAGAAAGAGGTGGATCTTTCTGACAGTCTGTTCTACTGCACACTTTCTTTGAATGCTTTTAAGTGCATAAAATCAAATATATAGGATTACAAAGGAAACCAATAATATTGAAATACAGTTCTAAATGTTCTTTTAAAAAGCTAATTGGTCCCCAAGTTAAGTATATTATATTAGGTAATCTGTGAGGTTACTTTCAACTCTAAGATTCCAGAATTTTGAGATTCTGTTCTCTTCAAAAAGACAGACTTTTTAGATTTGCTATTTACTTTGCTCTAGTAAATAATAGACTGTATTGTATTTATTCTTTGTTGAATGATTCACTTGGATATTGAAGTAAAACTTCATTATTCTAAAAGTCCATAATGATACACATCATGGTTGAGATGTGAATCTTTAGGCTAGTTCAGAATTGTGTGAGACCGGTGCTCTTAATGGAGTTATGGAAGCATTAAAATGGATTTTTGCCCTCTCTGAAGCAATTGTTTATCCTCACTCTTTTTACTTACAAGCAATCCTTTTAGGGATCTCTTTCATCATCCTGGGGTACATTGCAATTTCTTGATTTATGAATACAGAAGGAGTTTCCCTCTTTGTTGAAGCTTATCTTTTCTGAAAATTCACATTTTAAATATTAATTTAAGTTTCTGTAAATAAATTTCTCTTCACAATGGCCTGCTTCCAATCAATCAGCTACATGTAACAAAGCTGTCACTTCAGTGTAATGGGTAATAAGAAACTGAACTATAGCTGGTTTATTTATTTGTCAGGGTCAGTCTTTCATTCAGGGATCTCAAAATAATAGCCACTGGGAGCCAAGGTGGTAGAGTGCGGGTAGCAAATTAGCTGAAGTTTCCTAATATTCCCCCTCTAAATGACTTAAAAATAATACCCCAAATTTGATTGTGGAGTGAGAGAGTCAATAAAATGTCAGGGTGGAATGTTCTATCCAGCTCAAGACAACTTAAGAGGTATGAAAGAGAGGCAGATAATATCAGAGTGGAGGCTGGCCCAAGGCACACCATTGAGGAAGCCGAAATGGCAGCAACAGCAACAGCTCAGGAGCTCTTAGCCCATAAATTGTAAAGGGGTTTCAGGCAACTGGTTAAAAAGGCATTAAATGGTATCCTTCACTGGCACTGGCCATGGATTTTGATGTATTGCTTATATATAGTTATTAGCATGCAGTCTCAGGGCAAACAGATGACTTAATAAATAAAGAAAAGATAATTTAGTGATTATTATACTACCTGAAAGCCATAATAAAAAATAGAGACTAGATATCATATTTCACAAAATTATCAAGGAAAACTATCCTGATATCCTCGAATAAGCAGACAAAATAGAAATGAGAAGAATTGAATTTACCAATCACCTCTTGAAAGATATTCCAAAATGAAAATTCCCAGTAGTGGTGTAGCCAAATTCTAGAGTTTCTAGGTCAAGGAGAAAATAATGCAAGTAGCCAGAAAAACCAATTCAAATATCATGGAGCTAGAGTCAGGATCACATAAGATTAAGCAGCTTCTACATTAAAGGAGCAGAGAGATTGGAATATGATATTCTGGAAGGCAAAGGAGCTGGGATTATAACCAAAAAATTATAATCTAACCAGAAAAGTGAATATAATCCTTCAGGGAGAAAAGTGGATATGTAATGAAATATCAGATAGCAGAATAGGTTAGAAACCAGAATCCAACAATATGTTGTTTGCAAGAAACACACTTGAAACAGAGAGACATACACAGAGGAAAAAATAAAGTAAAAGGAAAAAAAGAAAGGGGTAGTAATTATGACTCCAGACAAAACAAAATAAAAATAGACCTAAGTAAAGCTAAGCAGGGAAATTACATCTGGCTAAAAGGTAGCATAGAAAGTGAAATAAATATCAATATTAAACATATATGCTTTTACCTAATGACATAAAATCCAAATTCTTAAAGGAAAAGTGAAATGAGTTACAGGAGGAAATGTAAAGTAAAACTACATTACTGGAGAACTCAACTTTTCCCTGTTAGAGCTAGATAAATCTATCCATAAAATAAAAAGTAAATAAGATGAATAGAATCTCAGAAATGTTATATTTGTGAAATCTCTGGAGAAAATTGAATAGAAACAGTAGGTAATATATCTTTTTCTCAACTGTCTATAACATCTTCACAAACTTGACTGAATGTTAGGACACAAAAACCTCACAAACAAATGAAGAAAAGCAGAAATATTAAATGCATTCTTTCCACACCATGATTAAATAACATTACATTTAACGAAGGGCCATGGAAATATAGATTAAAATTTAATTGGAAACTATATAATAATGTAATCCTAAGGAATGAGTGAATCAAAGAACAAATCACAGAAAGGATCAACAATTTCATTAAGATAACATTAATGAGATAGTATATCAAAATCTGTGGGATACAGTAAAAAGTAGTATATAAGGTAAATTTTATATCTCTAAATGATTATGCCAATAAAATAGAAAAAATAGTAGATCAACAAATTGAGGGTGTAACTAAAAAAATTAGAAAAAGAAAAAAATTACAATAATTAAACACCAAATTATAAATTCTGAAAATAAAAATAGAAGTTAATAAAATTTAAAGTAAAAAAAAAAGACTAATAAATAAAATGGGGACTTAATCCTATGAAAAAAACTAATTTTAAAAATGAACCATTGATTCATTTGATTTTAAAACAAGAAAATAAATCAAAGCACTATTATCAAAAATGAAGAGTGAATTCAGTGTCATTGAAGATGAAATTAAAGCAATTATTATAAGTTATTTTGCCCAATTATAGTCAACAAATCTGACAACCTGAACAAAGTGAATGAATATGTACAAAAATGTAAATCATTCAGATTAACAGAAGAAGTAGAATACTTAAATTATCTTTAAAAAAGAAATTGAGGGGGCAGCTAAGTGGTGCAGTGGATAAAACACTAGCCCTGAATTCAGGAGGGACCTGAGTTCAAATCTAGTCTCAGACACTTAATACTTCCTAGCTGTGTGATTCTGGGCAAGTCATTTAACCCCAATTGACTTAGCAAAAGGAAGGAAGGAAGGAAGGGAAAGAAATTTAACTAGCCATTACTGAATTGTCCAAGAAAATATTCCCAGAACTAGATGAATTCATAAGTGAATTCTATCAAACTTTTTTTGAACAATTAATTCCAATACTATATAAACCATTTGAAAAAATAGATGAAGAAGGATTCCTACTAAGTTGCTTTTATGACACAAATGATGGTGCTGATACCTAAACAATCAAGAATCAAGACAAAGAAAGAAAATTATGGTACAATTTCCTTAATGAACTTCAATGTGAAAAATAGGATCATTTCTCATTTGAAAGGATATGAACTGACAGTTTTCAGAAGAAGAAATCAAAGCTGTCTATAGTCATATGGCTAAATCACTTGATTAAAAAAATGCAAACTGAAACAATTCGGAGGTACCACATCACACTTCTAACACTGACTAATATGACAAAAAAAGAAAATGACAAATTCTAGGGATATGGGAAAAAACTACAATTGCTGGAATTGTAAACTGATCCAACCATTCTGGGGAACAATTTGGAATTATGATCAAAATACTGTAAAACTAAATATATCTCTTAATCCAGTAATACCAGTATTAGATCTATATCCCAAGGAGAACAAAGAAAAGGGGAAAGGAACTATGTATACAAACATATTTATAACAGCTCTTTAAGTTGTGGCAAAAAATTGTAAATTGAGGGGATCCTTATCAGTTGGGGAATGGCTTCACAGGTTCTGGGTAATGATTATAATAGACTACTATTGTGGTAGAAGAAATAATGAGCAAATTGGTTTTAAAAAGAACAGTTGAAAAGACTTACATAAACTCATGCAAGGCAAAGAGAAAAAATTCAGGAAAACTGTGGCAGTATTATATGATGATCAACCATGAATGACTTAGCTATTTTGATCAATACAAGGATGAAAGACAATTCTAAAGCACTTATAATGAAAAAAAAAATATTATCCAACTCCAGAGAAAGAACTGATGGAATGTGAGTATAGATTGGAAAATAGTTTCTTTCTAGCTAATATAGAAATGTTTTGCATGACTTCCCATGTCTAATTGTTATCACATTTCTTCCATTTTCAAATTATGAGGAGGAGACTTTAAAAGTCAAAAAAATTAGCAAATTCTACTCAGATTTGCAAACTATTATGAGGGCACTTTTGCTCAGATCGGTGACTCATCCATTTGTTATTTAATTTCCCTGGTCTTCAATACCCTCCATTCTGGACTGTTGGTCAGTGTTGCTCACACAACTTCTAACACTATGAGCCAAGAAAGGTACTCAGTAACAAAATTATCTGCCATCTATCTTTGCTGTTCCCTCATCTCTGATTCTATTAACACCAGTAATAAAAAACACATGGGAGACTGTCAGTACAGTCTATTCTCAGTTACCTGAACCTGGTAGTCCTGCTATGATTCACAATATGGACACAGATAACAACTTTTGAGATTCTTATTAAGAAAAAAAAAAACTATTGTGTACTTGTATGTTCTTAGGTGTTTACATTTTGTCTTTGTGAATTTGAGGGCTGGGATTATTTTTCTCCTTTTATTAAATCCTCAGCTCTTGTCATAATCCCTAACACAAAGTAAGTGCTTAATAAATACATATTGCCTCACCGACAGTCATGAATTTAAAGAACTCCCTATACTGGAAAATTGAGCATGAGTTGAACTATTTCTAGAGCATTAAAAATAATAGTCGGCATTGATATAGCACATTAAAGAGAGCAAAGTACTTTATAGACAGCTTTTGAATTGATCCTCACAACAACCCTTGAAATAAGTATTATAGGTGTTTTAAACTCTTTTACAGATGAGAGACATAAGATAGATTGGTGGCTTACCTGTGATCACCCCATAAACAATTTTAGAGGAATGATACACATCCAGATTTTTCTTTATCTCAGTCCATTGCTTTCCCCAGTTAGACCAGAGTGCCTACTTCACTCAACCCTTTTTTTAATTGAGAAATAAGTATAATTAATATTATATTACAATCAGTAGAAAATGAGTCACAGTGGCAGTGAGGGACATTTATTTTCAACTAATAGTAATAATAATTTTCACTTATATACCACTTAAAATTTGCAAAATACTCTACATATATAGTCTCATTTGACTTTTTTCTTAGAAAAAATAACTTGATAAAACCAAGCATTTTGATTTATTTTCCACTTTTCTAAAATTCAAAAAGAGTTTTTGGTTATAGTAGCACCATTTCACTATCTCTTCTATCCAGATGCTTGTTGCAGATGGCCACGTTTTAAAAGATTTTTCCAAATGGAAGGGGTTTAGAAAATCCATAAATGGTAATTCATCTCTTATTTTAAGAATGCAGTCTCTGGAGAACAGCTGAGCCAAGAACTTGGGTGAGTTTGGGGAAGGGATGGAGTGGGGGTAATTTTGAACATGTTGAGTTTGTGAAGTCTATAGGATATTCAAATGGAGATGCTCAATGGATATTTAATAATGTAAGAGTAGAGTCTAGGAAAAAGATTAGAACTGAATTACAAATATAGAAGCTGAAAGGAATTTCAAAGCCATCTATCAAACAAACGCAGAGAATTTAAGTGATTTACCTAAGATGGCAGAAGTGAAATTCAAACCCTAGTCCTCTAACTTAAAATCCAGTATTCTTACCACTTCATCAGGATATTTGGAATACACACACACACACACACACACACACACACACACACTCACAGTCTTTCCCCCTCCCCACATGTACACATCATATCATTATTCTTCCCTTTTAAAATATGGAAGAAGTGATATCCAGGATAAATTTTACCAGGGATAAATTTTAAATAGGGCTAACTAATCACAAGGTCCCATACAGAAACAGCACCAAAAAAGCCCACTTGATATTTTCAGTCCTTGCTAATATAGAAGCCAGGCAAACAACATCTTTTATTGTATTTAAAAAGCCATCCTTATTCCTAGAATACTCTAGGATTCCTAGAGTAGTCAAAATTTAACACCAATCATTCACACTAGCATAACAAACAACAAAATAAAAAACCCAAACCAAGAAGACTTGGAACTCTGATCTAATCCAATTCAGTAAACATTTTAAAGTATGAAATATATCTAAGATGCTATTCTATTTCTGTAGTTACAAAGTCAAAATGAAAACTACATCCTGCTTTTGGGAAGTTTACATTGTACTACCCTGAGGTATACTAAATGTAAATGTAATTATTTGAGGAGAAAAGAGCACCAATAATCAAGCAGTCAGGAGAAATTTCTCTTAGAAAGTGATTCTATAACTATATTTTCTCATTTATATCACCAATATTCCTTTATCTTTATTCCCTCAAATAACAATAACAGGCATGTATTTATCTCTTCAAGGTTTACAACTTGATTAACTGGTTAGAATTTGATCCTCATAAAAAAGTACAAGTGTTTTTACACCCATTTGATAGATAAAGAAAAGGCTCAGAGAAACTGGTCTGCCAATTATCACAGAAATGATGACTGTCAAGGACAGGATTTGAACTAGTATAACTTCTGACTCCAAGTCTAGTTTGCTTTTCCATTTTATCATAGACTCTTTCCCCTATATCAGGGCTTCTTAAACTGTTTCCAGTCACAACTCCTTTTTGCCTGAAAGATTTTTCAGTAATTCTGGATATATAGGTATGTAAAACAGGTATAGAAGTCAAATTTACTGTAATATATCATAATTTCATGACCTCCACATTAGTTACAAGACCCCATATAGGTTATGAGCCACCATTTAAGGAACTGGGTCCTATACCACACTGTCAAATTGCTAAAAATCTATGGATTTTTTTATAAGACAAATGAAGGTTTTCCACTTTTTAATATATCAATAAATCAATTAACATTCATTATTGACCGTATTATTTATTTCAATGACAAGCAAAACAATAACCATAGCAACATATAACTGTTCTCTTCCTCCATTTAACCTACTTTGCTATTGAAAAAAAACTTCAGTTTTCATGTTTGATACCTGTTTAATTTATCATGAAACAAAGTTTGAATTTAAGGCAAAGCCATCTGAAAAGGAAGTAGAAGCAGAGAAAGAATCTCCTATTGCTCATATTACTTAGAAAAAAATCTCAGTATTTGAGAACTATTTTTTGTAGGATTTGTATTACTGGAAATGGAAGAAGCAGAAAAAAAGGTGGAGGAGTAAATGCTAAAAAGAAATAGCTTTTAAAGTCCTCAGTATCAATAATTATTCACACTTGAGTCATGCTTCTGTGATTACTGTTATTTATAGGGCATTAATTATCTATATATTACCTATAATTCTTTTTTTAAGACAACTCCTGTAATACAGGGCTACATTCTGTAGCCAACTGTTCACAGCTGCTTGTAGCCTCAATACCCTATTTACTGACAAACCCAATCCTACTGAGAATTCAATTATGGTTTTTAACATCTATTAAACAAATACAAATAGATCGTTTGATTTGAATAATTCAAATCCTCATGTCTTAGGAGACAGCAGATGCAAGAGTGGAAAAGGCACTACTCTTAAGAGTCTGGAGACAGAGTTTATTCTCATCTCTATCACTAACTAGATGTGTGTTTTCTTGAGCAATTAGATTCCCATATCTATATGGAGTTTCCTCAATTGTTAAAAAGCAAGAGTCCTAGATTGATCTTTCAACCTGGAAGATACCCTATAGCCCATATAGTCCAAACAGTTCATTTTAGAGATGAGAAAATTGAAATCTAAAAATGTGGACCAGCTTGCCCTGTGTTACAGTAAAGCTATCAGTGGAAAAGGTAGAATATGAATTTGGTTTCTCTGTCTCCAAAGTCATGCAATCAAGGAGATGACTCATATTTTTGCTGTGGCAAATCTGGAAGTGAATTTTATGGGACAAGTCTTCCCAGTCATTACTTTTAAGTCTAAAGTAATTCCACTGGGTTAGTCCTATAGGTGTAGCCCAACCAAGTCACTCCTCAGATCTGCATTGATTCCTCTCCAGGGTCATATCCCAGATGGACTCTAGTTCCTGCTTCTCTCTTCTGATCCTTTGAAATATCACAATGTCTTGTACCAAAAGAAAGATGCCCAAACCAGGAAAGAAACTGCTAGCAATATGGAACCTAAAAACAGTATGGAATAAACACTGAATTTGAAACCAGAAGATATAATGTTTTTTAAATAAAGGTTTTAATTTTCAAAATACAGGCATAGATAGTTTTTAACATTCACTCTTGTAAAATCTTGTGTTCCAATTTTTTTTTTTGCTCCTTCCCTTCCCTCCATCTCTTTCCCTAGACAGCAAGTAATCCAATATGTGTTAAACATATGCAATTCTTTTATACATATTTCCACATTCATTCATTCATTCATTCATTTATATATTTATTTATTTATTCATTCCTTTATTCATTCATCCATTCATTTATTTATTCATAGATTTATTTATTTATTCATTCATTTATTCATCTATTTACTTATTCACTTATTCATTTATTCATCCATTTATTTATTTATTTGTCTATTTATCCATCTATCTATTCATTCTTTTATCTATTTGTTTATTATTTCAGACATAGTCTTGCCAAGAAATTCATGCATTTATTGATCTTTTGGTAGTTTAGATTGAGAGACAGCCTCCCTTCTATCAGAGGTAATTTCTCCTCCTGAATTGATTCATTGGGACTTTTTGTATCCCTAATCAGTGACTAGTTATTGGCAGAAGAAAGACTAGAATTCACATCACAGGCATGATGAGAATTTATGAAGACTGAAAGAAGAAATAGGGCTAAATATCCCTGGTAAAAAGTATGCCTCAAGGAGACATCAGCAAAACCTCAAGGTCTATAGAAGCTTTAAAGGTCAAGCGCAAAACTTTTAGATGGAAAATATTATCCACCCTAAAAAGGATGGGAGGTATAAATAAAATGATTTGAAGAGGGGAGCAAGACAATGGATATGCTTTTAGGCACATATTTGTCCCTAGCCATTCATTTATGTAGGACTCCCAAAGGATTGTGAGAGATTAAAATGACCAAAATGACACTAATTACTTTAAGGAGGGCATTTTTGAAACACCAGGAATTTGTTAAAAGGAAAAAAGCCAGCTCCTTTTTTCCCCTGATGGAAGCTAAGGCAGTGAAGGAATCCAAGAAAATAAATTTTTGTTATCCTAAGACTGCCCTAGGTGAAAGAATTCACTAATCCTAGCTGGAGAGAACATAGTAGCCCTCAACCTTGCCAGTGACCAAAGATGGAGATAAAGCTTCCAGATCTCCTTCTAAGAATGAATAAAAAAGACAATGGAATGACCCATCCAGCAAACAAACATGTCCTAAGAAGGGTCCAGTGGTCCAGCAACCCACATAACTTAAACCGGTGGCAGAGCAGCCTGCCTAAATTCAACGGCAATGGAGTCTGAAGAGGAGCCGATAAAGTGACAAAGTGACCTCCTCAACTCAACACAGAAATACTTTTGACTAAGAAGTCACACTTAGGAGAATAATCCCAGTTGAGTCACTAGATCAATGGAGACATGTTACCTTCAAAAGACCCAGTCTTTCAAAGCCAGCCCATCTCAACCTCAGAACAAGTCCCAGAACAAGAACTCTGCGAGATCCTTTTGATGAGAAAAAGGAAACTATGATCCTACAGTTCTGGAGATGGCAGTTAGTTTAGCACTGTGTGCCTCACTATCAGTGCATTTCTCCTTCCTGAAGAGAAGATTTATTTATGAGAGAGTAGACTTGTACTTTTTAGTGGAAATGCCTTGGATCTATTTGACAATGCAATTTGCATAAATGTCCTTGCTGAAGAGAAAGTACATTGATGGGGGCTTGTAAGCTAGTATATAAGAAGAAAACCACCCATACAGTTATCTTCAAACCTTTAGAAGTAGTAACAATCACTCCTTTAGGTACCCAATTGGCAAGGGGTGGTATGAATTGGACAAAGTAAGCTTAAGGGGATTTTACCCTAATTATCTGCTGATACTGGGATTTTGGCCAGATTGCTGCTAGCAACATGGAACCTAAAAACAGTTGGTATAATGGAATAAACACTGAATTTGAAGCCAGAAGATATGGTGTTTTTTAAATAAAGTTTTATTTTCAAAATATGTGTATAGATAGTTTTTAACATTCACCCTTGAGAAACTTCCTGTTCCAAATTTTTTTCTCCTTCCCTTCCCTCCATCTCCCCACCCAGTTGGCAAGTAATCCAATATATGTTAAATGTGTACAATTCTTCTGTATATATTTCCACAATTATCATGCTGCACAAGAAAATCAGATCAAAAAGGGAAAAATGAGAAAGAAAAAAACAAACAACAAAAACTGAAAATACTATGTTGTGATTCACATTTGTTCTCCACAGCCCTCTTTCTGAATGTAGATGACTCTCTCCATCACAAGACTATTGGAACTAGCTGAATCACCTCACTGTGAAAAGAGCCACCATCTATGTATTTCAGTGTACAGTAATCTCGTGGTTCTACTCACTTAACTCAGCACCAGTTCATGTAAGTCTCCCCAGGCCTTTCTGAAATCATCCTGTTTCTTTTAGAAGATATAGTTTTGATACCTGACTTTGCTAAGTAACTTACCCAGTATTCCAAGCAACCCTTCAAACCTTTTAGGTTACAAAACAAGTGCTGGTTTTCATTGGTACAGATGTTTTTTTTTTTTCAATCAGGAGTACCCTATCACAATGAAATCATAGATCAATCAATATTCCTCCAAAATGATTTAGACTAGATGAATTTCTAAGGCCCCTTCTAGCTTCTGCCTGAGGCAAAGTCCCAACACACTTACCCTAGTTATAGCTCTCTCCTTTGGGGAGTCACTAGTTGTCAAAAATACTTAAATCTTGATGTCAAAATTTGGTTAATGCAAAGTATGTTAGTTTTCTGAAGCATTTGTATCCAGTCTCTAGTGGACAATCTCACAATGACAGTATTTGTATGGAAACAGTATTGCTACCATTCTATCATCATGAAAAATATATAATGTTTTGTCAGATATTTAATCAAACATACTTGCTGCCTCTTTCCAGGTTCCCCCAAAGTAGAAAAATAGATTCACTTAATTTTATTTCTAGAAGGATTGTTTGTGTTCGCTTTAAAATGTTAACAATGCTCACACTGAAAACCTCCCGGGATACATGAATTTTTCACGTTTAAAAGTTAACCTTTTCCTATAAATCTACAATTCTTGAAGAATTTTTTATAAAGTCCTGTGTGAGGGGGGTAGTTTTTGTTTTTTAATTTTTCCTAAAAAGAGTAGCTACTACGTGATATAGGGTGTCTCAAAACTGTTAATGCGGCTTTAACGGCTTAAAGCTGTGTTATGCTTTTAAGGACATCATATGCATTTACCAGGGTTAGCAGTCTGACAAAGTCTGGGGATCTCTTCTCAGAATGCTGTTTTCCTCATAGGAAAAAACACATGGGATTACATGTGTTTAATATAGCTAGAGACTAGCCATATTAAAAATAAGTGATCAATATATTAAAATTTCTCTATCCATGGATACTCTGAGATCTATCCACGAACCTTCCAGGGGGTCTGTGAACCCCAGGTTCAGCACTCCTAGCTTATTGTACCATTTCATATTTCCTTGTAGAAGTAAAATGGTGATTAGGAAGCTGCAAAGAAAAACTTATCAGATTTTAAAGTTAAATTGAACCTTAATTTCCATTGTTCAGCTGAAAATGCTCACCACCAATTCCTTTTATATCAAGTAGCTGTGCTTCTTCTCCTGTACCCCATAACTCCTTCAGGCAGAGATTTTTCCTGAAGGCAATTTGTAGAAAAGACACATGGGGGGATCAAATCAACTTTGGTAAACAGAGGCAGAGAATTAAGGCAGTAATCTGAAAAAGTAATAGTAAGAAGTCTGTTTTCACCATAAAAATACAGGCACTTGAGACAGAAAAACATTTATTATTATTATTATTATTTATTTTGTGGATTGTTTAGATCCGTGGTTCTCAAAGTATGGTCTAGAGAATCCTGGGGATCTCTGAAACCCTTTTAGAGGGTCTACAAATTCAAAAATAGTTTTTATTTCCAATATGGTAAATGTCTATAAATATTATCCAGATAAACAAAAACACTTTGGAGAGATCCTCAATAATTTTTAATAGGATAAAGGTACTGAAAACAAAAGTTTGAGAACCACTGGCTTAGATAATGGGATCAATTCTCTACATTCAGTTACTATGAGTAAACTGTGAAAGCGATATATGCTAGGAGGAAAAAAAAAAAAATCTTGAGGTTAGCTCTGACCTTGTGTGTTCACCAGAGGGCATCATGAGGCAACATAGTGATTTTACTCTTTGATTTATTTGCTTTTTACATATAGTTATGAGAAGGGTTAATTAAAAGCCATTAACGAATATTTGCTACCAATAATAATAATAATAATAATAATAATGACAATTCACATTTCTAGTGTGCTTTAAGATTTATAAAGCTATATAAAGATTTATATAGGTGATTTCCACTCACGCTGTCTCATTTTTGGTGGAGATGACTATGGGTTTTTTTGGTACAAATGCTAAATGAACACAAGTTTTGATAGGTTCTATCTTATTAGAAAACCCTTGAATTTAGAACCAGGAAGAGATACTGTTCTTATCTGAAGACTAGTCTAGTGAGATCCTGAGGGGTTTATCAGCAGAAAGCTGGCTGCCAGGTAAGGAGGCATTCTGGCCAGAGGGACTCATAGAGATCCTCCACCAAGGTGTGAAGTCAGAATTGGTAGAGGAAGTACTCTTTTTAAAAAAAAAATCAATAGCTTTTTAGTGAGAAATTATTTGCATGGGTAATTTCATAGCATTGACAATTGCCAAACCTTTTGTTCCAATTTTCCCCCTCCTTCCTCCCATTCCCCTCACCCAGATGGCAGGTAGACCAATACATGTTAAATATGTTAAAGTATAAATTAAATACAAAATAAGTATACATGGAGCAATCACTCTTACTAATCACTGAGCCTTGAAATAATTGTGTATGTCAATGCTAAAGCCTAAACCATAGCTAATATCACTTTAGCCAGACAATTTTAAAGACAGTATGGTATAGTGAATACATTTTCTCTTTAATACTTATGAGCTGTGAGAATATGAACAAATTCTATTTTGTGTGTGTCTCGTATTCTTTTTTATTTAAAGTTTTTTATTTTCAAAATATATGCATAGTTTTCAACATTCGCTCTTGCAAAATCTTGTGTTCCATTTTTTCCTCCCTCTTTTCTTTCTCCCTCCACCCTGACATGTAATCCAATTCTTCCATACATATTTCCACATTCATCATGCTGCAAAAGGAAAATCGGATCAAAAAGGGAAAAAATGAGAAAGAATTAAAAAAGCAAGTGAACAACAGCAAAAAAGTGAAAATACTATGTTGGGATCCACACTCAGTCTCCCCAGCCCTTTCTTTGGGAGCAGATGGCTCTCTCTATCACCCTGGAGCTAACCTGAATCATCTCACAGCCTGTCCGTCAGAAATGATCATTGTATAATCTTCTTGTTGCCATATATAATGATCTTCTGGTCCTGCTAATTTCACTCAGCATCAATTCCTACAAGTCTCTCCAAGCCTCTCTGTATTCATCCTGCTGGTCACTTCTTAACAGAACAATAATATTCCATTACATTCATATACCATAACTTGCTCAGCCATTCTGCAACTGATGGGCAGCCACTCAAATCCTATTAACCATAACCAGGGATGAGCACACAGCTTGGCATGCAATGTGTACTTGATAAATACTAATAAATTGATTCACTAACCTTTCTTGGCCTTACATTCCTCACCTGTAAAATGGGGATAATATCTATCCTAAACACCATACAAAGTTATTTTCAGGTTTAGAAAGCAATGTATGTAACATTATTTGTTCATATTGAAGTATTGAATGTAATTTATTATTATAACAAATAATAAATGTCATATAATATATGTGTATAATATCAGAGGTGAGACTTGAATGCAGATCTTATTTATTCCAAAGCTGTGTGCAATGCTATACTATCTCTTAAACTGCAGACAGTACACAATAAATAAATCTAGCTGCTATTCTTAACAGTGTATAAAGAAAACTCTCTCTCTCTCTCTCTCTCTCTCTCTCTCTCTGTCTCTGTCTGTCTCTCTCTGTCTCTCTGTCTCTCTCTCTCTCTCTCTCTCTCTCTCTGTCTCTGTCTCTGTCTCTCTCTGTCTTTTTCTCTCTCTTTCTGTCTCTGTCTTTGTTTCTCTCTGTCTCATACCCATACCCACACATATAAAACACACATACATACACCTGAGTAATTGCTGGCCTTCTATTCCATTAGAGTAGAGGATTCCTTATTTGTAAAAGATCTGCAATAGAGAGATCTCTAGCCAACTAGATCAACCTTGATTTTCTTTCTATCTTATCCAGATAAGCCATATCTTTATATCTCTAATCATTTTTTTCTGATTTTAATTCTCCAAATAATTTTCATATATAGCCACAGTCAATAATTTCAAACCAAAGAAGTACCATGAGATATACTGCCATAGTAGAGCAGCTCAGAAGGGAAAGGGAGCTGACATAATATGCCAAGGGTACTGCCTAAGGGCATTGAATCAAGTTTTCCTTTAATTCTCAATGAATTAATATCCAATTTCAGGTCTTTCCCCCCCATAGCATCCTTTAAAGAATTTCATTTTCATCAAAGGATTATTTGATTTGTTCTTATGAAACTGGAATTGGGCCCATTAATTATATTTGGATTAAAAACAACAATTATTCTAATATTCAAAGTGCTTTAATAGACTGTCATCAGCTCAGAGTAAGAGCTCTATAGGTCTCTTCTGGCCTTGCCTTAAGGACTTGAGTTCAGGCTGATGATTTTTCCTTTCCCAATTAGTCTTCATAAATGGGCAAGAGATGTCAAGTTCTGTTTTACACAACTGTTGTTTGCTTTGACCAACATGTTTAATTATAAGAGCTTTTTCCTTTGCTTCTCTTTTTAATTCCTATCTAGGGACACCCTGCATTCAAGGCTGGCTGCCTCTGGAAACTGCCAAGTAATCTTGGTGTAATGGGAGCTACTCATTCCCATTTTGGAGAGAACATTACTCTACCTGGAATTAAAACATATCTGGAAAGGTCAAAATTCAAATATTTTTCATTGTTAGCGTAAGTCAGATGAAGTTTGTGTTAGCCAGAAAGGTCTAGTTAGGATTTTTTTTCCTACTATAAAAGCATGAATTTAGAGCTTTATTATTTAATGAAAGAAACAGCATTTTATAGGGAAGAACTGGACTTAGAGTGAGGAAGATTGGGGATTGAGACCATGCTCTGACACCATGGGACCACAGGGGAATCATTTACTTGCTCAGGGCCCCCAGTGGCCATCTCTCTAAAACAATAAATTGTAGAGAATATGCTAATCTACAATGGTAGAGGGAATTTCCTCACTGGGAGTTCCTTAGACCAATAAATTAAGGGTCTGATTTTTAAAAATTACATAAATGCCAAATAGAAAAATATTTTCTAAATTTGAACAGTGGGTCCAAAGTCAAGGATGGGCAGGATTATAGTCTATATATATGAGAGAAGAGGGAAACTAGTTATTTAATTTATCCAAAGAACTAATATCCTTTCATGCTAGCCACATCTCTTCCATTAATCAGGTACATTCACCCTTCCAGTCCCCAGTTGTCTCTCCCCCTAGGTTCCAGTCTTTATTTAGATAGAGATAACACATTAGTAAATTTACATGCTCCTAGGATAATGAAAAGCTGAGAAAGGAATTCATTATTTTTGTATGCCCTAGTTACAAAACCATATACTTGGTATTCCACAAACTAGATACTATCTTTCATCCCAGGGCATTTTCTCTGCCTGTGCCCCATGTCTAGAATACTTTCCCTCCTCCATTCTGAATTACTGCTTTCCTTGGTTTACTTTAAATCCCAATTAAGATCTCATCTTCTACAAAAAATTTTTCCCAACTCCTAATTCCAGTGCCTTCCTTCTGTTAATCATTTATTCCATTGTTGCCTCAAACAGACCGAGACCTGGGAAAAACTTTAGCTTAAAAAGGTCAGTGTCTCTCATTACATCTGGGGCCATCACCGGAGTCAGATGAATTTGCATAGCTCTGTCTCACTCAAGCAAGTCAATACATCACCCTCCTGATGTCATTGATCTTTCAGAATGAAAGACAAAATAGATCATATGTAGTTTGTTTTATGCATATTTATTTTCTTGTCATGTCTCCCATTAGAATATGCGTCCCTTCAGTGCTTAGCACATAGCCTAGTAAACAGGAAACACTTCATAAATGTTGTTGACTAAATGGCATTAAATTTGCTATTCCTATCTCTCTCTGCTTGACTTGATTCCATTTCCCAACAATGTCTAAAAGACAGAAAAGAATAAAACATGAACACTTGATTGATCTGGTTGCATCATAATCTAATGTTATTATGAATAACATTTATAATTTTTTTGTCTGTTTTTTTAAATTTTTATTTAATAGCCTTTTATTTACAGGATATATGCATGGGTAACTTTACAGCATTAACAATTGCCAAACCTCTTGTTCCAATTTTTCACCTCTTACCCCCCCACCCCCTCCCCTAGATGGCAGGATGACCAGTAGATGTTAAATATATTAAAATATAAATTAGATACACAATAAGTATACATGACCAAAACGTTATTTTGCTGTACAAAAAGAATCAGACTCTGAAATATTGTACAATTAGCTTTTGAAGGAAATCAAAAATGCAGGTGGGCAAAAATATAGGGATTGAGAATTCAATGTAATGGTTTTTAGTCATCTCCCAGAGTTCTTTTTCTGGGCATAGTTGGTTCAGTTCATTACTGCTCCATTGGAAATGATTTGGTTGATCTCGTTGCTGAGGATGGCCTGGTCCATCAGAACTGGTCATCATATAGTATTAACATTTATAATTAATGTTACTACAATTAATTCAGTAATGGCAGAGACAGTTCTGTCTGGGATAGACAGAAATTTTTACACTAAAGAAAAGACTTCAAATATTCAAGCAGAAACTGTAGGGACAGTGATACAACCAAATGTATCTGAGTGGGGACAGCTTCAAAAAGTCAGATATGTTTTCCCATTTTGGAACAAATCTGCATTTTACTTGGTATGAAGTGAGTGACTCAAAGCTAACATTTGCTGTTGAAATATATCTGTGCAATTGTTGATGTACTCTCAAATTCAGAAAAATAGAGGAGTAAATATTGAGAAAACAATTGTAAGACAATGGATTGTTGGTCTACTTCTTCATCCATTTATGCTCATTTCTCATTGTATTGACTATGCTTTTTTCTCAGTCAAATTGAAATTAAAGGAACATTGTTGAACAATAAAACATATTTTTTTCTCAAACTGGGTTTATTCTGCTCATTACCTCTCCTGTAAGTTGACTAATAATAAAGAGAGGAAGAGGAGGGGAAAAAAATCAACATTTTAACCAGAGGCAGGGTCAGGGAAAGGGGGATTTCATCCAAGAGCACCATAATTGAAAGGATGCTAATAAAATGTTCACTCTTTAAGCATTTAGGAACAACTAAGGGTAATATCTAGTTATTAAAAATGATTAGTTACAATCAAGAGTAACCCCATGACAAGCTACAATCCAATTGCACCCTGGTTTTCTTCTTACCTTTTGACTGATTTTGTCTTCAAAGATTTATTTGAGGGTATTTTCATGCTGCTTACCCGGTGAATTTAGTTATTTGCCCTGACCACCAAAACTGTTGATAATAGCTTTGAAAAATAAACTGTATTTTTATTCCACAAAATACAGTGTCAACAGCCAGAATTTCAACATTTCTGATTTTTCTTTTTTATTTTCTCAATAATAGGATTATAGATTTAGAGCTGGAAAAGATCTTAGAGATCCACCAATCTGACACCTTCATTTTATAAGCAAAGTTACTGAATTTGATAGAGATGAAGTGATTTGCTCAGGATCACACAACTTGTAAATGTATGAGAAAGAATTTGAACTCAGGTTTTCCTGATTCCAATCCTAGTCCTCTGTTCACTGAATCTCTCACATGGAAGATACTTTGATCATATAAATGCTTCTCACAATCTTTTCCCCTTCTTTTATGGCTTTCTTTTTGGTGGAATGCCCAAGATGGCAGATGGCATCCTAGATGCACTTATATAATCTAAGTTTAGCAGGTCTGGGCAAATAGAAATGATCAGGTGAACTTAATGAATTTACAAGGACTTTTGTTTCCATGCCAGATACCATATTTCTTCATAGGAAATTGGTTTACCTGCATGAATTTGTGATTGAATCTACAAAATCTGACAATATGCATTCAAACCAACTAACAAAACCGTAGGAATATGAGAGCATTTATTTGAAAACATTTATCCCTTTCCCCTTTGTTTTGGAACTTAGTGTTCATTGCTTGCAATAACAACTGTAAGATCACATCTGGGGATTGAATTTGACACTAAGGTGATGGTGAGATTACACGATTAACTTCTCAGTCATACCTCTGCTTCAACCTGGCAGAAAGAATAAAGTTTTCTGCTATCCTAATGGGAAGTTGTATGGAGAAGTCACAGTTAAAGTCCTTGCTTCTTAACCTGAGTATATAAAGCACTACTGGTGTATTAGAAAGGAGACGGATAGAATCTGTTTAATTTTCACAGTGGTCTAATGACGAAAGCGGCAGACGGTGAGAGAGTTCACTGGATAAATTTGCCAGGGAGCTCTGACTGCAAAATTTCTTCAGACAGAGTTGGGCATATAATAAATCTTGGCCAAGAGAAGCTTTTTGGATAACAAGCAGTCATTTGGAACTGAGCATTCAATTGTCTTCCAATCTAAAAAAAATAGGTATTTTGTTCTACCAGCATAGTCAATTAAATAAAAAAATAGAGATATTCATTGTCCTTTGTTTGGGGTTCTAGAGTTAAAATTAAGTTAACATGGCACTTAGCATATGTGATATATTACTAATTAAAATATTTTGCTAAATGTCTATTTATAGGGCTATTTAAACCTTCAGAATAAATCTCTAATGAGACACAGAATGATGGAAGATTCAGGAGGAATAATGCAGAAGGACTTTAACATAGTACCAGAGAGGGAAATTTGGAAGGGACTCAGAAACCACTGGGTTTATTACCCACCCACATTAGAATGATAAGAAAATAAGGACTCTCCATTAGAAAAATTTATTTAGTGCCAGGATTAATACTATTGAGCAAAAAGAAAAAATATGTTCCAGGAGAAACTAGGGAGTTAATGGAAAAATAGTATGCAATTTCAGAAATAGATATAGATATATAGATATTTGCACATAATATTCAGAGGCATAATATACAAGGATAGGAAGGCCTCGCTCAGAGTCCAATTCAGCTACCTACTAGCTGTGTGTTCCTGGGCAAGTCCTTTTACATCTATAGGGTTCATTTTCCTCACTATAAACCAAGGGATCCTAGAATCACAGAGTTAGAGGTAAAAAGGGCCAACATCTTCATTAGGCATTTGGGAATTGGACTTGATAATCCCTTCTACTCTCAGATTTTTGATCTTATAATAAGGTCACCTTTGAAAAGGGTCTCATTTTCTTTCTAGCATCATATACTTGTTCAGATTATTCTTCCTTTAAACACGTCCTTAGCAAAATGTTTTAAAATTACTAATATATATATACTATGTTAATTAATTATCAATTGGAAGTGTCCTTTATGGAGGATGTAGTGAAAAGACAAGCAAGATGGCAGTCAAACCAAAGTCTAGAGGAACAGGGTGAAAGATATATTCTTATCCAACAAGAGGCAAGATAACATCTGCCAAAAAGTACCTGTCAAAGTGGTTCATGTTCAAAGTATTGAAGATGTATTGATAGAAAGGATACTATTTTCCCCTTTAAGTCCCTAGTTTCTCCTAAAAAAACACATCTTTCTTTTTGCTCAATAGTATTAATCCTGGCATGAAATTGATTCTTCTAATGGAGAGTCTTCATTTTCTTATCATTCTAATGTGGGTGGGTAATGGACCCAGTGATTTCTGAGGTCCATTCCAATAAATCCCATCTTTCAAGCAGGCTGTGGGATTGGACCAAAGAAGAGTCTGGTTAGACTGATAGATTGGGATTACAAGGGATACAGGCTTTCTTTACTCTTCCTGAATCTTCCATGATTTGAGGCACTTGATTGTACTTTCAAAGCTTGAATTTATCTCCCAAGTATAGTTTTCATGAGAACTTCAAAAGCAACTACAGCAAGCAAGAATTGGGCTACATAGGGTCCACAATTCTGATCGATTACTTGGCAAAACTGTGTAAACTGATCACACTTATGGGACAGATCACTGGCACATCAGGGTACTAAGTAACAGATTACATAGGCAGGAAAATGGGATCACCATGAACCACTTATTTTAACCAGTAGAGATATAGGTACCTCCAGTAATAATGGTGAACAATATGGTGGTACCTGAAATAGGTTCCAATGGCATAAACAAAAGTGGTGAGAACAGGTCAAAATTAATCCAAGAAGTGTAAATCTTAGAAAGGATGATGGACAATATGGGTATAGAGCAATATGATTTCTGGCTAATGTCAAAAGAAGCATGATGGCGTTATATATCAAATGTGGATTTTCAGTAAACATTTTATAAGATTCAATAACATTGAGAAAAATCATTCCAATAGAAGGGAGCAAATAAAATGAATATAAATAGCATTTTTCCTCCTGACTGCTAAGTAGGGCATTACATAATTCATTATGAGAGCCTCTTTTATAATCCACATAAATGAGTTTTATGACAATTGCAAATCAGAGGTATGGGAGAAATATTGCAATCTGAATCAAAATAATTTTTAAACTTAAGATCTGGTTTAGTCGCCTGATCAGTTAAATTTATTATCCCGTAGACTCATGAGAATGCAGAGCATGTACCACTCAGGAAATATGTGGAGGAAAAGAAAATCTTGGAAAGTGTGAGTGTGGTGATAGGTGCCCTGGAAGTTTGCTGGAATAAGATAACTTATTTAATGGTTTAAGGATAGAGAGAGGATATCAGTACAAAACCGTCATGTCTTGCCAGTGGACCCCTTGATTAGAAATGGTGTGAAAACATTTGGCTAGATGAATTTTATTGCCCCAGGGGGTTACATTTTAGTGCAGTCTGGATGACAGCAGGTTAGGAGAGGAAAAAAGATGAGAAAAAGCTAAAGGACCCAGTAACTGGATTGCCTTGATTGGCCATAAAATTAGGAGACACATTGAAAGGACAATAAACATGTGAATTATGTTTCAAGGAATTTGAAATGAAAGTAATAACAAGGACTGAGTAAGAAACAGGACCTTGAGGTTGAGATTAATCAAGACTGATCAAGGTTCTCTGATGTGACATCCCTTTTCTGTTATCAAAGAATTTGTTTTTAGACTTTCCTTTTAGAATTGGTGCCCAAGTTTAAATCAGGCCAAATTACTAACATCTCCAGGTCTGGTGTCTCATATCAGCATCTAATACCCAAAAAAAGGAGGAAATGATTTCACCTCGTATGAATTGTGGTCAAGAGGATTAGGGAGTTTATCAGAGTCCTTAAATACTAAGAGATAATCAGGCGGTCAGTAGCAGGAGGAAAAGAGCTATGCATTTGGAATCCAAGGAACCAATGTGTATCTGAATTCTTTAATTGCCAACAATCTTTCTAGTTTCTCAGTTTCTTCACTTGTAAAATGAGGATTTTGGAATAGACTAAATTCAATTCCAGTTCTAAGGCTATGGTCAGCAGTTATGACCTTATAAAGTTAAGTTAAAGATATGGCCATTGCTTTTCTTAAAAGATCTGTAAGTTATTTGCTTACCCACACAGAAGATGCACATTGCCAATTTTCCTCATTTTGTCTTGCCATTGGACTTTGATGATCATGGAACAAATGTTGAGGATGTTGACTTTATGCAACTCTGCCTCAGTTAAAACCAGTTTATAAACAAGTTAAGACGTTAACATATAATGTCAATGGTCCACTTCCAAAATGAAGAAGAAAAAAAAGAACAGAGAGGTGCTTTTTACAGGAAGGCTAGGTTCTAAAGTCACGATATAAGGCAAAAATAAAAATATTCACTCAATCCATTAATCCATTAATTCACTCATAAAATACAGTGAAAGATATTTACACACTTGTTCTTGGAAGAGGTTAAGGAAATGTTTAAAAATAGGAAGTTTGTATCAGCAAATAATAAGGATCTGAATTGCTTATCCTGGAAACAATTGAATATAAATTCTATTTTTCATAAACCATACTTGATCAAGAGAGCTCATAAGCATCAGTGTTTACTTTTATTGCCTATAGACATCCTGGTGAGTATCCTAGAATTACTTGAGGGCATTCAGTAATAAAGTGTCAATGAAATCATTCATACAATTTAAATCTCTCTTTTTCTCTCTCTCATATATTCTCATACACAGAATTAAATTCACATATACACTACATATGCACAGTGGTTCTCAAAGTATGGTCTAGAGAATCCTGGGGATCTCTGAAACCCTTTTAGAGGGTCTACAAATTCAAAAATAGTTTTTATTTCCAATATGGTAAATGTCTATAAATATAATCCAGATAAACAAAAACACTTTGGAGAGATCCTCAATAATTTTCAATAGGATAAAGATACTGAAAACAAAAGTTTGAGAACCCACTGGCATATGATGTTATTCCATATGTATGTATACATAGAGTCTTGTATTGATAATTCTGATATACTATGAGACAACTATGAGTAATTTTTGATATGTTAAAAAAAACAAAGGTTGAAATGTCTGGTTGAATATTTATTTAGTATTATTGTAATGTCAATAGGATGTCAGAAAGAAATTCCCATTGAGTGAAAAACAGGAGAAAAAAAGGTGAAAGAATTCTTTACAAGGCCTCTCAGGAAGGTTGTATCTACATAACAGAAAGTATGAGGGGTGAAAGCTAAATGTTTACTCGGACATCACAAGAGAGCCACATGTATGTTCTAGAATCATTTCCATATAGATTTTCAGGCAAGTAATTCTTCCAGCTTTCACACAAATGTCTTAGGGTAATAGCTAATTGCAAATTCTGGTAAATATTGACATTTGTTGGTTAGTCTTGCTATTAATTCAGAGAGATTTGGACAGTGATATTCAGTCTTTGACACATCAAACAGAGATTGTTCTCATTAATAAGATTAGGAGATATGTCAATCACAATCTTGAAGAACGTGCTATTATTGGTCATAAGTACTGCTAACTGATTGTTCACTTCAGATTCTTTTTTTGTCCTACAAAGCCTATTTGGCAAATGCTTCTACTGTTCACTAATACAAGAAGATGAGCACTACATTTTAGGCTGAAGTCACTATGGAAAATGCTCCCCAAATAAACTTAAACCACGGGATCTCTATCCACAAACTCAACCCCAATGAATCCATTAGTTTGTTTCTATCTATGATGACCATCTTTCAGCCAATCCACTGCTCTGTAAGCTTCTTGAGATGTAACTGTGTCACATCTACCTTTGTACTTCTCCAGGACCTAATCCAGGTTAACTTGAATATATTTTAACCTTCTAAAAATCAATACCATTTGTATAATAATTTTAAGGGGGTGTTTTTGTTAAGAAAACTGATGTTTTTGTTTTTGTTTTTTACAATTCACTCATTGCTAAATTGTCTTCTTTCCCTTTGATCTCCCCACCTCATCTTAAAAGACTGCAAAAATTGAAAAGGAAAAAGATCTCTGCATCAGGATGTACCATTTCTCACATTCTCTCAATTTTTCAGTGGTTGGTTGTTGTAGGATGGTGATGTCCCATTATATTACTGTACCAAAATTTGTTTAATCATTTCCCAAATAAGATTCATAGACTTTATTTCTACTTTTTCCACTAATCCAAAAATGTTACTAAGAATGTTTTGGGATATGTGCAAACATCATTTTTTAAACTCATTTGAGTATATTCTAGCATGGGATCTCTGGGTTAAAGGGGATGATAATTTCCATCACTTTCTCAGCAAATTCCAAATTATTTCCCAGAATAGTTGAGTTTAATTATCAGCTCCACCAATGGTATATGAACACAGTCCTTTTTTGTTCACAAAGTATTTTTTCACATAGTATCAGTAAAGTTGATGCTCTCTCTATAATTATTAATCCTATTTTGCAGGGTTTGTGGAGGCTGCCATACTGTTAATAGATCAGGAGGCAGGCTATGAACTTAATGAACCCAGATTTCCCTGAGTACAGGACCCTCACTTTATTTGGCTTAAACAATTCCTCCAAGGATGTGTTTTTCTACTGGCACAGACATTCTTTGTCTTTATCAATTAAGATTTTTATTACTATTCCATGCCTTAATAAAGAGTAATATAGCAGCAGCAGCAGTTGCAGTAGCAGTAGAGTAATAATAAAATTTATAAATAATTATGGAGTCCTTTAAGGTTTACAGCCTACTTTGCATCCACTGGCCCTTTTGAGCTTTACAACATTCCTGTGGGATAGAAAATGTTAAAGTGAGGTGGAGTAAAGTGACTTGCTCCAACTTTCAGTCTGGGTTGACTCTGAGTCTGGTGCCCTGACTATTACAACAAGCTCCCTCTTTAACCTCTTCTCATCTTGGCTAGTTGTTGTGTCTTTCAAAAAAAGCAGCTCTTGGTGCCCAGTCTCCTATTAATGAGTCATTTTTTCACAGGTCTTACCTGAATAATATTTGTTAAATAAATGAATGAACTTGATTATTGCCTGGATTTTGAATTTTTAAGTGAATAGTTTTCTATCTTTAAGATATATGCATATATTATGTATACACACAATGCATATGTGTATGTATATACGTGAATATATACATATATTTACATAATACTCAATTTCTATTTTTTCTACATAAAAAAATTTGTTTTCAGAATCCTTAACTCAAGGTTAATAATAATTAGGGTAGGGAATGAAGATATGACATAGAGGCAGATCTAAAGCTCAGTGACGAGGGTTTTTGCCAGTAACAGTAAAATGTAGAGGGTGAAAAATATTTAAACTGACATTTTAATAATAAATAATAGATAATTTAATAATAAATAAAAATTTTAATAAAAATAATAGCTTTTTATTTTCAAAATTTATACAAAGATAGTGTTTTTTTTAACTGAAAACTGTAATATGTATATTTAGTCAATCATGAAATCATGAACTCCATAAATTATCTAGTCTAACCATCTCTTGAACTGAACTGAATGAATGAAAAAGTAGTAAGAACTTGCCATGTACATTTTAAGGATGAGATAACTGATGCACAGAAGCATTATATGATTTGCACAAAGTTGTATACTGAGTGTCAAAATCAAGAAATAGAAGAGCAGTCTTCTACCACAGCAAAATTTTCCAAAATATCATATCTGACTGCAACTAGGAACATTCCCCAAAAGGACAACTGAAGAATACAATATTATTATACTGACATGTTTAAAATGTTTTAAAAGATAAGCCATAGAAGAGAGAGACAGAGAGAGGCAGAGAGACAGAGAGAGAGAGAGAGAGACAGAGAGACAGAGACAGAAAAATACAGAGAGAGAGAGACAGAGAGAGAGAACAGAGAGAGAGAGAGACAAAGAGAGAGAGAGAGAGAAGGAAAGAGAAAGGTGGGGGAAGAGACAGAGAGAGAGAGAAATGGGAGAGAGAAAGAGAGGGGGGTTGAGAGGGAAGAGGGAGGGAGCACACACACACACACACACACACACACACACACACACACACAATGATGCTGTTATGGAGTTAAACACTGAATACATATATCATTTAACCCTTCCCATCTGAAAATGAAGATAATTTTTGTGCTATTTACTTCATAGTACTATAATAAGAAACTTTCTTTGTAATTTGATATAATAATTAATTTCACATTGGAAATAACTATTTTAAAGTGAAATGACCAGGGTTGAATACTGGCTTTGCTATATTAAAGCACATACATGCATATATACATATATGATATACACACACATATATATAGGTATGTATATATGAATGTGCACAAATACCTCCTTTTTTAAGATTTAAGACTATGTTTTATTTTAGTAAACATATTAATTAAATGACATTTTGATGTTTCTGGGTATATATGTGTATATATAAAATACATCTCTTCTAACACAGAAGATAATTGTTTGCATGTTGTCTCTGTCATTACAATGTGCATTCTCTAAGGGTAAGAACAGTATTTTTTCTCTTTTCTTTACAGCTCCAGTGTGGGCCACAAACACTTAATAAATGCTTATTAAATAACCAGGCTTAGCACTAACAGAACTTACAGAAGCATTTCCTAGACTGGAAAGCTTCTTTTACACACATTATCTCTTTTAAGGCTTACAGCGATCCTGTACTATTGATTCCTCAGGTATTCTCATCTCCCGTTTTTCAGATAGAAACACTCCTAGGCTCTGAGCGTCTGTGACTTGCCCATCCTTGCCCATCTGGGAAGCCTCAGAGACAGGATTTCAACATGACATTTCATAACTCCTAGCCTAAGATTCCAGCCACAATCATCTTGTGTCTAGAAACCATTACCCGTTAAAGGATAATGAGATAGCCCAGTGACAGGACACTAAGACCGCAATCAAAAAGGCCTGAGTTAAAATCTGGGCTCAGATATTTTCTAGCTCTTTGATTCAGGACAAGTAACTTAACCTTTGTCTGCCTCAGTTTTCTCCACCATAAAATGGGAATTATAATAGCACCTGGTCCCCCTGTGGTTGTTGTGAGGGTGAAATGAGATAATTAATGCCTGTAAGGCATTGAGTGCAGTGCTTGGCACATAGTTAATGCTGAATAGATCCTTGTTTCCTTTCCCTCCAAAAAAGTATAATATCTTTCATCTGCTTTTCAAGATAAAAAATAAGCCACATTTTAACAGTGTCTCTCCCTTTTCTGATCTCTAAAGCTAATGAGTCTCTTATTAAAAGTACCTGTGCCTTACATATATATGTGTATGCATATGTGTATATATACATTCATATAAATATATGCTAGATAAAGCCAGCCAGATACATGGATAGATTGACAGATAGATAGACAAACAGACATAGATTGACAGACAGAAAGTTAATTAGTTAGATAGATAGATAGACAGACAGACAGACAAATAGACAGGTAGGTAGGTAGATAAATAGATGGTAGACAGATCGATAGACAGATAGGCAGGCAGGTAGACAAACAGACATAAATAGACAGACAAACAAATGAATGTACAGACAGGATGGACAGACAAATAAATAGACAGACAAATGGATGGACAGACAAAAAGATGTCAGATAGGTAGATAGACAGACAGACATATATAAATAGATAGAAAGACAGATGACAGACAGGCAGATAGACAGATGAATGGATGTTCATCCATTCAGATAGAAAGATTTAGAAAGGCAGATAGCTAGATAGACAGATAGAAAGAAGACAGAAAGACAGATGACAGCTAGACAAATATACAGACAAACAAAAAGGCAAACAGATGGACAGATAAATAGACAAACAGATTGTGCCAGGAGCATTGTGAAGTGTTGATAATACAAATAAATATGAGCAATCAAGAAAGCCCATGCCTTTGAGAAGCTTACATTTTAATGATGCAAGAGAACAGAAGATGGGGAGCTAGAAAATAGAGGGAGAAGCAGTACCTATTAAGGCATAATATAATGGAGATTTTGGGAAGTGACAAAGTCCTAATTTGGGGCAAGATAAGATGAATGCTTAAATACCAAGTATCCCTTTAAAGGATAGAGTCCAACATTCTGGAAGGAAGTGGAAAAGGATAATGGCTATTTTATTTCCCTTCCCTCTATTCCAGATTGCAAGGACAATTATAACACTTTCTTTTGTGTCCCCCAGAACTTAGCACAGTGCTTACGACTTAGTAAGTATCTAATAAATGCTGTTGATTCAGAGGCTGCTTGAAACAAGAAACCTTTATTACAATCCTTTATTCTCTCTCAACTTGGACCAGGATTAGCTCAAGACAGGGGATGTATGTAAACAAAAACTGAGGGGGTTGACGGGAAGGGACTAATCAACCCAAGTACAATGGTCCTTTAAGACATGGGAGAAGAAAGATGTAAGGAGGCAGAGAAGGGAGAGAGTAAATGATGGCTGGATCCTCCACATGTACATGGTCACCACTTCTCCACCATTACCCCTAGAAGGTGATGAATGTGTTCTCATGCCCTCCAAATTTGGGCATTCCCATGACATCAGAAAGTGCCATAGATTTGAGAAGAGATGAGTTCTCTCTCAGATGATGTGCTAGACAGGAAAGGGGTAGAGGCTGGATGGCAAAGCCCTTGATATATCCTCATAGAATATGGAATTTTAAAAAAATGATATAAAGGAATGGTAAGCAGAGGCATCCTGGTCAAGAGGAGTTAGCTCCTGCCTCCAGAGAGCTTTCTTATAATATTCCAGCTGTCTTCACACACTCTTGGAATATATCACATGCATAATGAAATAATTTAAAAGGAATAGCCAAGAAGAAAATAAAACTATTAATTGAAAATGCTATACTCCAGCAATGTGAGAGAGGTCTCAACAGTATTCAAATTATTATTGAACCATTTGGTGCATCTCTAATAAAAACCTTTATCCTTTAGCCCCCTGGTGCCTGCTTAGGCAAATTAACTCTTTTATATGTAGATCAAAAGAAAATGGTATGTTATAATGAAATGATCCTATGGGGGACTGTAAACCTCCCTTCTAACAGCTTGAATTTCAGTATTGTGTGCTTTCTCCATCTTGCTAATCCAAGAACATTTATTTTACAGGGTATGTGTTTTCAGAGTGTCTCTGAGGATTATGCACTTATGGTGAACAGGCCCTAGAAGGATTGAAGGCTCTGCTCAGAGATGAATACCAAGTTTGGTTGGCAATCTAGAGGCTCTTAGAGAATCTCAATTTGTCACACATCTTCCTCTATCTATAGCTACATCTCTATATTTATATGAGGATATAGAAAACGATATAAATATATCTACAGATACTTCTATCTTCCTCTCTACAGATATGCAGATCCATCCAAATATATGTACAAAAATTCAATTATATAATTATAGAACTATTACATATATATTCTGACATTATATAGACTGGGGTAGGAGGGGACAGTTAGATTTTTGAGTTATTTTATCTTTCAAAACTGAACCATAAAAAGAATCCAAATGAAAGAAACTAGAACTCTTTCTTGCCTTGGCTCATCATTTTCTTTTTTTTTTTTTTCAATTTTTAAAATGTTTTAGTGATACCATTTTTTTGTTTCTTTTGTAATTTTAGAAGCAGTGTAATAGAGTGGCTAGAAAGGTGGCCTTGAAGTCTAGAAGATCAGGATTCTGGATAAGTCCTTAACTTTTCCTGTGCTTCGCGTGCGCGCTGAGCTACATTGGTAGAGAGGATTTTCTCTCCAAAAAGTAAGAGGTGCATTTTTATCCCATATTCTTTTTATGTCACACTGATCCCAATGACTTCTTCCAACTCCCAAATAGAATTTTCCCTTTAAATAAAGAAATTAAGCAAAAATGAATGGATGGATGAAAAATCAAAACATTTGCCAAGGTTGTCAATGTATATCTCATTTTGCACCAGAGCAAAGGGATAGCAGAAAGAACATTGGCTTACAGGAGAAGCCTGAGGACCTTTATTTAGATATTTCTTCTGCCTCTCATTACTTGAGTTACCTAGCCCCCACAAACCTCAGTTTCCTCACCTGTAAACTGGGGTGATTGACCTGGATGTTTCGTAAGGATGGATCCTAAGGATCCATCATCCTGGATGAACCTAAGGAAGGTTCCCTTCCTCTGATCCTAGCATGGCTCTATGAGATTTGGAATTCATACTTTATTATCAGTCATGTTTGATACCTGCTTAGATCATGGCCCAAAAGTCTTTAAATGTTAATCTCCTTTTTGTTCTCATAGTAATTGTGTTATTGGACTTCTGGTCTTGTTTATTTCACTCTGTGTCAATTCATATACATCTTCCCCTGACCCCTATCATTATCCTCATCAAAAATAAGTTTTTTTAAAAATTGAGATTTATTACTACTACTTTATATCCTTTACAATTCTTCACATCATTTGTTTGTTTCAAGAAAATGTTATTCCAAATCCTATTATTCATTCTACTATTTCTATAGTCCTCTGTGAATAAAAAATCCTTGGACCTTCAACTTGATTGAACCATAGCCAACTTATTGTTGATTCCATCTCCTCCTTCAAACCCTCTGTGAGAAATCTGACCTTGACATCTTTTACCTTTCCTCTTTCACTACTAGTTAAATGTCCATTTCTAGGTTTTCTTTTCCCTAATTCTCTTTGGTCTCAGCTTTACATTTAAAATTTAGTTACCTACCTTTCCAGACATTTCATTGCTTCATCTATTCCATTTCCTTATTCTAACCAGACTAGACTACTTTATAGGATCAAACTAGTCATTTCCAATTTAGTGTCCCATCTCCCACTTTTTTGTGGTTCTTGTTGCTGCTTTTTATTGTACAGGCTGCCTCCCACCCCCAGCTCCTTGCTCCTTTCTTTATTTCTGTTTCTTAGAATCTGTAGTTCTAATTTAAGAATTAGCACTGATGACATTTTCCAAGGAAAATCTTTCTAAATTTCCTACTTTTGGTGATCTCTCCCTCCTTGTATTGTCTCTTATTTATTTATCTGTGGAAATCTTAAATTCACTAGTAGAAAGATAACTCTTTGGGGGCAAAGACTTTTTTTGAGAGGGTTTTACCTTTATGGTTTAGAATAAGTGTAAATAATAACAATTGTTTCCTGTTACAGTGAAAAATTCTTTCCCTCACAGAATGATACTTCTGTGATAGTAAACTAGACCATCTTTTGTCTCAATTTTACACAGCCTTAGTCATTGAATAGGTGTTATCTCAGAAGAACTGAGACTTGGAAAAGGGTTTAATTTAGAAAGTCCAAGGTCTCCCACTATATTCTGGGCCATTACCAGTCATCTTGACTTTTGCCACTGGACTCATGATTATAGAGGAAAGAGTGAAGATGAGAACCAATTCACATTCAAGTCAAGATATCACCTTGGTGTACCATTAATCTTTTTAAGGACAAAGGATGAACAACAAGGGTAATAACCTTTATAACCCTGGAATCTAGCACAGAGTTTTACATACAGTGAAAACTTGATATGTATCTCTTGAAGTGACTAGCATTGCATTAACTCCCAGAAATCTCCCTTACCTAATTTTTATTACTTTCTCTGACACTGTTATTGGATATCCTATTCTGGCATCTCATACTATATAGGAGAATGTTTTCTGAATCCAGGTTGCAACTTTATCTAGTCAGGATACAAGTCTGAACTAGCTCTGGCTGCTAATGCCTAATTGTAGCCATATGACCAGTCATAACACAGGGTCCTGGCTCCATTTTGAGCAATGTAGAAGTCTCAGTGGATGGAGTGCTAGAGCTGGGAGTGAGGACTGCCTCAGAAAGTTACTTTGTGAGACTTCAAGCAAGTCATCTTGGCCATCTCTAAAATGGGGGTTATATTAGCAAATAAAATTTATTTCATGGAATTGAGGATCAAATGAGGTTACATTCATAAATATATGTTATATATAAATAAATATCAATATAGAAATATTCATAAAATGCTGTGAGGTAACCTACACAAAGAACTTTACAAATTGTAAAGTGATATATAAATGATAGGTTAACCTTCTCCATCTTCTTTCTTCTTTCTTCTTCAAGACAACTGATATAAGGTAGCGTCAGTTTGGGAAAGAAGACTGAAAACTCCATTCCTCTGCTTTTCACTAGAGTTTTAAAATTTACTCACATTAAAACCAATACCGCAAGTTTGGAAAAGGACCACCATCTATTCCTAAAATTATTTTTTAAATTTAAATTAAAAAAAGGAGAGGGGCTGGATTAGCCAACAATTGCATTATTGGGAACATGCTCTGAGAGCTTTATCAAAAAGAAAAATGAAAGGGAACTATCTATTTATTTTGAAGTACCACTATTTGTAATTGTTAAAATTAAAAAACAGTGGAGGCAATTTCTACAAATGGAGCAATGATGAAATAAATTGTGGTCCATTAATGTAATGGAGTACTATAGTGTCATTAAGATCAACTACTTTGAGGGATACAAAGAAGTCAGGAAAGACTTTTGTGTGATAATGCAAGGCAAAAAAGCAAAACAGTAGAACAAAATAGACTACACATCAATAATACTTATATAAGAAAAAGGGAATGTGAAAGAAATTGGGGAAACTTAGAGGGAAGGATTAGATTGACAAGTTATTAAATTTTATGTTTTTAAAATTAATTGATTTAAATGTAAATAGTTACATAGCAATTTCAATTGGTATCTCAAATTCAATTGAGACATTCAATAACATGATATCCATCACAAATCAATTTTTGAAATGAACTTTCAGTGATTCAGGCTTTTTTTTTTTTTTTTTTTTTGGTTTCTACCTTGATGGCTTAGAATACGTATAAATAACAAAAAAAAAAATCTTGCATTGTGAATATCTTTATTCCTTGTTCTAAAAGCAACAATTTAGAGTAATCACTGACATTCAAAATTCAAAATTCAAATTCTTCTAGCTCAAGGAGAAAATATTATGAATAAGAAGGAAAAAAACCAAATATGGTGGAGCCACAATTAGAATGCAGTGACTACACTAAAAGAACGAAGATTTTGGAATATTATAAATTGAAGAGCAAAAGAATTGGTGTTGTTGCCAAAAATGTGATACATAGCAAAATTAGGAAGTAGAAAGGAATAAAAGTTTTCTAAATTTATAAAGAAATAGGAGGATGAGGGAATGGGCTAAGGGTATTATAGAAGGGTGTATAGATTAGTGAGAATGAAACAAAGAGGAAGGTCATAAAAGTCTTCTAAATTCAGATAGAACAAGAGAACAAGGGGAAAGAATAAGGAAAGGGATCCTGGGGCAGGTTAAGTATTAAGAGGGCAAGGTAGTAAGTAGAAGTAAAGCAGAGGAGTCAGGAGAGATAGAAAATAAGAGATATATACAAACATTAAATAAAGATCAGGAGTAGAATTTATTATGTAAAAAAAGAAGAAATAATGATTATGATCTCAGGCAAAATTTAAGCTAAAATAGACTTAATCAAAAGAGAAAAATGTGAAAAATATACTATATATGAGCCATGTTAATCAATAACTAGGCAGTATAAGTTTGGAACATTGCTGTGGTGTAGGAAATGAGTTGGTGGATTTAAAAAAATTATGAAAAGACTTGAACTTGTGAAGGAAGATGTTATCCATCTTCAGTGAGAAAGAGAATTAACAAGTATGGTATTATAGCCTTGCCTAGATGCATATATGCATGTATGTGTGTATACACACTCAATTGTAGCCTTCTTGAAAGTGTGAGAGGAAAGGGGAAAAAAGAATAAATTAAAAAATTCACAGCAGAGAGTAAAAGAAAATCTACAAGGAAGCAAAGAAAAGATAGACAGCTCTGAACATAATTTGTAATATTCATTATATAGGTTTTCTTGAAATGTAAATTTATTGTTTTAGAGTTTGAATCCTCTCATTTTCTGCTGTGCTCATGATAATTTTTTTTCTTACTTTGTATTTAAGTTTTAAATTAAAAAAATGTTTTTAAAAAGCAGTGAGTAATCAGAAGACATAACTAACTCACTATGGGAAACCAGCAAGGAACATTGGAAAGAGAAATGTCTCTTGACATAAGAGAACTTGGATTCTAATCCTGCCTTTCCCTTACTAGCTGTGTGACACTCTTGGTCTCAGTTTCCTCACCTATTAAATGGGAAATAGGACTGAATGACTTCTAAGTCACTTCCTAGTACTGAGTTGATGATTGCATCACCCCAAGCTCCAGGTTTGAATCCTGGCTTAGCTATCTGACACCATTACTCACTTTGGACACATCACTTAAATGGCTCTGTACTTGAATTTTATTCTGTGCCAAAAGAGAAGGCCCAGAGAGATGGCCTCTAAAGTCTCCTCCAGGCAAAATCTTTGATCCTATGACCAAAACAAAACAAAACAAAAACCACAGACACTTTTTTGGTAAAAGTACCATGATTTAGCCAGGGAAGACTTCTTCATCCAGCATTCCAACTCCTCTGTGTAAGAGACCAGGCTGAAAGGTTTGCTAACTTGCTTTGGTTGCACTTCTGTGACTTAAACCTTTCTCTTCCAGTTCTTTGTTTTTGCATCTGGACTGTACAGAGACCCTTCTCCGAAGCCCCTCTTGGGTTTTCTTACCCAGAAGAAAAAGATTTCCAGTTTCTGAATCTTCACCAAGATGGTTATTTTGAGCTCTAAGGAATTGTCTTTTCAGACTATGGCGTGGAAACTCAGTCTCATCTTTGATCTTACTTTTGTAATTAAGGAGAACAAATAACAAAAAAGACAATCCTTCTGGGAAAGGCAAACATAATGATCTACTAATCACACAAACTTCGAGGTGCCAATTCATAGTCTAAAAATCAAGCCTTTTCTACTAAAAATGGCCCCAAGATTGAAAAGTTCCCCCCCCCCAAACTCTAGACCCTTCAGTGATCATTTATCCTTCTTGGGAAAACACTTTGAGAAAGTAATTAGCAATCAGTAATTGATCCTTTTTTTTGGCTTGGTGAGAACAAGGGGGTCACTAGTTCACTCTCTGTGAAGTACAACTTGCCTTAAGTGATAGTCCATAACTGTTTCTCCCATTTCTTTAACATCAGCAAATCGCTTAACCTTGAAGCTAGCTGCAGTGTGAGTCTCTCTCTCTCTCTCTCTCTCTATCGCTCTCTGCGTGTCTCTGTCTCTCTCTTTTTCTATCTCTCTCTCTCTTTCTCTCTCTCTCACTCTCTATCCTCTGTCTCTCTGTCTCTCTCTTTCTCTCTGTCTCAAGCAATGCAAGCATATTGAGGACTTTTTCTTTGTATTCTCAGTGATTCTCAGTGCTTATCACAGTTCCTGATATAGTAGGTGTTAATGAATGCTCATATCACTTGGCTTCCAGCTAAGCTCTATGGAAAAGGGACAGTCCATTATGTTGATTATGGAAGGAATATGCCAGAGCATGTTCCAGAGCTGATCATAAAATTTTTAGTGTGAATATTTATATCTAGGAAATCAGCAACACCATAAATTAGGGCTTGATTTGTTGTTCTGTTGATTGTCTAGACTTCAGAACAGATGTAGAAAATGTTGATAATGCAGATAAAACTTAAAAGTGTATTGTTTGGTTTTCTGAGAGCCAGTGGTTAAACCTGTACCAGCGCATTTCTGTTTATGTTCATGGGCAGCTCATACCTTAACCTTATTGATTGATCATGAGCGTGTAAATATTCATCACAGGAAAAAGGAAAATTATATTATTGAAGAGATAGCAACACAGGTTTCTATATAGATGAATCTTGAGAGTCTACTTAAAAAACATAAAAAAATTTGGATCAAAACTTTTGCCCATGTTTCTAAAACAGAAAAAAATCCTTCTTTTTTGTGCACTTATTTCATGAACCTGTCTCATAATGACATTGAAAAAAAGAAATTTCATAGATTCTTTTTTTAGCTTGCTGTCAATTCTCAATGATCACCCTCCATCCCCCCAAGGCCCCTGCCTTGTAACAAACAAGCATAATTAAGCAAGACAAATCAATACATCGACCATGCTGATGATGTCCACATCTTACTCTATGCCTGTAGTCCTCATTGCTCTATTAGAAGTGGGAGAAATGCTTCCCCATCAACCAGTTCATTGAAGTCATAATTGATCACTTCATTGATCAGATTTCCAAGTCTTTTGATGGTGTCTTCCGTTACATGGTTATATCTCATTTTCTTGGTTCTGTTTACTTTGTTCCATATTAGTTTATCTAAGTCTTTCTAAATTTGTCTTAATTTTCATATTTTGTCCTTTCTTACCGTGTAATAATATTGTACTTATTTCACATGTAATCCAAATCTCAAAGTCTAGTAATATGGGAAACATTCATTGAAATGTTTTCTTCATTGGAAACAATCAATGACTGAATGAGGGATAAGGTAGAGTAGTTATGAGTAGGAGAGAAGAGAAAACCTCTAAAATCTCTTCAGGTTCTTCAGTCTTTCTGTGCCCTGAAATCGCTTCAGATGACTTTGGCTTTCTTCTCTGAGAGAGAAAAAAAAAACAATATTCACCCCTCTTCAAATTGCTAAAGGGAGAATAAGACCCTGGAATGAAGCTGACATGAGAGGAACTAGTAACTTGCATGATTTTCCTATTCCCTGCTTGCTATATTAGAGAGTTTAGAGAATTTCCCTTTGTGTGATATCTGGGACTCTCTTTCTTGGTAGAGCTAGTCATTTCACTGCTATTGGAAGTAAAAAATTTTAACTCAAACCTGAAAATCACATACCCTAGAATGAAAATATTTATGGGAGCATATAGATACAATTCTAGTACTGTGAACTCTCTCTCTGAGAAGGCCAGAAAGATCAAGTTACTGGCCCTAACTTCTTCCTGTTTCTTCTCCTGGCAGAAATTAAAATTTCCCTTAGAAAAGGTGAAAAGGAAAGAGGCTATCTCTCTATATCTGTATTTATTTACTTTTTCTATCTATCTATCTATCTATCTATCCATCCATCTGTCCAACTATGCATCTTTCTATTTACCTATCTATTTATCATTTATCTACCTATCATCTATCCTCTATATCTATCTATCTATCTATCATTTATCTATCCATCCATCCATCCATCCATCTATCATCTATCTATCTATCTTTCTGCCTCCCTTAATGCTATATAATGACACTCTCATGCTACATATTGGGGACAGCTTAATTGCACTTATAACTGAATTTGTTCTGCCTGATGGAGAATAATTTTTCTTCTGTGATGCTGTCATCTAGCTTAGAAGCCAGGATAGATGCATACTTAATCAATCTCCTTAATAAAGTAATTAGGGGATTGAATAAATCCTCCATTCCCTTCAGGAGGCACTGTGGTACAAAAAAGTGAGTGATTAATTTGGAGCCCCTGGATCTGAGTTTGAATCTCTGCTCTAACGGTAATTATATGAACTTGGGCAAAGCAACTTACCTCTCTGGTAAGTCATCTTTTTAAAATTCAAATCTGTCCTCATTTACTTACCGATCTTAGGCAAGTCACTTACCCTTGTTTTCCCCAGTTGTTTTCAAAAAAGAAACATCTTTGAGAATTATTGAACATAATCTGACACGGACATTTTTTTTGAATTGTCAAAGAAATCTCTCTGACAATTTTTGAATATGATAAAGACACAATTAACATTGTGTTAACTCAATCACAATGTGATGAGTTCACATGACTTTTTTTGAGTCCACTTAAGAGCAAATCATTCTAAGAGAGGTCCAATCCAGGAAAATAGTTGAGAAGGAGGAGAACTTAAAGACCATCTGGGACAATCCATATTTTATAAATAGGGAGTTTAGGCCTTCTCATAGGAAAAAAAAAGTCTTGGTAACACTACAAAAGTTGTTGGGGGTTTTGTTTTGCTGTTGTTTCTTAAGCTACCTTTAGTCCATCTTGTCATAAGGACTACATTAACTTATTTCTCCTCAGAATTGATCAAAAAAACCTTCAACTCTCTTTTGTCCCCCCCTCCCCAGACCACCTTGTGATCTCCCAAATAGCTTTCAACATTAAAAGCAGACTCAAAGAGGGCTTGTGTATAATAAGTCACTCTTGAATGATAGCAGGGTCTTAGCCACTTTTAAACGAATTTTATTACTGTTTTGATATCACTAAAATTGTGTGTTCCCCATCAGTTCTTGGAAGAATTATTTGCAGATCTGCATTTGAACTGTAATACATATAGACAATGTGGGCTAATTTTTTAAGGCCATAATAAGAACTCTTAGAATGGAATGATCCAATCTGTACAAATGTAATCCTTCTATCAGGTGTTTTTATTTGATTTTTCATTGGTACAAAGAAAAGTTACAAAAGGAAAGTGCAGTTTGAAGGGGGGAGAGTTCTTTCCAAAAATGAAAAAACCCAGACAAATAATAAAACCATTTATCACAAAAGAATAAAATAACACATATGGCAACCAACATGATACAGGGGATAAATGGCCAGAAATGAGTTTATCTTTGTCTTGTCTGAGATCGACTCTGAGGCCATGAAAAAATCATTTGACATCTTAGTGAGTCAGTCAACTTTCTAAAGCTATAACCTATGTGACCTTGGTCGGGTCACTTCATTTCCTTATCTGCAAAATGAAGGCATAGAATTATATAGATTTTAAGTTCCCTTCTAGTTCTCGGTGTCGGATTTTATGATGGTAAGTGACAGGACCAGTTGCCAATCTGCAGTGTTAGCGTGAGTATCTATATAGATATTGCCCTACCGAGTCAGAGTTAATAAGCATTTATTAATATCTACTATGTGCCTGGCACTGTGCTAAGTCTTGGGGATAAAAAGAAAAGTATAAAAGATGCCTTATCCTCAAAGGGTATATTTATGGCCTAAGGAGGGGAAAATGACACCTAACAGAAAATGTTAATGAAAATTTGAAAAACAATACAATAAAGAAATTGTAAATCTGTCCCAAATCTGTATTTTATTTCTGTCTCTTTTTTCTATCTCTGTTGGCTGCATATGTGTGTGTAAAGAGAGAGAGGGGGAGAGAGAGAGAGAAAGCAATCTAATTTACTTATGCAAATTATTATTGAATCTCATATAGACACTTGAGCATTTGGGACAAGATCAGGTCCGGCTATAAATTACATTAGCTGCCATATTCCTTAGATGTGTTTTTAAAAAGAGCTTAAAAGTCTTCCATCCATAACCGTAGAACTAATTTACACTTTGCAAAATCTGAACTCTTTCTGCTGATTTTTTTTTTAAGGAATGTTATTTTATGCTGTAAATGGGCTCACGTCAGACACCATTTCCATCAAGTTTAAGATGGTGACCCTTTCCTTTCAAACTGCGCCTGATGGTTAATCAGCCAATCAAGAAAGACTTCAGTCCTAATTAAAGCTTAGGGGGAAAAGTGTAAATAAGCATAATGGACAGAACGGAGACAATCATACCCTCATTGGAAAATTAAAAATAGAAGTAAATGAGAGGAAAATGTTTATTGCTTATTTGCATCTTCAGAGGGCATATACAGTCATTTCTGCTGCATTGCTTATCATGAGTGTTAATAATGAGCTCCAGTGTAATTAACCATTAAATCAAGAAAATGCCACATGCTTGGCTGATGAGGGGCTTAAATGATACTGTCTTCTTTCTCAAGTATGAAAAATAAAGCCTTTCCTTAAAGTCTACCAACATTCTGTTTTTTTGTCCCTATCAAAGTAGTTTCCCCTTTTACTCTGATGCTTTCAGAGAAAGCTGGGGAGATATGTATGAACTGATGCAGAGTAAAATGAGCAGCACCAGCAGAACAATTTATACTAAAACAACAAAATTCTAAAAACTATCAACCTGATCTGGAAAGGACCCTGGAAAGTGATACCCAAATAGGTAAAGTCCTGGCTATTTTTAAGACCTCAAGAAAGATTTTTGAATATGGACCTATTAGACTCATTATATCCACATAAAAGAAAACACAATATACAATTATGTTGAGCGCATTTTTACTTGACAAGAATTGAATAAATATTTTTATTCTGACTGACACATCTCATCTTAAAAATACAGAATTATACAATTTTTTATGATGGAATAACCAGACTGAGCTCACAGAGGCTCATCACCAGATTGACCATAGCATAATGCTTTGGGGGGCATGGAGACTCTTACAAAATCACAAATGAATTATAATCTCATCACACAATATGCATATGCTAATTCAATCGAGCTAGAAAAAAAGAGACAAATAAAATACAGATTTGGGACAGACTTCGAATTTCTTTATTATATTGTTTTTCAAATTTTCATTAATGTTTTCTTTTAGGTGTTATCTTCCCCTCCTTACACTACAAACTCCTTGAGGATAAGGCCTGTTTTATACCTCTCTTTTTATCCCCAATGCTTAGCACAGTTTCTGGCACATAGTAGATATTAATAAATGTTTATTGGAGATTTAGTGGAGAAGCACTCACCGCAAAGTATATCAAGTTCTTAAAGTTTGTGAAATACCTTAATCATATAACATATTGAAGTAATTATTTAGATTGCTAAATGAAGCCTAATTATATAATTCTATATTTTTAAGAAGAGATGTGTCAGTGAGAATAAAAGTATTTATTCAATTCTTGTTAAATAAAAATGCACTCAACATATTTGCATATTGTGTTTTCTTTTATGTGGATATAATGAGTCTAATTGTATTGATTTTTAAAAATGGGATGTCAGTCAACAAATATTTATTAAGCACTTATTATGTGCTAAGAACCATGCTAAGCTCTGGGGATACAAAACTTTGTTTTACCTGATGAGAACCAATTCTGTAAGTGAAGGCAAAAGCTTACTATGTGCCAGACACTGTGCTCAGTGCTGGGTATATCAGTACAGAAGCAGGGTAGTCCCTTCTCTTAAAGAGTTCATCATGCCCAAAAGGCATATCATTATTCTGTTTTTTTAAGGGAAGGAACAATATCAGTACCCACTTCTGAAATAACCTCCAATTTACCCTCTATATTTCTTGTATGTACATAGCTGTTCAAAGACAACTATATATCTGGATAGTGGATAGACTGCTGGATCTTGAGTCAAGAAGATTCATTTTCATTAGTTCAAATCCAGCATCAAACACTTATTAATTGTGTGACTGGACAATTCACTTAAGCCTCTATGCCTCTGTTCTTCATCTGTAAAATAAGCTGGAGTAGGAAATGGCAAACCATTTTAATATCTTTGTCAAGAAAATCCCAAACAGGGTCATGAAGAATTGGACACAACTGAAAAAACAACAAAAAAAAATTGTTTGTTTACTGTCTCCCCATTGAGAGTAAAAACTAGTTTTACTTTTATTTTTTATATTCCTAGCACTTACCACAGCACCTGGAACATATCAATGATTTGACAAATGCTTGTTGACTTAACGTTCATGCTATCAATGAATGCTCAGATGTAGTGAGTTAGGGGCTGAAGTGGGACATATTCGAGAAGAAAGTCATAGGATGATACAGCTGTTATGTACTGCAGAATAACAATCAGACTATCAAATATAACTCCTAAGTTTCTTCTGAGGGATATTGGGAAAAATAGGGATGTTACTCATTATAAAGAAAGGAAGGAGTCATCACAGGACAATAAGCATTTCCATCTTTGTTTTATTTCGTTTGAGACAATGAAAATACCTAATAAAGTGCCTGTCATATAGTTTGTGCTTGTTGGTGGAAATAGTTTCAATGATAAGTTCAAGGATGGATACAGATGCACACGTCATCTTATATAGAGAAAAAAAAGATTGTTAATTGTAATACCAGTGATAACTAGCTTTTTATTTGGAGCAGCTAGACTATATGACTTAATCACTTTATCAAATTATCTCCTTCACAAAGCTAATTATTCACAGAGGAACAATGGAGTCTTTGTGGTTTCTGAATATCTAGGCAACTGAAAATGTATTCACCTGCAAGGGAGAAAAACATAATTTCCTATCTAGCTATATACATATTGTTTAATCAAAATAGTTCACTTCAATATATATATCAGTGACCTGGGATTTAATAGGGGGGTACATCCTTTACAATACTAGGGGCTACAACCCAGTTCTTGTGTCATTAGCTGGTTCTTGTAGCAATTCTTGTAGCAGAAAATTATCATCACCTAATGGTCAGCTCAGTTAAGGACCTCTCTGAATATAAATTGGGAGTTTTCAAATGAAACACTAGCAAACTGTCCCTGAGTCAATGTTTAAAGCCTTTTTAGGGTTTCAAATCCTGTAATATGATTTTTGAAAATTTAGGATTAATAAAAAAGGGGGGAAAGGATCCACATGTGCAAAAATGTTTGGAGCAACCCTTTTTCTAGTGGCAAGGAACTGGAAACTGAGTAAATACCCATCAGTTGAGGAATGGCTGAATAAGTTATGGTATATGAGTAGTATGAGTAGTATGGTATATGAGTAGTATGAGTAGTATGAGTATGAGTATGAGTATGAGTAGTATGGAGTATTACTATTCTGTAAGAAACAATCAGCAGGATTCTTTTTGTACAGCAAAATAACGGTTTGGTCATGTATACTTATTGTGTATCTAATTTATATTTTAATGTATTTAACATCTACTGGTCATCCTGCCATCTAGGGGAGGGGGGGGGGGTAAGAGGTGAAAAATTAGAACAAGAGGTTTGGCAATTGTTAATGCTGTAAAGTTACCCATGCATATAACCTGTAAATAAAAGGCTATTAAATAAAAAAAAAGAAATGATCAGCAGGATGGAGAGACTTTCATGAACTGATGCCAAGTGAAGTGAGTAGAACCAGGAGAACTATGGGGACTAAGGGGACTGGATGTGTTTCACAGCACAGTATTTTCACCTTTTTTGTTGTTGTTTACTTGCTTGTCTTTTCTTTTTCTTTTCTTTTTTTCCCTTTTTGATCTAATTTTTTCTTGTGCAGCATGATAAAAGTGGAAATATATTGAGAAGAATTGCACATGTTCAACCTACATTGGATTATTTGCTGTCTACAGAAGGGAAAAAGTGGGGAGGGAGGGAGACAAATTTGAAACAAGGTTTTGCAAAAGTGAATGTTAAAAACTATCTTTGCTAGTATTTAAAAAAATAAATGGCAGAGTAGAGGAAGTATTATAGCAGAGTTCGCTTAATATTCTCTTCCTAAAACATTAAAACAATACCTCAGGTTAGGGGGAGAAAATTGATCATCTCAAGACAACTTAGGGTGTCAGAAGGAGAAATCTGTGCCATAGGGACATACATGGCATAGGGATTGACCCAGAACCGAGGTGGATGTGACTCCAATGGTTGAACTTGATGCTAATGGCAATAGCAGCAGCTTTGAGAGTTCTCAAGCAATAGATGGTAAAGGATCAAGCTATCATTCAGAGAATATAGGGGGATGTCTGTATTAGCACTGGGAACAGGACTGGCCTGTTTGTCGACTCCATTGTCTAAACCTATTTCCAGGTCACAATTTAAGAATAGAGAGGAACACTTTTGGTCAGAGAAACAGAGGACCTGAGGAATCCCAACTTGATATGCTTAATATGTCAAGAGTGAGGGACTCTGAAAAGTAACAAGGACTCAGAAGAATTATATCAATTTTGATCCCAAAGAAATCAAAGACTCTTCCTGATTAAGGAGCAGAGGATAAGCCAGAGAATAATAACTACACCTCTCTTCAAATCATATCTTTCCGAAACTTCCAAAAATACACCAAAATTTCCAGATTTCCAGAACTAGCTGTGAAAACAGTAGTATGAAAAAGGCTGAAGTTTGGGACAGTGCCTTTCTTCCCATCTCTCCCCGTTTTTCCCCACCAATGAGGGGAATAGAACATTTTTACTTATAGTTCAAAGTGGGAAAAATGAGAATAGAAGAGAAAAAAAACAAAAACAATTAATGTGGTGACAGAGAAGATAAACATAAACTCAGAAGAAAACGATGTCAAAATAGATATAAGCAAGTTTCTTTCTTTTTTTTTTTAATAGCCTTTTATTTGCAGGATATATGCATGGGTAACTCTACAGCATTAACAATTGCCAAACCTCTTGTTCCAATTTTTCACCTCTTACCCCCCCCCACCCCCTCCCCTAGATGGCAGGATGACCAGTAGATGTTAAATATATTAAAATATAAATTAGATACACAATAAGTATACATGACCAAAACGTTATTTTGCTGTACAAAAAGAATCAGACTCTGAAATATTGTACAATTAGCTTGTGAAGGAAATCAAAAATGCAGGTGTGCATAAATATAGGGATTGGGAATTCAATGTAGTGGTTTTTAGTCATCTCCCAGAGTTCTTTTTCTGGGCATAGCGATATAAGCAAGTTTCAAAGAAAATATGTGAATTGGACACTAGCCCAACAAGAATTTCTGGAAGAACTAAAATGATTTTCAAAATCAATTAAAAGTGACATAGAAAAAAATTGATAAAAGAAATGATAGAAAATGAAAAAATGCTAAAAAAAACCAGCTAACAACTTGGGTTTAAAAAGTCACAAAAATACTAAAGACAATACCACCTTAAAAACCAGAAATTGCCATATAGTAAAAAAAGGTATAAAACTTCACTGATGGAAATAACTTCTTAAAAAGAATTGGCCAGATGGAAGAAGAAATGCAAAAGCTTGCTAAAGAAAATAATGACTTAAGAATTATAATATAGGGAGTATAAGAAATTGCTGAGGCAGAGAGCATCCATGAAGATTTCTGGAGCAATTAGTTACCATGAGTTATACAGAGTTTGTCCAAGGATCAGAAGCAACACTATAATCCACATTTTTGTATACTATGGCCCAGCTCTGAATTGATCCTGAAATGGAGGATGCCTATGAAGGCTTATGAAGAAAAATACTATATTGTCTATTGGTATCATTTCTAAGTCCACAATGCCTTTGGGCAATAGGCATGGGCTGCACCAGAGATGGCCACACAAACCAGCTTATGGCTATGGGCTATGGGTGCACGTAAGATGATCCCAAGGGGACCTGGGGCTCATGTGTACTGGGTCATACTTCCTCCCATCCCTCTTTTCTCAGAACATTATTTCTGAATACAGCATGTGTCAGAGGTAAGATTTGCCTTCAGAGTTGACAGTGGGATGAAACAAATGAGAAGGACCTGGGAGACTTGGGCTTCTACTGACTTCAGGAATAAAAAGAAATGAAAATAATCAAAAAGCTCTAGTAAACCTGACAGCAAAGCAGCTGAGACAGATGGTTGTGAGAACTGTGATTTTCATTGTTTCATCCAGAAAGAGCTCCAGAGCAGAAGAAAAAGAGGAGAAAGAAAAAAGATGGGAAGGAAGAAGAGAAGGAAGATGCTGAGAAAGGAGCACTGATCATTCAGGAGGTAATCAGTCAAATTAAATACAAACTTCAGGCTGGCAATAAAACCCAGAAGAAATTATACCAGGACTGTATAATGGAAAGGATCCATTTTGTGTGTTCTCTTGGCAAATATCATACCTTTTACGATGATGAGATGACAGCAAGTTCCACAAGGAACATTACAGATTTTAGGCAATAAATTGCCAAAGCAGACTGCAGGCTTTTTGCAGAAATACTTTGTTAACAAACCAAGAAGACATTTCCAGGTAAAGAACTGATGGAGTCCAAATGCAAATCAAAACATACTTCTTCCCCTTTGTTTTTCTTCTGGTTGTTTTTTTTTTTTTTTTTTTTTTGTCTGTGCTTTTTCTTTTTTACAACATTACTAACATAGAAATGTTTTTCATGACTGAATAGATGTAACCTTTTTCAAATTGCTTCCTTCACAGTAATGGGACAGAGGAGAGAGGAAAATAATTTGAAATTCAATTTTTTTAAAAAGAACGTTAAAATTGGTTTTTATATGTAAATAGAAAGTATTTTTAATGACTAGCAAGATGGTTTCAGAATGAAAAAAAATCTTAGAAGTCTTATACGAATTGATGAAAAGTGAGCAAGCAGAACCAGGAGAAAATTTTATGCAGTGACAGCAGTAATGCTGATAAATTGTAAAAGACTTCATTATTCCAATAAAGATAAAGATCTAAAAGAATGCCAAAGGGAATGTTATCCATCTTCAGAGAGAAAGAATCAATAAACACAGAGTACAAATTGAAGCATGCATTTTTTCATTTTATTTTTCTTATTTGTGTGTATGTGTTTTTGATGGCAACATAGCTAACGTGGAAATGTTTTACATGATTTCACATATATAATCAATATCACTTGCCTTCTCAAGAGGTAGGGATGGGGTGGGAGGGAGGAAGATAATTTGAAACTGAAAATTTTAAACATGAATATTAAAAATTCCTAAAAATAGAATTAGGAAATTTTTAGTGATATAAATAAAATTTATATTTTTAAAAGTCCAGTTAAATTCTATACCACAATAAATCATCAAAGGAGAACTTTAGTATAGAAACTCTGTATTAAAATGGTTAAATGAAAAATAAAGGATAAAGTGTGTTTTCCTAAAAAACAAACTATTAAAGAAAACAAATACTACTTTGGTTCCTTTCTCTCTGATGCTAACAGAAATCACTGAACAAATCATTAATGTATCTGTAATAGCAAATGCTTGTATATATAGCAGCAGGAAGACCAGATTTTGGAAAGCCAGGAAGGATGCACAACATTCCATGGGGGAGAAGCAGTTTAGAACTTGAGAAGGAGCTTAGTCAAGTCGGCTGACCAGTCTCCCTGTGCCTGGCTTCCTCCCCTGTGACAAAGGTGCTAGGACTAGGTGTCCTCCAGAGTCCTCTATAGCTTTGTTGGTAAAATCTCCTGTGATTGTGAGGTCTCCATCTTCCACATCTTCACAAGCTTGGAATATGTGCCCTGGGTCACAGAGATAGTGCGATGTCTCTAGTCACTGAGAGGCCTTTTCTCTCCGATGTTTTTTAGAATTTCTCCTTTCAATCAAAGCTCATCTCCAATTAGACTTTCTTCATGATCTTCCCAATCGATAGTGTCTCCCCATGCCAAAAGCCTGGTCTTTATTTTGTGTCTATTAATATGTGGGTACGTGCTGTCTTCCTTGATAGAACTAAAGGCCCTTGAAGACAGGGATTGTGTGACTTGTACCTTTACTGCCTCGCCCCCTACAGTGCATGAGAGACGCTTAATCAGTTCTTGTTGTTTGATAGATTGATATATCAGAAAATAACCTTAAAGAAATCTGAATGAATATGGATTTGAGAGACAAATAAAGAGGTTGACAAGGAGAGAAACAGAAAGACAGAGACAGAAACAGACAGAAGAGACACTGAGGGAGGCAGAGACTGAGAGAGAGAGAGAGAGAGAGAGATAGGAGAAAGAGAGAGAGGGAGAGAGACAAAGAGAGAGACAGAGACAGAAAAACAAAGAGACAGAGAAGAGGGAGGTGGAAACAGACAAACAGAGGCAAAGATAGAGACAGAGATAGAGATAGAGAGACAGAGAGCAGACACAAAGAGAAGGAGGGAAGAAAGGAAAGAGGGAGGGAGACAGAGAAGAGAAAGACAGAGAGACAAAGCCAGAGACATGAAAAATTTCACCCATTTGTATTGCTTTTGTCTGATGATCGTTTCCTTTGGGAATTATCTCTTCCACAAAAAAAATTTCTAGCTTAGGTAAAAAAAAAATTAATTAGCCTTTCCTGACCTTGACACTCTTATCTCTATTTCTGTCTATGTCTGTTTCTATCTATCTCTGTCTCTCTCTACGTCTTTGTCTCTCTGTCTTTGTCTCTCTCTCTCTCTCTCTCTCTCTCTCTCTCTCTCTCTCTCTCTCTCTCTTTCTCTCTCTTTCTCTTTCCCCTCCCTTGCTTCCCCCATCCCTTTGCAGTCCCTGAAGGAAATGGGAGTTTTCCTTTTGGGGCAGCCTAAACTTATTTATTTATTTACTTAGATTTATTTTTAAAGGGCAGGTAGGATCCCTTAAAAGATGTGCTTTGCAATAACCAAACAAACTTCCAACAAAAGCAAGTGGAATTAATTTTTAATCATCAATCTCCATAAATCCTTGTCTCTGGTAGGATAGGGAAGACTGATCCCTGGTTTCCTTTGACCTTATTTGATTTTTTCAGGTCATGGCCATGTACTAATTTTATATGACTAATTAAATTTTCCCATTCTGCCTCATTTATGTCAATTAGAGCTCAGCTATGGTCATGACCTCAGCCATCCACATCCTAATCTTTATTTCTCCTGCTTCTTGGATTCGAGTACAAATATCAATGAGTTCCTTGTTCACCTTTTCTGTTCCTTTGGAAACCTGAACATAATTTCCCAAGCTCATACAGCTAGAAGCAATAGTCCTTTTCACACATTGCATTTCACAAAAGCTGACTTATTCCCTTAGAGGAAAGGGTCTTTACCTTTTCTGTGTCATAGAACCTAGGAATCCCTTCTTAGACCAGAGTTTTTAAATGCATAAAATAAAATACATAGGATTATAAAGCAAATTAATTAAATTGTAATATATATATACATATATATGTATGTATGTATGTATATATATATATATATATATATATATTAAAAGATCACATTTCTCAAGTAAAGAGCTTCTGCTTTAGAAACCTGGTTATTCAATCCAAACTTTAGTCAAACAGGACATCTAAATGACTTATGGAGATTCCAGATGTTTTGATAGTTTGGAGACATGGTAGGATTGCGATGGAAATGCCCAATACTTTGATTAGAAATTTGAAGTATTTATTCTTTCCTAAATAGAAGCTTGATGTTGTCTGAATCATATATTAGTAACCACTGTCACAACTCTAACTGCCAAATCCATTATCTATAAATATTATTGAGCAGGAAGAGATGTGTAGATACAAACAGCCTGGTGATTTGTACCTTCCACAGCTATAAAACAAACCTTGATAATCATCAGCTTTTGACTCCAATTAGAAAGGAGTAAATTTCTCAGTAGAAAAATTTGATGGACCCATTTGGTTGCATTCTCTGTTCTTACCAAAAAATAAAATTTTGTTAATTGCTTTTCCTTACATCTAGCTCTCTGAACACCTGGGTCCAATATGAGACAAGAAGAGTTTTTATGAAATAAATCATAATCCATTGAAATCTTTTGTTTAAGATGTTTATTTTTGTTGGAAAATTGTTCTTTTCCATTAGAAGAACTCAGATTACTATAAGATTTTATGGATCCCAAGCTCCACATGGCTCATTGTGTTACAAAATTGCTGAATTATAGGTTTCTTTTGGGGGGAGGGAATTTTTATTTTTTTATTTTTATTTTTATAGTATTTTATTTTTCCAAATACATACAAAGATAGTTTCAACCTTTGCAAAGTCTTGGGTTGCAAATTCCCTACCCCCCTCAATAGCAAGCATTCTAATATAGGTTAAACATGTATAATTCTTCTAAATATATTTCCATATTCATTATGATGTGCAAAAAAAATCAGATCAAAGGGGAAAAATGAGATAGAAAATAAAAAACAAGCAAACAAACAACATCAACAACAAAAAGGTATAACTACTATGCTTTAATCCACATTCAGTTTCCATAGTCCTCTCTCTGGATGCTGATAGCATTTTCCATCACATCTACTGGAATTGCTTTGAATCACCTCATTGTTGAAGAGTCACATTGATCCCAATTGATCATCACATAATCTTGGTGTTGCCGTGTACAATGTTCTCTTGGCTCTGCTCACTTCACTCAGCATCAGTTCACATAAATCTTTCCAGGCTTTTCTGAAATCAGCTTGTTCATCATTTCTTATAGAACAATAATATCCATTACATTCATATACTATAATTTATTCAGTCATTCCCCAGATAATGGACATACACTCAATTTTCAGTTCCTTGCCACTACAAAAAGAAACTCTAGCTCTACTTCTAGCTGCAAACATTTTTGCACATGTAAGTCATTTTCTATTCATTTACTTTTGGGACTGCCACGTCATGTTAGTGAAAATATGACTCCTACTCCTATTAACAATGTGTGTGTGCCTATTTGTTTGTATATATGTGTGTGTATACATGTATATTATATATATATGTGTGTGTGTGTGTGTGTATTTATATAATTACTTTAAGGTTTGTAAGGAATTTAACAAATATTTCATTTTATTTTCACAACACCCATTGAAGATAATTGCTCTTATCATTATCTCTATTTTATATATAAGTAAAATGAGACACAAAAAGTCTGTTAATTGCCAAGGGTCACAGAGATAGTAAATGTCTGAGGTTATAGTTAAATTCAGAATTCCCGGACTCCAAAGCCAACAATATTCTATACATTTTGTACCAACTATAATGATCTTATAGCCAAAACTCTCAGATATTTTATCAATCTTCTACGCAGCCATGTTTCCTTTCTTTGGACTTACAGAATCCATTATTGTACCATAAGAAAAGATTTTGCATTTCTTCTTATTTAATTCTGTATAATGAGCTAGGTCCTATAATTCCAGCATCTTGAAATCTTTTTGATTCTGATTCTATAATTCAATGGACACTAACACTTTTAGGAGACTTGTGACCATTATGGAGAAATTTGGACATTTTCATTAAAATGGATAGATTAAAAAATCATTCACTGAGTCAAATTCCTCATTAAGTTTTGAATCTATCTAGACTATGAAAATATCCAAAACTCTTCATAGTAGTCACGAGACTACCAAGACATCTCTGAAGGAGATATTGTCTAGTGCCTTGCTAAAATCCTGGTACAACATCACAACATATATACGTACATGGATGTATGTAAATACATATATGTATCCATGATTATATGCATGTGGGCATATGTATGTATAAATACATAAAAATATATTTGTACATATATATTTGTGTTATGTATAAATAGATCCTATATGTACATATATCTCTGTGTAGGTATATGTGTATGTACATATGCACATACATACATACACACACACACACACATATATATATATATATATAATATCTCCATTTACAGAGGTGACACAGATCTTGCTGAATCCAAGCCAATTCTCTATCTACTACATCTTACACCTCTCATCCTTGTGTCAAATATTATCTTAGAAAGCACCATTTTCAGAAGTTTAGGGCTGCCTTCTAGAGATTCCCATACATTTATAAGCCACATCCTAATCCTTGTGCTTTCTTCTCTAGCATAAATCATATATTTCTGAATGAATCAGAAATCTTGGAATCACTTTGTCTCATACTCTAATTTTTCTCATACTCTAATTTTCTATTTCAATGTTTTGCTACCATTTGAACCTCTTGGTAATTCAGTCACTTTGGGTGAGAAGCTAGACATAATAGCAATTTTACAAGATCAGTCCTGAGGTTAATATTTAGCATTTTAAAAATTCTTTGATGAGCGCCCTGATGGAAGAGAAATGACTTATTCTGCACTGTTTGGTCTCCTCCTCCTATCACAGAGTAAGCCTTGAATTTGCAATATGATTAGAACATATCATCTTTCTCTTTACCTGTCAATTGCTCCTTTATTGAATAAATAGATTGAATACTGAAGTCAGCACTTCCTTAAATGTTCCATAGGATTCAGTCCCTTTTCACTGACTCTTCCAATTTTGTTTGTTTAAAAAAGTGCTTTTCAACTGTGCCTGGCCTGCAAAGCACGGAATAAAATTACCATGAAAAATCAGTACTGCCTGCATCAGATTGATGAAGTAACTGAATGATTACATCGAGCTCTAAGTAAGTACCTGGTGATATTCACTTTTCAGTTATCAAAAAAAATCACATTTTCAAAAAATACCTTGCCAACTGAATTTGGAATCTTCTTTTTTAATTTTGGGGATGTGATAAATGTATAATTCATCTGCTCAAATAGAAGCAGTGACACCTTCATTTATTCACTTGGCAACTGAAAGGGAAAGTAACTGAGCCCTGAGCCCATTTCATTTGGTACCAAACAGCATCTTTCAGAGATGAAAGATTCTTTGATTCTTTGTAGTCTCTGAAGAGCTCGCCAGTGATCCTGTATCTTTTCAGGTGTCTAAAGCAGATGGTGCCTTCTGTGAAAGTGGATCTCCTGGTGTTCGTTTCACTTGACTTTACTCATTTATTTTGATTGGCTGTGGAGACTGCACCCCATCAATCTCTGAATTGAGACTCATCCTAAAATATGCTCACATGTCTGCATGGTGTTTGAGCACACTGGATGGTAATGGAAAGATTATTGATTCTGCAGTCCAAGACTCTGGGTTCAAATCTCACCTTTGATGCTTAGTAGCTGGCTGATGTTGGATCGTTCCTTTGTTTCCCTGGATCTCAGTTTCCTCCTCTATAAAGGGCCAAGATAAAGGGCCCTATAAAGGGCCTCTATAAAGGGCACATAAAACTACACAAGTTTTGAGATCCCTGGATTGGAGATCCTATAGCCTGTCATCATTTCTATAAGGTTACCCAGCCCCCATATAATTTGCCATTTGATGTTTGCTTCTGGAGGAGAAGGTTTAGGAAGGCAAGAATCCTTAGAGTTGGGGAGAGTCTTGGATTCAAAATTCATAAGAGGTCTTTTGTCCATTGTTAGATACCTTATTGATCTCAGAAAAGCCATTGTTCCTCTCTAAGTCACACTTGTCTCATGCAGAAAGTGAAAGGGTCTGGCAAAATACTATCTGGGTACTTTGTTACCAAGTATAACATCTTTCTACAAGTCAATAGTCTTGGGATATTGTCAAAACTGGCCATCGGAGTGTCTGAAAGCTCAGGAAAGCAAGACAGAAAGACAGACAGAGACAGAGACAGAGAGACAGAAAGAGGGAAGGAGAGAGAAAAAGAGAGGGAGAAAGAGAAAGAGAGGGGGAAGGGAAAAGAGAGAGTAGGGGAGAGAGGGGGAGAAGGAAAGGGAGCGAGGGAGAAGGAGGGAGGGAGAGAAAAAAGAGAGAGGAAGGGAGAGAGGAAGGAGGGAGGGAGGGAGTCAGACAGATAGAGTCAGTCATAGAGAGAGACAGACAGAAAGAGACAGACAAAGACAGAGACACACAGAGAGAGAGACAGAGATGGAAACAGAGATAGAGACAGAGAAAGAGACAAGAGACAGAGACAGCAGAGGCAGACAGACAAAGATGATACAGAGACAGAGATGGAAACAAAGAGAAAGAGAGAGATACACAGAGAGAAAGAGAAATGCAAAGAAAATTTGGAAAGATGTACTCTCAGATATACAGAATGTAGGATAAATTCTTTCTTTAATAATGAATTCTGAATTCATCTTAGATTTAATTTTGTCAGGCACATGGAATGCCAGGATAATTCCTAGTTCAATTACACACACACACACACACACACACACACACACACTATATATATATATATATATATATATCATATTATGTGTGTGTGTCTGTGTGTGTGTGCGTGTGTGTGTGTGTGTGTATTCACCTATACATACTCCATACAAATTCTGGAACCCTTATCCCAACTCCCACTCTTACAAATTTAGTTTCAAGTGTCAGAGCAAAGCTACCTCTCTGATGCAGGTACCCCTAAGTAACAGTGGGTGATTCTTAATGCCACTAGTCCCAGCTTCCATAGGTGTCCTTGTCTCCCCCTTTAATTATTAGTTGAGAATTTAGTCAGTTTGAGTAGATTTTAGTTTTTTTTTTCCTAAAGTGATATGATAAGAACAAGTGGTACAAAACACTTCCTACCTCCTATGGTATATCTATAATATACTCTGTCCCATAAATACATATATAGTCCAAGACAAAGAACAGATGCTTAAAGAGCTAACTCCCAGTAGCTGGTAGCCTGAGGTCCTGTGCTCCTACCTGGGAGGTGCACAAACATTTCCCCTTAGATGTGAGGTAGTTCTGTCACTAGAATCCTTGTAGAACTATGAATCTAGTCTAGTCTGTCCTTAGTTCCTGATGTAAACTCAGCCATTTACTGATGTCTTAGAGGGTTTTGCTTGGACATTGATGGAAAGATGGGAATCTTTCAAAAGTGCTAAGTTTCTTATGCAGTTAAAGTAGGAGGAAGGGATGGGAGTCAGAGGGAGGGAAGAATACCAAGCCAAAGCTAAAATTCACTCTAGTTCCTCTTCTCCTTCTCTAAGGGATTTTTTCTCTGGAGCATGCTGGAAACATTTACCCTTTTCTCATCCATTCCCCTCTTTTTCTCAACCATCATTCAGAAACCACATCCTGCCAATTATTATAATCTTCCTTCCTTCCTTTCCTTCCCTCCTTCCTTCCCTCCTTCCTTCCTTCTTTCCTCCCTCCCTCTCTTCCTTCTCTCCTTCCTCCCTTCCTTCCTCCCTTTCTCTTTCCTCCTTCCTTCCTTCCTTCCTTTCTTTTTTCTTCCTTCCTTCCTTCCTTTCTTTCTTTCTCTCTCTCTTTCTTTCTTTCTTTCTTTCTTTCTTTCTTTCTTTCTTTCTTTCTTTCTCTCTCTCTTTCTTTCTTTCTTTCTTTCTTTCTTTCTTTCTTTCTCCTTTCTTTTTCCTTCTTTCCTTTTTTCTCTTCCTTTCTTGCTTCCTTCCTTTCTTCTTTTCCTTCCTTCCTTTTATATCTTTCCTAGACATTCTGTAGTATACTTCCTCATCATTCCCTTAATTTTCATTTATTTTTACCCAAATGTTCTCTGCTATATCAGATTTCTGTCAAATTCATTATTTTTTGTAGAAATTTTTCTGTTCATGATGTAAAATATTATTGTCCTTCCTATCTGATATTTTCTTTTGAATGAAAAAAAAACCATTTATTTAAATATGCTAATTGTAAACCCCAATGGTCCAATATATCAAATCTCAGCAATACCCATATGCTCATATTTACTTCTTTTTTTGTCCTTCACACTGTTTACAGAAGCACCCAGGGCTTAACACAGTGCCTGGTATGGTAGGCACTTAATAACTGTGTGTTGACTAAATATGGATATAGATACATCCTAGTTTGGTCCCACTGTTTTATACACACACACACACACACACACACATACACACACACACACACCAATATATTTCTTTTTTCTATCAGAAGAAATCCCCTTTATCTCTCCCATTTATTCTGTCATTTTCCCCCCATTTTCCATTCCTTTGTCCAACCTGAAAAGCTACTTAATAAGTTAAGGGTAGGAAAGGAATGACAATAAGTAACACCAGCCCAACCTTCAATGTAAAGATGCTGAATGCATCATTTCCTATAAATGCTAATGAAGATGCCAAATTACTTTGAGGTTCTACCCCCAAAGGACCCCCTGGAATCTGCCAGGAGGTGAGAGCACTGCATGATAACAAGCATCTCTCAGTGAGCAAAAAGTAGGATGAAGGGCCTACAATGCGCAGCTCCATTATGTGCAGAATAATGATGAGCTGGGCATATTGTATAGTCACATAATTGGATAACTGTATTCTGCATGTACTCTGCATGTCATGGGGGTTCTTATTAAGGTAGAAAACATAAACACTCCTCTTTCTTATCACCAACAAGTTGGGAAATCAGGGTGGGGGGGGAAAAAGAAGGTAATGCTATCTGTTTTATCTATAGTTTTCATAAATATTTCTTTTTAGTCTGACCAGCTGTTGGATCTGGAGTTAGCTTAAGTAGCTCAATGTATCACAAGAAGAATTTAAGAAGGAAGGTAATTTAGCAAAAGAGAAAATAATTTTAATTGATTCATGTCTTTCTCTCTCTATATATGCATGTATATATATATATATATATATATATATATATATATATATATACATATATATATATGTAATGCACACGCACAGAGATCTACATATAAAGCAAAAAGTACAATCTATCTATCAGTTGCTGTAAGCACAGATTCTTACCATCACAATTTTAAAAGATTTGTCCACATGTAAAAATGCTGACAAAGAGTTTGGTTGATTCAGCATTTATTTAAAATGTGTAGCTTTCTGTGTCCTCACAATTGCTAACCACTTTCAAATTGACAGTAAGTAGTAGCTTTTATACCCATTTCCCCCAGAACTTTCCCTAGTATTCATCTTTTTTCACTTGTGAATTTACATTGTCTCCTATTGTAATGACCTCTTCTTCATCTGTTTATAATCATGCTCAGGTCCCCTCACTACTAGAAATAACCTTCCTTTGACCCTTTTATCCTTATTCATAATTCTATTTTTCCTTCTCTTTTCTATAAAAGTTCTCTCCATCCAATAAGGTCATTTCTCATTATTTACTCTCTGTTAACCCAGAGCATGTAACTACACCAGCAAAATTGAGTTAGCCAGTACCTCCGCCAAGGTAGCCTACTTTTCCTGACCCAAGAATAAGCACTTCACATTAATTACCCAATTAATTACTCCAAATCAATTTTTGTCAAACTATAATTTGCAACTAAATGACTTATCCAAGATTATTATCAACAGGGTTGACTTTAGAAGACTTGGATTCAAACTAGCTATGTGATTATGAATAAGGCACATAAAATTCTAGAACCTTATTTCTCTCATCTGTAAAATGGAAATAATAATGATAATTGCCTAACAGGTTTGTGAAGTTCAAATAGCATGATGTAGGTAAAGCACTTTGAAAACTTTAGAGCACTAAGTGCATGTTATTTTCCTTCCTCCTCCTCCTCCTCCTCATCATCATTAAGATTTCAGAGATAAATTGGCAGAAGTAGACCATTTAAAGGAAAACTCACTTAGTCTAACCTAGAATATGCTTTAGATAGATGATTTGAAGAAGCTCAGAAAAATCAATAGCAAAACTAATCAAATATTAGAATATTCAGATAGAGAATTAGCAAATCACTTTGTGTTTTGATTACCAGTGTCTCAGAGTAAGCTAATGAATGCTTCACCTTCAAATGAGCTGTGATTTTTATCAGTCATTAATTCATCTTCGAGAACAAGTCACAGCTTCTCTTAAAAACTTTCACGAGATGTGTACTCAAATAGCCACTGCTGATGGCCAGACTCCTGGAGACCCATCAATTCAGGGCAGACCAGCTCCAAACAAGTTTCATTATAACCTCCTACATCTTTTCTTCCCTACCTAGTTCTGGAGCTATAATTAAATCAAATCTGCCTTCTCTCCTAGAAAGAGTGTCTAATTCCACTTTTCAGCACAATGATTATGCTAAGAGCAATAGCTATTCCTAGCTATTGTTGCTTACTCCATTAGGAAGCAAGCTTCCTTTGTATTTGCATCTCCAGTACTTAGTCCAAGGCTGAGTACATAGAAAGCATTCCTCAAATAGGACTTTCCTCCAGTCTCCTTTTTAGGTCTTTACAGTGGCCATCTTCTCTTCCTGGAATGCATATCCCTTTCTCTTACCTCTGTCTTTTAGAATTTTCTTTAAAATGCAGATCAACATAATGCACTTCAACAATACTATATGAGGATCAATTCTGATGGACTTGGCTCTCTTCAACAATGAGGGGATCCAAATCAGTTCCAATTGATCTGTAATGAAGAGAATCAGCTACATCCAGAGAAAGAACTCTGGAAAATGAGTGTGGACCACAACATAGCATTTGCACTCTTTCTGTTACTGTTTGCTTGCATTTTTGGTTTTTCTTCTCAGGTTTTTTTTACCTTTCTAAATCCAATCTTGTGCAGCAAGATCATTGTATAAATATGTATACATATATGGTATTTAACATATACTTTAACATATTTAACATGTATGGGACTACTTGCCATCTAGGGGAGAGAGTGGAAGGAAGAAGGGGAAAAGTTGAAACAGAAGTTTTTGCAAGGGTCAATGTTGAAAAATTACCTATGCATATGTTTTGTCAATAAAAAGCTATAATAAATAAATTTTTCAAAAAAAAGATGCAGATCAATTGCATTATCTTCCACATGAAGCCTTTCCTGTCCTTCCAAATCTAGCAGCTTCTCTCCCAAACTACTTTGTATGTAACTACATATACTTGTGCTTATTTCCTTTATATTTATGATATATATATATTTTAAAATCCATTTACTGTCTCTCTGATCAAAACCTAAACTCTTTGTGAGTATGGATTGTTTCATTCTTAGGTGTCTACCATAATATCTAGCATATATTGCTTCATAAATACTTATTGATTGACTATATAAGATTTTTTATTCATTTATTTATCATCCAAACACATTCATTCATCCATTCAAGTCCAGTCACTCTGAACTTGATTAGGTTCATTTTAAAAAATAAATTTATTTACTTTAAGCAATCATTTTACAAAATGAATTCCAAATTCTCTCCCTTCTTCCTGTCTTTTACCTATGGAGAAGGCAAGCAATATATCAATTACATCTGTAGTGTGCAAAACATATTTTCACTTTAGTCACATTGCAAAAACAGCAAGAAAATTAAAGTGAAAAAATATATATATATACTTAATCTGCACTCAGTTTGTCAATTCTCTCAATGAAGGTGGATAGCATTTTATGTTGGATAATTATATTAATCAGGATAGCTAAATCTTTCACAATTATTCATCATTATAATATTGCTATCACTGTGTATGATGTTCTTCTACTTCTTATCTCATTTTGCTTCAGTTCATGAAAGTCTTCCCAAGTTTTTTTCATGAAACCATCATGCTCATCATTTCTTATAGCACAGTAGTGTTCTGCCACAATCTTATAACTTGTTCAGTCATTCCCCAATTGATAGAAATACCCTTGATTTCTAATTCTTTGCCCATAGAAAAAGAGCTGTTATAATTTTTTGTATATATACGGGACTAAGTCAATTTTTGAATAATCAACACATAAGACATAATAATAGAATAATAAACCATTGCCAGCAATATTCATGAAGTTTCTATATCTTGGAAGAATCTGATCGATCTCCTTTTCCTGGAATAGCCTTCAAGAAACCAGAGATAACTCCACAGAATTTATTGGTGAGGCATCTGCAGGGGGGATTTTAAGAGATGAAAATAATGAATTTTGAATTTTATATTCTCCCTTCAGGTTCAGGTTCCAAGTTCTTTCAGGATTATAAATTCCTAAACACTTTAAATTTCATCATCTTCTTGACTACTGCTCACTTTTCTCATTGTAGGCTCTTTGCAAATACAACTGTGCTGACTAGGAACCCAATGTTTCTCTGTTTCAGTTGTTTCTGTTTAAAATTCTGCAATCTCTTTGTTTTCAAGCTCAGCCAGTGACTGTGCCATGATAGTTGATACTATTAACAATGAGATTCAATTAACACTTACTCTTGCAGCTACAATTCCACTTAACTCACACCTAACTTCAACTTTCTATTTTCTTGTTAAATAGTATAATAAAACTGTAAATTGATTTTCTTTGGAGAGAAAAAGAAAACAACTTTTCCTAGATCAAAGGAAAATGTACATGAACTCCAATCATATTATTTAACATTGGAGAAGGTGAGGACAGAGAAAGTTATTCAACAGATGTAGATGACTCATAGTAGTCCTGAATCTCAATTTTGAAATTGATAAATGTATTTTCACAGAATTTCACAGAAATTTCATCTCAGTGACCTTCTTTCTAAACTTGTAGCTGAACAGGAATCCCCTCTACAATTTATCTGGCATGCCATTAATTAGTACTTAACTCTGTGGGTAGCATTGTATGAAGCCTTTATTATCCCTATGTGACCTTGAAAAAATCAAATTCTTTTGACTTAATTCTATAAACTGTTATTTAGGGTACTGAGGAATGGATTGGTTGGGCAGAAGATATATAAGAGAAACAGAAATTAAGTTCCTGACCTCAAAAAGTTTCGACTCTTTCTAGAGAGATAAAACAAATGTATATGAAATCATTATCCAATTAATTGAGCACTTGGGTGAAGCTATACTAACTCAATCATGTAGAATTTCAATAATGGCAAAGCTCCACATAGGACAAAATACTTCATGAAGTCCCTAGTAGAATGGGAAGAGTTGTGGAAAAGGAGAGGTGAAAATATGACCAAAAAAATAATCAAAGCAGAAGAGTTAACTATGTGTTGGGACAACGACTCAAAATCCTTGTGACTTCCTAGTACAGGGCTTCCTAAACTCTTCCTCTATCTCCTCACTTTTTTTTTTTACATCATAGACCTCTCTGGTAATCTTGGAGAAGCTTTGGACATTTTATTGAAAGCAGGTTTTTAAAGGCATACTATAAAAATATATGAGCTTGCAAAGAAAAACATTGTCTTATATGTCTATCTAAATTTTTTTTAAATACACAGATCCTTGTTTAAAAAATGGCTAGGCCCAGATAAAAACTTTCTTCTCCATCTCCTATTCCCCTTATACACTGCTGTAAACTTTATTGCAATATAAGCTCTTTAGAAAGAGATTATTACATTTTTGGATTTTGTATCCCTAGGACCTCGGACAGCAACTGGAATGTAATGGGCAATTAATAAATGCTTGGGGGCAGCTGAGTGGAGCAGTAGATACTGTACTGCAGCTTGGAATTAGGAAGTCTAGTTTTTGGGAATTCAAAACTGGACTCAGACACTTACTAGCTGAGTAATCCTGGGCAAGTCACTTTAACCCTATTCACCTCAGTTTCTCCATCTGCAGAATGAGCTGGAGATGGAAATGGCACATAACTTCGATGTCTGCCAGGAAAACCCCAAATAGGATCATAAAGAGTCATATACAACTGGAAAAGGACTGAAAATTAATAAATGCATATTGATTTTTGGGGGTATCATGGATAATCTACGACAGATATCCTGGCATAGAAGAGAAATTCAGCCTTAGAGTCAGAAAAACCTAACTTCAGGTTCTGTCTCTGACCTGAGACCTGGGACAAATATCAACTTCTAAGTACTACAGGCAATTCTACAAGACTAACAGATGTTAGTCTTGTTATTAAGTTATTTATACACACACACACACACACACACACACACACACATATATGTTAGATTGTTATTAAGTTATTTCAGTTGTGTCTAACTCTTTATGACCTCATTTAGGATTTTCTTGGCAGAGATACTGAAGTGGTTTGCCTTTCCTTCCCTAGTTCATTTTAAAGAGAAGGAAACTGAGGCATACCACATTACATCACTTGTGCAGGATCACAGAGCCAGTAAGTATCTGAGACTTAAATTCAGGAAGAGGAGACTTCCTGACTTTAGGCTCAGTATTATATCCACTCTACGACCTCACTGTTCCTATTATATGTACTATGCTTCATGATGGAGGTCACATAAAAATTTATTTTTTGAAATTGGGTTATAAGTGGAACAAGTTTAAGAAGCTCTAGATTGGGATATGGTGACTACAATTTCTCCCTAGTAAGAATGGTCATGATCTCTACACCTAGAAAACAAAGAAAACAAAGCACATATAGTTTATCCAGGATAAAATAAAATCTTTTCTTTTATAAATTTATATTTTAACAAAAATCATAGACATTTGCTATAGCTAACTAACTAATTTGGGTATTGTGGAGCAGATCCTGAGATCCTCTCTGGCTTAGCATGCAAATAAATTTGATTCAGAACAAAAGAAAAAACTTAAGGAGCCAAGCTAAGGTTCCCCACTCACAGAATTAGAATTCCTGCCTTTATTATTCATATCTTTCAATGGCAAATTCTAATTTACAATGTTTTGGCCAGTAAAAAAAATCTTGCTTTCTATCAACACTAAAAAAATAAAAATGTCTGAATTATTCTTGAAAAAATAGATCACTGGAAACAAAGGAGATTTGGATAACCTTAGTGGTAGTTTTCTTCGGAAAAATCTCAGAAACACAAAGCAGGAAAGACTTTGTTTTTTAAATCCTCATTTGTATAATGTAAGCTCCTACCCAGGAAAAATGGATAGTTTTCCTGAGAGATAGTCCTGTGATCTCACTCTGGTGCTTCAAAAATTGGAAACCAGAGGACGTGATATGTGTACATATCCACATATCTGCAACTGTTGGGAGTTCCTGGCCACTCAAAAGTCCAAATGCCACCTATCTCAACCTGTATGTCTCTAGGTCCTCACACACACACTTTGCAGACCAAGATAAATATCTTCATAATTAATGTGATTTATTGACTGGGTCCATAAGTGGACAAGAAACCCTCCCCTACATAATGTCAATGGATCTGTGATCTTATAGATGTAGGCATTTCCTCTAACAGTTCAGTTTGCTACCCATCCATGACTTCTCATTTTCTGTGACTTATTTGTGTCTCATAAAACAGTCCATAATATGACAAATATAGTCTGTTGAGTTCACTTCCTTCATTCCTCTCTACCTACTCAACTAATAACATTTCCTTCCCTTCAGTCCCACTCTACTTGCCAGCTGGTATCTTTACTTTCCTTCTCTCATTTTTATTATGTTATTTATCAAGTGGAAAACATGGAAAACAGATCCATGTGCTCACAGAGACACACATTTACATACATTCATTCACTCACTCACTCATCACAGATTCATGTTTCCCTTAAGGAAAGACACCCTAATGAAAACGTACTTCAGGAAGTTTTCACACGTTCCTTCACATTCTCTTTATTAAAATGAAACTGAGAGCCTTCCATGTATAAAAAAATGAGAAATCCTGGAATGTAGGGATGTGGACAAGAAGTGACTTCTGCCCTGGCCCACATTTAAGGGAGAGGATTAGGACGTGCAGTCACCTCCAAGGAGGGCATGAGCATCAAAAGATGCTCACAGAAGACGATGTGGGTCCGTCTTTGAAGAAAAACAGGTCACCTGACACAGGAGCTTATGAAGGCTCCCAAGGGAAATGGGCCAGAAGTCAAACACAGACCAGAACACATACTAGAAATTTTTCCTGAAAATAGGACTTTACCTTTGGGACTTCCATTCATTGTTGCTGGTTCTGTTCTCTGGAGCTAAATATAATAAACTTGAGCTCCTTCTTCCATGTTTTAGACCTTCAAGTACCTCTTATGCTTCTCCTCAGGCTTCTCTTCTTGAGATTTAATGCTGCCAGTTTTTTCACCTGATTCTTATATGAAATGAACTTGAAGTTCGGTAGATTTCTCTGGATGCTTTCCAGCTTTCAAAATCCTTTAAAAAATGTGTTACTCATAAAGAAAGACAATGAGGGAGCTAAAATGTATTTTGGACAAATCATATTTGAACAGATGGAAGAAGTAACATTTGACATAGATCTCGAAGGAATGGTGGATTTATCGTATCTTTACAAAGGAGATATTGTATATAGGTTAGATGTGATGACCCCTGAGGTCCCTCCCAAGTCTAATATGCTGTGATTCTGTTCCTATTCTTTTTGGGAAGGGGGTGGAAAGAACGTCATTCTCCCACAAAATCAAACCTTGGGCCCTCAGAGTGTAATACTTTTAAAGGTTCAGCGCTCTCTCTCTCTCTCTCTCTCTCTCTCTCTCTCTCTCTCTCTCTCTCTCTCTGTTTTTCTATCTGATCTTTCTGTCTCGGTCCCTATCTTTTTCTGTCTTTCCATCTCCTCTGTCTCTGTCTCTCCTTTATTCAAATTTAATAATGCTCAGGTTAAGCTAAAGGTTAAGTGCTCAGGTTAATTTTAAATTTTAAAATTTCTTATCAGTCCATATCTACTGCTTTTTCCCCTGAAGAAATCACTAAGATTTTCTTTCCTACCTTTACCACTGTTGCCCACATGCTTTGAGAGCCTCCTCTAGACTTTAGGGAAAGGCCGTAGAAGTTCCCTTTCAAATTCAGTGATGAACATTTTTAGCCCAGAATTCAATGATTGCCCTAAATTACCAGATCAGGGAGTTTTCCCACTGAATCTATAGCTAGAACAGACCTGGGATTTCAACTCTTTCTCCCCTCCCCTGCTCTTGCCTGCAAGAACTGAGGCCTAGGGAGGTAAACATATAGTCCCAAGGTCATACAGTGATGGCTCCAAGGTCTAACAAGAATGAAGTAATATCCTGGTTTTGGGACTCCTGAGCTAATGGGAGAATATTATGTTTACCTTGCTGTTGTTCAGTCATTTGAGTCATGTCCAACTCTCTGAGCCCATTTGGGATCTTCTAGGCAAAGACACTGGAGGGATTTGTTATTTCTTTCTCCAAGTTCATTTTAAGATGAGGAACTGAGGTGAACAGGATTAAGGGACGTTTCCAAGGCCACACAGCTAGTAATGCCTTATATTGTTGGGGTTGTCCCTGATGACTATTAGCCTCTGCTCCAGCTCTTTAATATCTCTGTTAATAGTTCATCTCTGGATGGATGGCTATTCTACACTCCCAGGGAATAATGAAAGAGGAGGTCCTTTATAATTTTTCAAAGAATACCATTCCCTTTTGCAGCAAGCAAAAAGGACTAATCCTGGAGACATGGGAAGCTGTCTTCTTCCTCTAATGGGCCCAATCCTGTTTTCAGAGCTGAATACTTGCAATAATGGGTCTGGGGGGGTGGTGGTGAGAAGAACCTGGAACAGTGGAAAGTCCATTAAATATAAAGGAAGAGGAACAGAGTTGATAGTCTGATGTGGCAAAAAAAAATTTTTATTTCATTTGTTAAATTTCATTTTTAAATTTAAATTCTGCATCTCCGAATTTCTCTTCTCCTACTCCAAGAACATCTGGGCGAACTTCAGGTTATTTTAAATATGACCATATTGGCTCCCATTAAGGAGTGGCAACAAGCAGGGCAGGGATTTAGTTTTTCCTCTCTACTCTTCATTAGCTAAGTCACTTAATTGAAATCAGACTAGATCAGTGGTGTCAAACTCAAATAGAAATGGATCCCTGCAGCCACATATTGACTTAGAAAACCACAAATTAACCTAAATTGTATTGCATTTTTATTTATTTCCCAATTATATTTTCATCTACTTCCAGTAGCACTGGGGAGTTTTGCCAGCTGCTTACCACCTGTAGTCACAAGTTCAACCCCTATGAACTATATAATTTCTCAGGAAAGGCCTTAACTAGCAATTTGGACCTCTAAGGTAAACAAAAGGAAATACATCCCTAAATTATCTTTAATTATATGTTATAATTTTCTATTGCATGTTATTATTATGTGTTATCTATAATTATTATATATTAATATTATTATTTTTATTATTATACACAACAATTATCTTAAATTATCTGATTAGCTGGAAGTGAGAAGGATATGTTTTTATTTTTTTAACTTATTTATGTTGGTGAGGCAATTGGGATTAACTGATTTGCCCAGGGTCACACAGCTAGTAACTGCCATCTGGCTAGCCTCATGTGGGAAGGATATCTAAAGAGAGACATGAGGACATAGGACTCTAGGAGTGGAGAAACTGGGACACTTGTGAAGCCACAATTTGAGAAGTCTACTTTTAAGACCCTTCTACAGAAAGCTTTCCTTAACCTTTCTTAATTCTAGTCTTTTCTTCTTTTAGTTATGTCTTATTTATCCTGTCTATAGCTTGCTTTGTATATATTTGTTTGCATGTTGTCTCCACCTTTAGATTATAAGCTTGTTGAGGGCAGGGACTGTATTTTGCCTCTTTTAATATCCCTAGCATTTAGTATAGGGCCTGGCACATAGTAGGTTTTTAATGAGTGTTTATTGAATTGAATTGGAGTGGTGGTAAAAGAGAATATTAACTTAGATCCAAGTTGGGAAAGAATTTATCTGTATTCTCCCAGAGGGCTGAGGCAAACAGAGAGGAATTTTACCAAGTCATGACTGTTATTTTAATTAATTATCTTTGTTAAGCAGGTGTTAAGCTTAGCGGTGATGATGCTCTCAGCATCCTCTAAATATCACTGTCTTGAGGTGAGACCCAAGATGCCTCTGCTATGAGCAATAACATTCTTTGAGGATGGGGAATGAGATGATGATGGCAATGATGATGGTCTTCCTCCTCATCATCATCTTCATCTTTCTCATCAGCTGCAATGGCATAATACCAAAGGAAAATCCTGAATGTGAAATTCTAGAACATTTAGTAACTCCCTAAATGCCCCAAGCCCCCAGAAAGTTCTCCCAAAGCACCTTTCACAATAACCTGCCACATCCACAAGCCTAGGAGACCACAGGATGGTCTCAGTACATGCAAAATGGGTCAGGGCTGTCTTCAAACACAGTGTCATTTCTGTTTTCTCTGGTCTTGCCTTTTCTGCAGTGGGGCTGAGGACAAATGCCCTCTTTGTTTGTCTCTCTTCCATCAGCTCACATTAAGACAATTACTGCACAGCTGGGCCTAGCCGCCTAGCACACAAGGGCCTTTTGTTTCCAAAGCTCTTTGTCAGGCAAAAATAAGAAGAATCAACAGAGAAATTAATTACAATTTAAAGGGAGCAATTTGTGTTGTATGCAAACCTTGAATGAGTCAGATGCTAATGGTTAATTATTTATTATTGTTAGGTTTGTTTTGAACTTTGGAAAACATATTCAGCTCACATATTTCCTATGCTTCCAGGCTTAATCCTCTCAGTTCTATCTCTTTTAGACTCTGTACATTGGTATAGGTATAGGTGCAGGATCACTGCAGAAATCCTCTGACTAAGCAGGCTTTGGAGATACTGATCGGTCGTCATCATTTGACCATGTGATGAAATTAAAACATGGTCTATAGGATTATAGCTCTAAAGTTGGATCTGAGAAATCATCTAATTCATTCATTTGATAGTGAGAGTGAGTGATGTGCCCAGGGTCAACCACAAGTCCAGTATTCCACCTGCTACATCACCCACCAGTCTTTAGACTCCAGATGTTTGTATCAATATGTCTATGCATTTGAAAGCTATAGTCTTTCTTTATATTGTTCAACCATGATTCTTTCATGATGTGATACAACTGAAACCTATTGACTTTTCTTATAATAATGTTTTGCAATGCATAAAAACAATCAAACCAGACAACAATAACAACCAAAAGGTGAAAATTCTATGCTTTGATCCGCATTCAGTCTCTATAGTTCTCTCTGGATGTGGGTGGCTCTTTCCATCCCAAATCTATTGGAATTCATCATCACCTTGTTGAGAAGGGCCACATCCATTAGAACTGATCATCATATAATCTTGCTATTACCATGTATAATGTTCTCTTGGTTCTGCTTACTTCACTTAACATCAGTTCATATATGTCTGTCCAGGCTTTTCTGAAATCAGCCTGCTTATTTCTTACAGAACAATAATATTCCATCATATTCATATATCTTAACTTACTCAGCCATTCCCCAACTGGTGGACATCCACTAAATTTTCAGTTCCTTGACACTACAAAAAGGGCTGCAACAAACATTTTTGTATATGTGCATTTTTTCTTTTTTAATAAAGATTTCTTTGGGATACAGAGACACTACTGGATCAAAAAGTACACACAGTTTATAACACTTTGGGCATAGTTCCAGATTGCTCTCCAAAATGGTTGGTCCAATTCATAACTCCACCAACAATGATTTAGTGTCTCAATTTTCCCACATCCCCTCCAATATTAATCATTATTTTTTTTTCTGTCACCTCAGCCAATCTGAGGGGTATGAAGTGGTACCTTATTTCTTTAACCAATAGTGATTTAGATCTTTTTTCATATGAGTAAAAATGGTTTTAATTTCTTTGTCTGAAAAGTGTCTTTATATCCTTTGACCATTTATCACTTAGAGAATGGCTGGTATTTAATAAGGAGTAATTATTAAAGAAAAAAATGTAAAGACATTCTTAGGTTCAAACAATCAGTTTTATATGTTCACAATGGTATGAGTGAATAAATGAATCAATCAAGCAGTATTATTGAATGTTTACACTGTATTGAAAGTACTTTCATATAGGGAAAGAGGGAAGAGAGAGACAGAGAGAGGGAGGAGAAAAAGGAGAAAAGAGAAAGAGAGACAGAACCAAAACAGAGAGGCAGAGAGGAGAGAGAGAGAGAGAGAGACAGAGACAGAGAGAGAGACAGAGAAGAGAGAGAGACAGAGAAGAGAGAGAGACAGAGTGATAGAGGGAGACAGAGAGACAGGGACAGAGAGAGACAGAGACAGAGAGACACAGAGACACAGAGAGAGAGACAGAGAGACAGAGATAGACAGATACAGAAAGACAGAGACAGAGATAGAGAGACAGAGACAAAGAAGTAGAGAGGAAGAGACAGAGACAGTGATAGAGAGACAGAGAAACAGAGAGACAAAGGCAGGGACAGAGAAAGACAGAGAGGGAGGGAAGGAGCACTCTTCATAGAGCTTACATTCTAATAGATAAAGAAAGAACATGGGGAATTTTGATTAATGAGAATTGTTTGTTCTGATGATACCCAGTTGGAGAGCAGTTTGTTTGAGCAAATTGCTGAGGATGTAGGTGGATTTCAAGCTCAACTTGAATCAAAAGTAGGATTTCAGTCCAAGAAAATATGATCTGAACCACATTTTAGGAAGGACTTAGATAATCTAGGCACAGGGGTCCTCAAACTTTTTAAATAGGGGTCAGTTCATTGTCCCTCAGACTGTTGGAGGGCCTGACTATAGTAAAAACAAAAACTTTGTTTTGTGGGTCTTTAAATAAAGAAACTTCATAGCCCTGGGTGAGGGGGATAAACGTCCTCAGCTGCCGCATCTGGCCCGCAGGCCGTAGTTTGAGGACCCCTGAAGGATAACAAGCAGAATAGTAAAGCAAGATGGTGAAGAGCCATGTGTTCATACTTTGCAAGCATCAGTTGAAAAAATTGGGCACATTTAGTCTAAAAAGAATAATCTTAGAAAGGCAGAATAGCTAACCTGAAGTAGTGACTACCATTTAATAAAGGGAAAAGATTAATTCTGTTTAAATGGAGTTAGACCTGGGACAATGAAAGCTACAAAAAGGCAAAATAGAGTTGGTCTTAGAGGGAAAAACTAAAGCAAAAATATGTTCAATTAGAGCTATCCAAAATTCAAGTGGATTGCTTCAGGAGAGTACGAGTTCTCTCTCCTTGGATATCTTCGGGCAAAGACTGGAAAAGACTTGCCAAGTGTCTTAAAAAAACAAATCTTTTTATGTATGAGTTGACCTAAGTGGACACTGATGTGCTTTGAAAAAAATTTGTAATCCTGTGCGGTTGAACAATCCACTTAAACTTTCCCAGTTTCTTCATATAAACTTAGGTTTGCCAAGAAAAAGGTCTAAATGAATGAGGGTTCTCTCTAGTTCAGGGATTCTTAACCTTTTTGTTAGGTCATAGATATAGTTGGCAGTCTTGAGAAATTTATGAACCCATTCTCAGAAAAAAATACTAATTTTTTTTTTTTTTGCTGAGGCAGTTGGAGTTAAGTGACTTGCCCAGGGTCACACAGCTAGGAAGTATTAGGTATCTGAGGCCGAATTTGAACTCAGATCCTCCTTACTTCAGGGCCAGCTCTCTTTCCACTGCACCATATAGCTGGCCCTAGAATAATATTAATTTAAAAAGCATTAAACAAAATAGTTATGATTTCAAAGGAAATCAATTGTGTTGACAGATATTTATCAAAATTAACTAAGAAATTCTACTTTAGACTTTCAAGTATTCCAGGGACTCCTATTTGTGGATGACATTCTGGTGATTTCCTCAAGCCTTGAAAAATACAAAAACTTTTGTATAATTTCAATTATCACTCATAAGTTTTTACCTTAATTGTAAGTATCCAGATCGTGAACAATGACCTGGTCAATACCCTAATATATAGTTAGATGGACAGTCCACAGAGGGGATCCTTAGTATATTTGCCTTGGATAAGCACTGAACCTAGCCAATGAAATAGCTCCAAAATTAAGAAGCAATAAGAGAATGAACAGGATGACTGCAGGTAAATTGGGCAGTGCTTTTAAGGTTGCCATGATTATCTAAAACACAAATCTACTTTTTAACACCAACATTTTTTACATTAACTATAAGACTAGAAAATATGGAATATCACAATCTCCAAAAACTTAATGTTGTGGGGTCACCTGGACAATAGATTCCACAGTGGACTTCAATGTTATCTACAAACGTTTCCACATCAAAAGTGACATAGAATTTCTGAGGAAAACTATGTGCTGAAAAGAACAAGTAACAAGTTAAATAACAAGAATAACAAATAACATTTGAATACCCCTTTGTCCCCCATTGTGCCCAGAGAAAGTTATCTTATGGATGGTTCCCAAAATGTTGGGTGGTCCATTCACAAAGGACTTCTGGGAGTATGTAATGGGCTGAAACTGAGTTGATGCACTGAGGTCCAAGCACTTAAGGATAATTACCAGTTGGACAATACTCTATTAGTATATGCTTGGAGAAAGAATGGCCCTGCCCACTACTCTGGGCAGGTTTGATCTGTTGGTATATAGGGAAATTGGGTGAAGGATTTAGAGGGTGGAGTAGGACAAGTGAGGTGGCTCGGAGTAGGAGAAGAAAGGGGAGATTCCTGTGTCTGCAAGCTTTCTTCTCTCCCTTCGATAAAGAATAAAAATCAAGGACTTTCGCTTATCCTGACTCCAGCTGATTTTAAAGTATCCAGGGTGCTAAAGCGGTCTTCACAGGAGTACATAGACAAGTATCTCAAAGGAAAAGGGGAAATGAGTGGGTCATAATCTGTACCCCTGAAGAGAGCATCCACATCATGAAAATCACATATTCATCAAAGTACTACCATATGTCTTACATGGAATGAGAGAATATATGCAAAGGTAGTCTTTATAACTATAAAGAATGGGAATCCTTACTAGAACAAAAATATAAGGAATCTGGAAAAGTTAGAAAGTGAGTTATGTGGACTTGCAGGCATGCTGAGTTCTTTGTATGAGCATTACCTTTGTATTGATTATGTAAACTTGACCTGATCTCATTTGGCCTGAATATCCACTTTTGGTTGCAGAGCTTCCTCAAACATGGCAGCCTTAACCTTAAGGTGAAACAATCCACTATAATTCTTCTCCTTGGTGACTTACTCAGTGAAGGTAAGAAAACAGTTATAATTGGCCAATGACATTAATATCGGCCGTATCTTCTCAATTTATATTGTGTTACATGAGAGGAAAGGGGAGCAAATGCACTTTGAACTCTAAACAGAAATGGGCCATTTTTTTCTAATTATATGAAAAGTGTCGAAATATAACAATGCTGTAAAATTTGAAGATGGAATGCTTCCAGTCACCTTATTTATCTCTGAAAAGCTTTCCACAATTTAGCCTAATGCAAAATGATCAGTTCAGGGTTAGAGACAGTATTTAAATAATTTTCATAAATTGAATGCACGAATAGTATTTGTTTCCATGGTAGCGATGACAATGATGAAAATGATGATGGTGATGATAGATATTGTTATGGAGGGGGAAGAACTTTGGAGTGGTATAAAAATGTGGGTTCAAGTTCTGACTTGAATATTTACTAATTATCTGACCTTAGACCAATCACTATGATTCAACCTCATTTTCCTGATCTGAAAACAATTTGTTAATGACATTTTCATGACCCACATCTCTAGATGACCCTGAGGAAGAAAATTTGTACACTCCAGGGAAATAGAGAAATGTGAGCTTTTGTTATTTGTAGAAAGATACTTGGGAACACTCAATAATCACCCTCATCATCATCATCTTCATCTTCATCATTTTCATCATTGTTGTCACTGTCATTATCCTCATCATTACTGTTGCCATTATAATTATCATCTCTTTTCAAATAACTTTTTATACATTATATTATTTGATCCTCAGACTTAAAATGTTCTTTCTTTCTGGAGATACATATGCCAAAGGTACAATCTTCATATTTAAAGAAAATCATATAGGTCAAAATAGAAATGCTTTTAATAGTTAATTTTAGTTTTCATTTTCTCTCAATAGTTGCCTCAGGTTTTTTTAAAGACTGATAAAATCCACATTGCTAAAAAGAGAGAGAGTTGCAATAAATTTTATTTAATATTTTAATCAACAAACATGTTTTATATTTGATAATTAATGTGGTAAAAATACCAAATTATCACTAACACAGGTGTTATGACTCACTGTAATTCCTATAATTAATTTGGGCATTATACCAATTGGTTCATACCTAATTTGATTTTTCATGACACTTTCAGTGTGATTCACAGGTGAGTTATAATCATTAAATACTGAAGCACATATTCCAAGATGGCACCTTCAAGGCCTGAAAGAACATTCACACACTTTCCAATTGAGCAAGAAAAGATTACATGCATAATATGTATGTAAATTAAATCTGAAAAGTTATTTGGGGGTGTTTCGGGAGTGACATCTGAAAGATGTATTCACAAGACAGCACTTTCTGTAAAGACCTTCTTAACTGATATTTTGCAAAATCTACAAGTCCCATTTTTCACTAATTAAAAAGATGAGACATTCATATCATCCATCTGGTAACTGGTCAATTTCTAATTTTTTCCCATTTTTATTTTTGAGGAGCAAGAATATGACATCCCTGGTAAAGGGCCAGATTAAGAGTTAAAGAGAATAGATTCAAGACTCACTCTCTGGCATAAGCTGGCTCTATGCCAATGGATGAGTAATGAAGTCTTTCAGTGTCTCTTGACAATTTATTTAAAATTTGAAATTAGAGATGTTGCTATATCAGTAGAGAAAGTTCCCCATACTCATGAAATCAAAAACCTGGAAATTCCCAATAGATATGTGTACATATATGTACACATTACATGTATACATAGAATGTTTGTAGTTATATATGTATATAATGTTAAGCTTTCATTTCATTTATTTATATATACAAATATGAGTGAGAAAGAATTTTTCTGAAAGAAATAGAATTGTTGTCTCAAGGCAAGTCATTTTCAATAATTCTCTCTATTTTACTATATCTTTTTATTATCTCCCATACTTGCTTTGGATGTATTTTCATTAATAATGTCATAAAATGTTCTCCAAAGATATTACAATGGATAATTTTTTACCTAGGTTCTCTTGGTAATCTATTCTATATGCTAACAACTCCCTACTCCTTATCCCCAATTCTACAACATGTAAATTAGCTCTTGAAAAATTTAAGACATTATTTGCAAACTCAGGGAGGCTGCTCCGTTGAATGAAAATTGTCATGGACAGAGTGAGAGATGGAAACAGAGAGAGACAGCAGAGCAAAGGCAGGGAGAAAGAGCCAGAGAGAGATAAAGACAGGGAAATGGAGATAGAAATAAGGAGACAGAAAGAGAGAGAAAAACAGGGGTCTATCCCACTTATAAATTCATTATAGCCCACTAAATAACTTAAGTGGTCCATTCCAAGTCTAAATCTATAGTACAATGAAATAATAGTGGAACTCAGGGATATTCATAAACATAGATATCAATTATTTTGCTGAGTACAGAAAAGTGTATTCTATTGTATGGAGAATGATCTCAAAGGCAATTCAAACTGGAAGAGGCTCTGAGAAAGAGGTAATTCTAAAATTCCCCTTTTCTACTTTTCTACCTGCGATTTTGTTGCTGCCCCATTATCCCTCCATTGATGCAGCTGCACGATTCATCTCTGACATGTAGATTGCATGTCTGATGCAGCAAGGTACAATGAAAAAAGGGCTGGATTTGGGGGTCGATGGAACTGGGTTCAAATTGTGCTTTTGACATATGTTTGAGCAAATTGCTTTTTTCTATGAGGGCCCGATTTTGCTAATTTACAAAATAAGGGTATTGATCCAGAGATATTCAATGGCTCCACCCTGCTCTCCTGTGGTGCTGTAACTCAGCAGTTATGATTGCTATCCTTCCATCCACTAGGTATTCTCACTCATATTTAATGTAACCTCTTCAGTCAAGGAATACATTATCATCATCATCATCATCATCATCATCATCATCATCATCATCATCTTCATCATCAACATTTCCACAGTAATTTAAATTTTGCCAAGTACTAACTTACATGATCTCACTTCAGGGCACATGCAGTAAGGAAATTCTGGCAAAAGTGACACAGAATTCACATATCATGACCACAAGTGGATGCCTAAATAAGAAAATCAGCTTCCCAGGTGGTATTATTCATCTCTGTGTTTGCTGTCTCATTTTCAGGTGCAATCACTTTCAAAGGAGAGAGGATATCTTAGAAATGAATTCAAAGTCACCGTTGCACTAAGGGGAATTAGATATGAAAATGCTTTCATCAAGGAAAAGGTCGATGGCTAACTCAATTATCCCCTTCTGATAGGAAATATAATTATCTCTAATAATGGAGAACAGGGATAATATGGATAATGGGAATCCTCATATAATACAAACAGTTCATTGAAGCCATTAGTATCAAATCTCTACTACAGCAGGAGGATGAGACGCAGGGGTCTTTGGAATTCACCAGAGAGATGATTAGCCCCTATATAATTGAGCTGTTGCTGTTTGTTTCCTTGCTCTTTGGGTAAAATTTTCATCTACAATTCATTTTAATTTCATTTTTATTATACTGGTTTTAACATGAATTTTCAATGTCAGGTTTCCAAAGTACTACTCATGATGGCAGACAAATAATTTCAGGTATTATTTATTAGATGGTTATCAGGAAAAAAATAATCAATTAATTCAGGAAGTCTGGAAGTTGATTACAGGTCAATGTTTTTTATTGCCCAGAAAAAAATAATCTCAGTTTTCCCCATAATCCTGTTTATAAGTATAATATACAAGTTTTCATTTGTTCCAGTCTGTTTAGAACTCTCTTGTCTCAGTATTATCTTAATCAACACAGCAAGAGCTAATTCTGCCTAGTATTCTGGAGTGTATCTGATTATCAAGGTGAAGAAATCATTGAGTTCCTTGCCACTGCATTGCAGAATTTTAAATTTTCAAATGAAGGTAATACCAGTCTACAAAAAGATGCTAAGATACTATTCAGAATGAATAGCAAGATGGACTCAGAAGCTAAATTATGTTAAGCAATTTGAGCTTAAGAATAGGATAAAGGGGGCAGCTAGTTGGTGTAATAAAACACCAGTCCTGAAGTCAGGAGGATCTGAGTTGAAATCTGGACTCAGACACTTAACACTTCCTGGCTGTGTGACCCTGGGCAAATTACTTAACTCCAATTAGCTCAGCAAAAAAAAAAAAAAATGGATAAAAGCAATTTTGATTACATTAAGTTAAAACTTTTTTTTCTGTACAAACAAAACCAATGCAGACAAGATTAGAAAGGAAGAAGAAAACTAGGAAAAAATTTATATCCAAGAGTTCTGATAAAGTCCTTGTTTCTGTAAAAATAGAGAATTGACTCAAATTTATAAGAATACAAGCCATTCTCCAATTGATAAATGGTCAAAGGATATGAACAGACAATTTTCAGGTTAAGAAATTAAAACCATTTCTAGTCATATGAAAAAAAGCTCTAAATCACTATTGATCAGAGAAATTCAAATTAAGACAATTGACCACTACACACCTCTCAGATTAGCTAAGATGACAGGAAAAGATAATGATAAATATTGGAGAGAATGTGGGAAAACTGAATCACCAATACATTGTTGGTGGAGTTGTGAATTGATCCAACCATCCTGGAGAGCAATTTGGAACTATGCCTAAAGGACTATCAAACTGCACACCCTTTGATCCAGTAGTGTCTCTACCAATCCTGTATCTCAAAGAAATCATAAAAAAGTAAAGGGACCCACATGTGCAAAAATGTTTGTGGCAGCCCTTTTTGTAGTGGCTAGAAACTGGAAACTGAGTGGATGTCCATCATTTGGAGAATGGCTAAATAAGTTATGGTAAATGAATGTTATGGAATATTATTGCTTTATAAGAAACAACCAGCAGGATGATTTTAGAGAGGACCGGAGAGACTTACATGAACTGATGCTGAGTGAAGTGAGTGCAACCAGGAAATCATTATTCACAGCAACAGCAAGATTATATCGTGATCAGTTCCGATGGACAAGGGTATTTTCAACAATGAAGTGATTCAGGTCAGTTCCAATGATCTTATGATGGAAAAAGCCATCTGTTTCCAGAGAGAGGACATGGGGACTGAGTGTAGATCATAACATAGTATTTTCACCTTTTTGTTGTTGTTGCTTTCTTGTTTTTTTCTTTCTCAGCTTTTTTTCCCTTTTGATTCGATTTTTCTTGTGCAGCATGATTACTGTGGAAATATGTATAGATGAATCACACGTGTTTAATATATATTGGATTACTTGCTGTCTAGGGTGAGTGGTGGGCAGGAAGGGAGGGAGAAAAAATTTAGAACACAAGGTTTTACAAAAATGAATGTTGAAAACTATCTTTGCAATACTTTTATTAAAGTTTTTCATTTTCAAAATATGTGCATAAATAATTTTCAACATTCACCCTTGCAAAAGCTTGGATTCCAAATTTTTTCCTTCCTTCCTCCTCCCTCCTCCCTCATATGGCAAGCAATTCAATATATATTAAACATGTTTGCATAAATTTTGAAAATTAAAAGCTATTATTTAAAAAAAGAATTTGATAAGGGATGAAGGATGGTTATTGTGTATATAAACAATGAAAAACTTCATTCTATGAGACATTTAAGTAGTAAAGCTGATGGAGAAGAGAAATTAATGTTGACAAAGACACATACTAAAATCGTTACTGAAGGTCAGATGGAAGACCTTTTGCTCTGCTTCGAATGTATTTTAAGTTTCTGAGGAGCTTGGGAATTCCAACCTTAAGTCAGAGCATTGTCGGAAGTGAAGAACTGAAATCTTAGTCACATAAATTGGGATCAAAACCCTAGTATCCCAGAGGCCTGCTCCCGGGATTGTATGAGCTGGATATGGTAGCAAAGGCAGCCAGAAGAGGGAGAAGAATGGGAGGCAGAGATTTGACACCTTTTGGGGAATAGGAGAGAAATGACATGATTTGGCTGCAGATCCAGGATAAGAATATAATGACCTCACTTGATGACATCATTAGCTTTTTTATTACCGGAGGCATGAATCAGCATCTGTTCTGCTTGCTCATCTATGACCACACCCCATACATGTGTGCCATACTCTATGTGGGAGTATATCTACTCTTTCCACCAAAGGGGCATTTATTCATAGGAAAGCATACCTCTGATTTATGATGGAAACTTTTTATTGCTGTTTCTTGCTATTTTAATACAATTAATATATTTTTTAAACTAATGGTATGCTCTGCCTGACTAGTAAAAGTAAACACATCCTAAGTAAGCTATGGTTTTGAGCAAATACGGACCTACCAAAAAACTATGAACCCGTGGCAGTATTTCCAGAGGTCCTATGTGAAGAGGAGAATTTCTTAGTTTCTGAAATAAAATTTTGAGTTGGAGGGAACCTTACATATCATCTTGTCCAATCCCTTCATCTAAAAATTGAAGAAATTGAATCCCAGAAAAGAGAAATTTACTCTCCCTTTTTGACAAACACTGGGCTGAACCAAATATTATTGAAAACACTAATGTAAACAATGATAAAGAGAAACTCTGTGTAAGTCAATATAAATATAAAAATCCTGAACGTAGCTAAAGCAAGCTCTGAGGCCTGAGTTATTCGTTTATTGTAGAAGTTCAGTTAAGGCACTTTTGAAGGTCTCTGTCATTGGAGCTTCCTGATATTTTTCAGGGCTTCTTTCATCCCTCTGGGGTTATTTTTTCAAAGTATTAGATTAAGTAATAGATAGATTAAGTGAAGATTAGATTTAAGTATAAGATAAGATTAGATTCATTATTCTGGATAAAGGGTTCTGATTTGCTAATGGAATTATTAGGCTAACCAAGACTTTTTAAAGTGAAAAAAGAAGTGGATTTGGAGGCTACTTAGGAGGTAGTGTCTTTATTTCACCTAACATCTCTGCAGGTGCTGAAAGGGAATGAATACACAGTATTAATTGCTACTACCACATCTACCTTCTCTCTATCCCTGTCGTGGTCTTTTTCTTCTCAACAGGTCTCTTCCTTTTGCTCCTTTCTTTTCTCCTCCTTATCTTTCCAAACAGTTACCCATTTGCAGCCACACTTACTTGGGGGAAAAAAGTTTAAACCTGTAGGTCTCATTCTGAGCAAAAGGCACAACTTAACAAGGAAAGAGATGAAAAAAAGCAGAAAAAAGTAATAAAGGACAGCCCAGGAGCAGGTCAGCATGCTGATACAAGTTTCCCATGAAACTTAGAAGGGGGGGAAACTTAGCACCAAACCTTAAAAAACAGATTGAAAACTAGGCTCCAAATTTTTTTTGTCTATTTCTTTTATCTCAAAACCCTTCTGTAAATCTTCTGGGAAGCCTGAAATATTCCCATGAGGTAGAGGGGGTGGAGAAGAAAATCCACAAATTTGATTCCAAATTATATGGTAAACTGAGAGAGGCAATTCTTAGCTCATTTTACTCTATTTCATTTCTCTCCCAAGTCTTGCTTAAGAGTGAGGAGGCCATTCATTCTTCTAGTTTAGTTTGTGGAGAGAATTTTCAGCAGTGGGAGGCAGCAAGACTGTATCATGTGAAATTTGGGGGGTGGTGTTTGACAATCGATGTGGCTTTTTGTACACTGTCTCCTCCCTCCTCATCTCTGTCTCATTCTAATTCGGCTTTTTGCAAAGCACAGCTCCGATGTCACCTCCCACACAAGATCTGGCTTGACCCCCTCCTCCTCCCATACACGGTTAATATTTCCTCCATCTTGAAATTATTTAATACAGACTGACTGGTTATAAGCAATGGAAAGCAGGCTCCCGGAGGGTAGATCCTAGTGGATGTTTCTGCTACCCTGCCATCACTATGGAAGCAGGAGGGACCACACAGAACTAAGGTCCATTTCACAATGTTGTGAATTCATCAGGCGCTATGGCCCAAAACCCCATCACCAACTGGTGGCCAGCTTTCTCTGGACACTTACCATCCAGAGCCTGATTTGCTTTCATTTTTACATCAACAGCATCTGGCAAAAAGATCTTAGAGACCTCTTGGATCACCTGTTTGGAATATGACTTTCCGTAGATCATACAGAAGCAGCTATCATTTCCAAGTCCTGAACCCTGTTTCTCCTGAATCCAAGAATAGCTCCCATATTATTCTACCTTGCATGTTGAACAAATGGATGAAGGACCAGCTGAATAATAATCCTTTTTTGACAGTGATACATCATTTATGAAGCACTTTCTTTCTAGAGGAAGGGGTATATCAGTATTCCCATTTTACAGGCAAAGTAAAGTGGAAACTTTCAGAGAAGTTAAGTGATCCCACAATTAGTCATTGTCAAAAAGGGGGTTTCCAAACTTCTCTTCCAATTTGACACTTAGGTCAAAGATTTTTTTTTTACATGAACACACACACACTACTAGGTAAACTGTTGCAGAATCAAGAACTAATTCATAAGAAAGTGAAAGGTTTTATGTGTGTTATAAATATGGAAGGGAAGGGAATGCTATAAATACATTTTTTAAGGAAATCTCTCAGGTATATTGTACTGTTGGCAATTCATTCTGTCCCCAGAGTTTATCTATTTTATCTAACTGAGAAATCCTCTGTAGGACATCACATATTTAACTTTTACCCATCCATAAAATGAAACCTTGAGAAACAGCGGCTGTCTTGTGATGTGGTGAAAGGGTATATTTTTCACCTCCTCATCTTTAAACCTTTAACACTCCATAGGGAATAAGGTTGGGCCCCTCCTAAGTATTTCTAAACCCATCTCTCCACAGGCAGAGAGAAGATAATAGACAACTCAGTAGAAAATGAAATAAGTCACTGGGGAATTTTATTTTGTTCTATTTGGGTATGAATTTGCCACGTTTGGTTTTTGCCAGTGATTTCTAACTAAAATCAAATGTTGTTTTACATTTGTGGAACATAATTCATTTGTATTCCTATTTAAAGCTTTCTTTGTCATCACAGAATTTTGTAAATGTCTTTAAGTGTTTATCTGAGCAAAGAAACATGGGGCTGCTTATGTTAACAGAATCATAGACTTTCAGGGTTGTGAAGGATTCGAGGGCTAGCTAGTGAAATCTGGACTGTATATTAGTGCCATGCCAGGAAACTGAATCGCTTCCATTCGAATTGTCTTAGGAAGATTCTGAAGATCAGCTGGCAGGAGAAGGTACCAGACACCAAGGTCCTTTGTTGAACTCTATTGTCAAATGCATGCTAGCCAAAAAAACTATTTTATGGAGAATCTTCACATGGCAAATGCTCTCAGCACGGTTAGAAAAAGCAATACAATGACATTCTCAAGGTCTCTCTTAAGAACTTTAAAATCTATAAGCAAAGCACAAATGAATTAGCTCAGAAGAAATGCAAGATGTACAAAGTAAAAGAATCTACCCCAAAAGAATCTACTATTGGTAACCGACCTGTGGCAAAGCCTTTCAAGCTTGCATGGCTCTGATCAGCCACAATCAAATACACTGTAACTCAGTTTTTTTTTTTTTTTTTTTTGCGAAACATGGTTGTTTTTATTATTATTATTATTAATTATTATTTTGCTGAGGCAATTGTGCTTAAGTGACTTAACCAAGATCAAGCCAGTGCCTGAGGCCAGATTTTGAACTCAGGTTCTCTTGACTTTAGGGATGGCACTTTATCCACTGTGCTATCTAGCTGCTCCTGTTTTTATTTTTTTTATTTAAATTGACTTGTGACATGAAAAATAACCAGGTAAAGATACAAATGAGGGAAAATGATTATCGCTTTTTAAAGCTCACATATTATAGTTGCCAATGGTCAATGGCTAACCTTTGTAACTCAGTTTTAACATAGCCACATAACTTTGGCCCTCTTCAAGAATGCAGGACAACAACCAACAATTTCCACCCACGAGTGAAAGATAAATTCCTTTAAAAATGTCCAATAAGTAGTAATATATTCATAATATATACTCTGCGTGTCAACCTTCAACTGAAAGAATCCATTAATTACAAAGGCAGTATATTCTGCATGTAGCAAGCTCTGATTTTAGAAAGTATTTTTTATTTTTTATATTATTTTCGATAGCAGTCAGAAATCTGGCTCTCTGCAGTTTTTTCTAGTTCTGCCCTATGGGGTCAAGTAGAAAAAAAGATCATTTATTTTTCATATGACAGTCCTTCAAATACTTGAAGATAACTATCATATAGCTCTAAGTCTTTTTTTTTTTTTCATGAATTAATTGGGGTTAAGTGACTTGCCCAGGCTCACACAGCTGGGAAGTGTTAAGTGTCTGAGATCAGATTTGAACTCAGGTCCTCCTGATTTCAGGGCTGTTCCTCTATCCATTGGGCCCCTAGCTGCCCCTAAGTCTTCTCTTTTCAGATTAAATATGATCAGTATTATTTATAACTCCCTGTGTGATCTGTATGTACTCCTTCCACATTTCATCATTAACATTATATATATATATATATATATATATATATATATATATATATATATATATATATATATATTAGTCAGGTTCTGTTTTCAGGTAAAGCCCAGGAAAATGCTTACCATTAATGGCTCTAGACAAATTTAAAAGCTGAGATGATACTATCTGAAATTCATGTATCATCTCTTGGTTTGAAGTGGCAGAAAAAGCAATTATTTTGGTACAATTTCATTTTACTACATGAATGGTTGTGTGTTAGTGTGTATTTCTAGTGATGACAGAGATTTTATTTGGATCATCTGATTTTGATCTGATGAAACTAAAATGAGCTGGTTTCCCTTCCATTATTTTTTAAATCAGTTCTACATACTGGATTTACTCCCTCTTTCCTTTTTTCATTTTTAATTCTGTAGATTTTTAGAATGAACATGATTTCAAGGAAATGTGAAAAAGTTTGTTCTTAAAGTGTACAATTCAATGAATGTTAGAGTTATCACTTTGTTCATAGGTGTGGGGAAGTCAAAAATTTTAAGGCTCATTCAAGATCATAATGAAATAGGAACAATTGTCCTAACATCCAAAGGGAAGTAGAGTTGAAAATGAAAACCAATATCAAGAATTGACAAATGATTGCACAGAAATAGCCTAAGTGATACTCACAAAATAAGCCAAGATATTCAGAGGCATCTGGCAGCTAAGCTTGGTATGACGTCCTTTGCAGTAAGGTCTGGGCATCTTAAAGTATCTGAGAGACAAGGAGGAGATCAGGGTTTGTTTTTTAAATAAAGACCAGTTTGTTTGCTTGGTTGGTTTTTAAAATACAAAATAGCAATGAATTAGAAATTGAGGAGAGGTTTATCAATCAGGAAATCGCTGAACAAGCTGTGGTATATGAATGCAATGGAATCCTATTATTCTCTAAGAAATGATAAGTGAGCAGATTTCAGAAAAACCTAGAAAGTCTTACATGAACTGATCCTAAAGGATGTGAGCAGAACCAGCAGAATGTGGGGCAGAGTAACTGCAACATTGTGCAGATGATCATCAATTTTGATAGACTTTGCTCTTTATTGAAATACAATGAGCCTTCAAGACTTCAAAAGACTCACAATGGAAAAAGGCTATCCATATCTAGAGAAAGAACTAAGGATTGTGAATGCTAATCAAAGCATACTGTTTTCACTTTGTTGTTGTATTTTTTCTTTCTTGTAGTTTTCCCCTTTCATTCTAATTCTTCTTTCACAATATGATTACTGTGGAACTGTGTTTAATATGACTGTAAAAAAAATACTCCCCAAATACTAATAATTGCTATAATAAAGACCAAAGACAAAAGAAAGACAATATAAAAACTAGATTACCAAAGATTGGAGCAAGGGGATTTTTATGGGTGAAACACATTTGTTTATTTCAAGGACAAAAAAAATATTCAAGTGAGTCTTTAAAAGCTGTATATCTTCATCAGACTATAAAATATGCATCTATAATAATGCTTGGGGGATTCGTTTAAACTTTGAATGAACTAAGAAATCCTGTCATCATTGAAGGAATAATGAACTCTGACAAATATATTGATTTTGTGAGAAGCTAGAATTGTATGTGAATTCCCAAATGGAGATGGAATGTGGCAACACAGAATTGAACTATGTCACATGTCATGAAAAGTTAAGAAAATTAACCAGAAGATGGAGATAAATACGCTTCAGTGGTCGGGGATATTGCTTGACTTAAAACTATAAAGCTGGAACAATTAATTTAGTTGAATGTGATAAAATATGGTTTCTTAATAAAGAATTAACAAATGCATATAGAAATCTTATAAGCTAAATGCCAAATATGATTTTAACAAAAGAATAACTTAGGGCATATTAAAATTTTAAGTCTTATAAAGTTGTAAGGTTTGTTGTATGTCAATAAACTTAAATTTTACTTTGTCTGATTTGAACTTTAAGACAACTCTGGGAAATTAGGTATTATAGGTATTATCTAAATTTTGAAAATAAGGAAACTAAATCTCAGAGGAGTTTCATGACTCATCTATTGTCGCAAAGCTAGTAATTATCAGAGGAAAGACTCAGACCAACATCTGTCCACTCCAACCCAGGGCCTACCAGCAAATGTTACTAGTGACAAAATCCAGTCATTTGGATTTTCACTCATGGTTACTATGTGGATTTTTCCCTTTAAAGGGAAAGGATGCAGATATAGTTTTGTATTTTTTTTTTCTTGTAATGTCTTTAGTATGTAGCATAGTGTCTGAAACACAACCATCACTTAATATATGCTTGTTGAGTTGAATTTGTTTTGTTTAGTTACTGTGTGTGTGGGTGTGTGGGTGTGTATTATAAAGGAAGGAATAAAGTCAGGAAAAAGTCATAATGAAACCAAAAGTGCATGAATAAATCTTTTTTTTCCTTTTCTTTCTTTTTTTCTTTTTCTTTTTTCTTTTTTTTCTTTTTTTTTTTTTTTTTTACAAAAAAGATATTAGTTCTCTGAAAGAAATTACATGTAGCATAATTCATTCTTTGTTAAGGCAGTCTGGTTTAACCTCCTTAATGAGAGAGACATAAACACATGCATGAGCACAAATGCTTAAAATATATACTCAAATATATGCTTTAAACAGGCTTACACAATATATAGGATACAAAATGTGTTTCACAAATGTGCATATATATATATATACCTTAAAAAAGCATATGGCAAATCACTTCAGTATCCTTGACAAGAAAATCTCATAAACACTATGATCCATGAAAGAGCAATATACAACCAAACAGCAACATACATGTGTTCATATGCAGCTATGTGTATGTAATAATACACATATGGAACTGCTACACATGTGGCACATATATCATGTTTTCTATGTCTATGTGTGGGTATGTGTTCACAGGTCTTGGCCATGCAGATGTAACCAGCTGAGAATGACAAGAGTCCCATGGGAATGAATGGTCCATCAGGATGCATGTGTTCTTCTCAGGTCTCATTTATACATATAGTTTATAACTAAAAGTGATTCCTAATGCTGTTAAGTCTCCTTATTTCAGGTTTCCATGACCCAGAGCTATGTGTGAACATATTTATCTTACCACTATCAGGTTGGGGGCCACAGCAGAACCAATAATGTCTAAAACATTACCAATGTTAAATTAATTTACCAAACATTTATCCATGTTTAATTAAAACAACATCAATGCAGTCCAAAGAATGTCCATTGGTATTCTTTTGTTTGTGTCTCATCATGACCCACTCATCTGAGAAATAGCATGGCAAATTGTAGAGGGTGCTGGGCTTGGATTCATAAGCTTCAGACTTAAAATTCTAGTGGTTGTGTGACTCTGGATAAGTCATTTAACTCTGAATTTCCTCATCTGTAAAATTAGTGGATTGAATGTGATGGTGTCTGAAGTCCTTGCCAGCTTTAAAATGTATTATTCTAGACATTAGTCAAAGACAAATATGAATTTGAATAACGAAATATTTGTTTAAAAAATGAAGTTAGACTCTATAAGCAGAGGACTATTATGATTTAGTTAAGTTAATTAGTAGGCTTTCTTCTGGCATAAAGAAGAGTGTCCAAAATTTGCCCTTCACCTCCTTCTAACATCATTAGCTAAGACTTAAGTCAGGAAGAACTAAAATACCATATGAAATTTGTAAATAAAATGAAATATTACAACATGTAATGGTGACACTGAAATTACTTTTATTTTAAAGGATTTTACAGAAGTCTTTTTCATGAAGCAATTAGGAGCTAGGAAAATTGCCATATCTTTCACCCAAACCCCTTTATTACTCTCCCCATCTCAGTTCACTCCAGTAGTACATGGTGGAAGAGCCAGGTCAATCACTATTTTATTCTTCACACAAATTCTATAAGAGAAAGGGTTAGACTCTGAATTTTCACTCAGCCCCCTAGAACTTGAACAAAGAACATGAACAACCCAGCAATATTCTTCTCTCTTTTTACCTTTTCTGGGAAAATCAGGTCTTCACTAGCAGGGTAGCACACCACCTGTTCTGATGCTTAACAAAGAGTGAAAAGTAAACTCAAAAAATGTTGTTTCTGGATCACTGACTCAAATGAGAATCACACTGAGAGTGTCAAAATTCTTAGTGTCTGGGGGCAACTTGCTAGCCTGGCCTCAGTTTTTTTCCTTATGAACAATAACTCTAACCCTCAGAAATGGGAGGTTATTAGAGAAAGGTAGCACTGGGGGCAGAAGAAAAGATTTCAATCCCAACATTGGCAGGAAGATCTGGAAAGCTTCCAAGACCCTAAAGAACAACAAGCAAGAAAAATGGCAAGAAGCATCTCCAAAAAGATCAGAAGTCTGATGGAGAAGGAAATTTATTAAGACCAATGGACATTCAAATGTCTGATCTGAGCCTTAAATGAATTTTGAATGAAAGGAAAAGCATTTATTAATCACTTAGCTACTCTGCTGAGCGCTAACGCTTCAAATATAAAAGCAAGACTGATATGTTTACAAAAGTGGCACCCAGGGAAGGGTATTTTGTCCAAGGGATTCAGAAAGATGGTGATTGGATTCACAGAGCAATTTATCGACACATCCTTTCCAGGGATGACAGAGTTAATGTGACTGATGACTCTTCTCAGAGCTATGTGGCAGAGGGAAGGGCATATAACAATGTCATGGTGTAAAGACAGCCATGGTTCAATAAGGATAGAAATCTCAGTCTGGATAGAGATATTGAATACTCCACCTATGAGCTGCTAAATGACCCAGGAAAGTTCAATGGAGTAGGATGCAGTTGAAAAGGAGGAACAGGCTAGAAAGTTAATAACACTAACATGGCCCTAGAAGGCAAGCGTTTATTAATTTTCCAATGTCCAAGCAAAGCTCCAAGTCTCTCAAGTGCACAAGAGGGGTCGATCTCAATCAGTGGGGGATCATTTCCTCATCTGAAGTAGACACCAATGAAAATACAAGTCTGGTGCCTTCCTAGTCCCAACCCTTGGCAGAGTATCCAACACTAGCAAGTGCTTAATGATGCTTATTAATTGACTGATTCACATATGAATATTCACATATTCACATAAGATAGAGTATCTCACAGCAACCTTGTGTAATACAGGTTTTAAGCAAAAGGAAACTGAGGTTCACAGATACAAGGTTATAAAGTGGCAGGATTGGGATTGATCCAAGACTCAAACTCAGACATCCCTCGAGTCATATCAGAGATGTCCTTGAAAGGGCAATTGCCCATAGAGACACGAAGTAGGCTAGCTAAGATCACATATCTAGTTTATGACAGAGTTAATACTCAAATGCAGGTCTTGTTGGCTTAGAGACCACTTCTCTGTCCTTTCTGCCGTGTTATCTCCTAGCAGAAACATGAGAGAAATGGTGACTTACAATGTCCCAGGAAAAGGAAGTAGGGAAACTCTTGGGTAATTGGTGGCAGTGTATCTCATGAGATTGCCTGCTCAGTATTTGCTGCATATTAACTAATCCCTGCATTTGGAGCATGTCCTGTGGGGGTCAAAAGTCTTTTTTTTTTTCCCCTTCAAACCCAGCCTTTTTAAACTAGAGGTGAGCCACTCTTCCAGAAACACAAATTTTTATTTCACGCCTCCCTTACTGGTTACATGATGATGAGTACTGGCTATAGCATCTCCATTTATGCTAGAATGGCGTCCTCTGACCTAAACAAGCACTTTTCCTCTGGTGGAGTCCATTTGTCTCACTAGTCTTACATGGTGTGATACTGTTGAGTCATTCAAGGCCTTGTCTCTCCTAACCCCAGATTCCTTTGCTAAATGCATAAATTTGCATAGCCTGTGAATGGCCATACTAATTGGCAGAGGGTTTCCCCTTTCTCCACATTTGGTTTGCAATACAACGTCTTACATTTTTTTCCTTACAAATAATTATCAGCGTTCCAATTGGTAATGTCATGATCCTTTGAATTTACTCAGCTCTTCTCTGAGGACCATATAATTAAGAAATTTCCTGCATATTTAGATCTGAACTGATGATAATAAATACTCAGCACACAGTAAGCACTTAATAAATACTTTTTTCTCAATTATTCCTTCAATAATTAAGAAATGTTCCTGCATTTTTAGACCTGGACTGATGAGAATAAATCCTCAGTACCCAGTAAGCACTTAATAAATGCTTTTTCTCAATTATTTCTTCAATAATAATAATAACAGACATTTACATCGCATCTGAAAGTTTTTAAAGTATTTTTGGTTTTTATTTGAGCTTCACAACAATTCAGTGAAATAGGTTTTAAAAGTATTCTTATTTTTGTGTGACCTGTGAGGAAACTGAGGTTTCCTCTGAGTGGGTAGATGACATGTCCATGGTCCCATTCAAATAACTCAGTCTTTGAATGCATCCATTTGCAAGTTTTCTATCTATCCCAGCCATCTTTAGTCATGCCCTCCCATGTTTGCCACAAATTTTGGGGCACTTTCCTTTGTTTCTCTTGAGGTTAAAAACAACGATTGGAGGACACAGTCTTTCCATCTTATTCCTCAACATATGAAGCACATACATTTCCCTCTTGACATCTTTATCCCTGTCCTCTTAAAGTAGCTGGAAGGTGCCCAGTGTTTTGAATTTGGAGACAGAAGACCTGAATTCAAATTCTGCTTCAGGTATTTACTGGTTTGAGAAAATCATTTAACTTCTCTCTGCCTCCGTTTCCTCAGATAATACAGATAGTGACAGTATCTACCTTCCAGGGTTGTTGTGAAAATCACCCAACACATAGAAGGTGCTTATTAAAAGCTTATTTACTTCCTAAAAATGAGAAAAAAATGCAAGCAAACTACAACAAAAAGAGTGAGAGTGTGATCCACACGTTCCTTTTCTGGGTGCAGATGGCTCTCCTCTTCTCACATTTTTAATAAAGGCAACAACATAGGAAGCACTATGTACATATAATACATATGCACACACAGTGCAAATGGGGTCATTTTGGAAGGGAGACACTTTGGGGTAGGGGGTAGGAAGAGGGAGGGGAGGTCTCTGCAGAAGAAGAATTTTGAGCTCAAATGTAAAGGAAGACAGCAGTCGGAGATGAAAAGAGAGAACATTCCGAGCATGGAAGACTGCTAGAAAATGTCACTGAGTAGAATTTGGAATGTCCCCTGTCAAGATCAGAGAGAAGGGCAGGGTCACTGGCTGTAGAACATGTGGAGGAGAGTAAAGTATAAGAAGACTAGAGCATGAGAAAAGGATTAGGCTGTGGGGATCATTATTTTCTTTTATAGATGATGAAACAAATTCATACTTGAATGACTTTCCCATAGTAGTCCTGATGTTCTGGTGTCTGTCTGTCTGGGATGAAGTACAGTCTGGGGCTTGGGAAGAGATTGATGCCTTCACCCTCTCATCTGGGCAGCCCTGCATTGGAGCCAGTCCCTTCTGGGTGGTCAAAGGAAGAGGGGATGTTTGGCTGAAAGGAGGGAGCCTAGGACTTGCGTTCTATAGTAACTGACAAAGCCCATCGACATGTATGTCAGCTTAGAATTTCCCCAAGAACTCTTACCTACATTCATCTGAGTCTCTGTGATGTAGATACTCTGGGTTCTATGATTCCTGCTTTATAGATGAGGAAACTTGGGTGATTCCTCCAAAATCTCATAGTTAACAAGTATGGGAGTTGGGAATTTGAAACTGGTTCTTCTTCATAAAAAGTTAGCATTTATTTATTTATGGAAGAAGTCAATTTAAAACCCCATGTTCAGAACCCATTTGCTAAGGGTTTATCCTGATCCCCAGAGGCAGGATTAGGGGCCATGGGTGAAACTTAGAAAACGGCAAGTTTAGTAAAGAGAGACTTGCTAAGAAAGAGTGGAAGGATCTGCCTTAAGAGGGAGTGAACACTCTCATCATAAAGGCTCAGAGTCAGGCCTAAAGGCTTGTTTTTCAGGTACAGAGCGTGAGTGGATTGAATGGTCGCTAAGATCTTTTCCAACTGAAATTCTGTGATTTGATAATTAGCAGAAGGATGTCCCTGAGATGTGGTCTTTGTCCTGTAGTGAGCTGACAAGGAAAGAGCTTCAACCAGCTCCTTTCTTGGCAAACAGGAAACCATCATCACCAGCAACAACGAGAACTTTTATTAAGTGAGGTTGCCTTGACTACAGAGGAAAAAGGAACAAAGGTTTCCGGGCTTGCTCTTTCATCACCATTAGGAGGTGCTGCCACCTCCTAGCCTAACTGAACAATTCAGTTCCACAGCCAAGTCATCAGCATGGTCCCATGCTCATGTGGAAGCAGGAGTGGGGTCTGGAGCCATGAGGACCTGAGTTCAAAGCCAATTCCAGACACTTAACACTTAACTAGTCCTGTGACTGGGCAATTGCCTTGTAGGAAAAAAAGAGAGAGAGAGAGAGAGAGAGAGAGAGAGAGAGAGAGAGAGAGCTGTTAATCCCTTGGCAACTTACAAGGCAGACTTGATTTATGTTTACAGTCTAAATAATATACCCCTAAAAGGCACTTCATAATAAATTATCACACCTTTTCAAATGAACTTGAGTAACGGTTCCCAACATCCAGATAAATAAACCACCAGACAGGATCTACAGACAGAATGTAAAACATTATGACATCACAAAAACCAAAGACTTCTTCCTTGTTCATGGATGTTATGCCTTTATTCCCCAAGTCCTCATTATTTCTCAGGCAATGATGAAGATTTTTTGAGTAATAACTGCTCTTATTATGTAAGAAAATTTGATACAAAAAATGTTTTTTTTTTCTGTTCTGCCCTTATATTTTTCTAAGGAATTATTGATTTCCTGATAATCTGAGGTTTTCCTTGATGTTGCTTCTAGTTCTTTCTGGCCATAAATGCAGGTGCTATTCACTCTCTACAACCCGTTGCTTTCTGTTGCTAAGGAGTGCTTAAAAATTCATGCTAAAGGTCTCACCTTTCCTTCTACCATACTCTTGATTTCTGAGATAGATATCTTCCGGCCTTGGGGGAAGAAGTCATTAGCTTTGATGTAGCCTAAACATAAAAAGAACATGTCATTTTCCTTTAAAGAGACAAATGGAAATGTGAAAGCTAATAACTGGCAAAGTATTAGCCTTTTAGCTCTTGGCCTAAGCAGAATTTTAATTTCTATAAGATGGAGAAACAAATCACTTAGTCTCAGCCTGGAGAACAGGTGTTATGAAGTAAGAGCATATAGTCCCTTAATCTAAAATACATTAATTCTCCTTTGAAAAAGTGCTTAGGAAGAGTGAACAAAGACTGTCTAAATGCTTTGTTTTTATTTGTAGTTATAGATGTGTACCATTCATCTTATCGTGTAATCTGCTTTCACTGTTTTCTGCCTAGAATCAGATAGTTTTGCCCTGTGATGGCAAACATTGATAGCAAACATTTTCTAAGATATGATAGATTTTTTAAAGTCATAAAGCAAGGGACTCATCGGTAAAATTCATAACTGGAAAAAGGAAAAAATGGGCTGGTGACTAGTGAGGGAATGAGACAAAAATGATAGCCTATGGGCTTTCCTGGTAGTTACATATTGCAAAGCTTCTCCATTCATTGGGTAGATGCCCTTGTAAAGCACTTAGGGGAAAACAGAACCATGAGTGGCACAGAATGGGTGGGCATGGATGGTTTACAACTGGCATCACTGAAGAAGATACCCACATAGGTAAGATCACCATTTCATTAGACTTCAAAAAGAAGCTTTCTTTATTTTATTTGAGTTTGTAATTAACATAAAAACCCCTCAAAGATCCAGGCTAAATGAACCTTCTGGTGCCTATTGTTGATGCTTTTCCTGGTCTACCAGATGCATCAATCCTTCAAGAAGATTGTTGCTTTGATCATAGTGATCAATTTCAATCAATGATGAATTTGAATTTCAATTTACCATTATTTCCTTGGAAATCAAACTCACTGTCAGAAAAAAGGGAAATAAAGAAAACAAAAAATAATATTTTAAGGTTAAAAACAATTCATGTAAGTGAATACAACTTCCCTCCTTCCTATAAGTATTTCTCTTAAATTTATTCATCTAACAAAAGGGTTGGTCAAAAAGTTGGTTAAGAATGATGGAGTTTCAAGTCAAAACAAAATTAGATTTGTATAAAAATGAAGGCAAAGTGGGTAACAAATACAAGAGGTATCCTTCAAGATGGCAGAGAGGTCAGGAAGTTGCTTGAGCTTTCCCTGATTTCCCTCAGAAAACCAGTAATCAAATCACTAAATCAATTCTGGAATGACAGGATCCACAAAAAATATGGAGTGAAACAATTTTCCAACTTAAGATAACTCAGGAGGACTTTTGGAAAGGACATTTCCACTTGGGTAAAAGGGAAGCTCAGCCCAGCACAGACAGCTGTCTGGGGAAGCCTGCAGGAGACTCTTGATCACAACACAGATCATCAACCAGAGACCCTTGAAGCCAACACAGCAGGCCAGCTGGGAAGCTTCCTGGGCAGAAGGCAAACTGTGCGCCTCAGAATCCTAGTACATAAGTACAACTAGGCCAGGTCACCCCAACACAGTGCACAAACCACTAGCATCCCGAAGCTTTAGTGTGAAAAGCCAGAAACCTGTTGCCTGGCCCCAAGCATAAGAAGCATGGGACGGTGTCCCCTATGCCACAGGAGCAGAGCTCAAGTCATGAAATTGCCTAAAAATGAGTAAAAATTAGTAGAGCTCTGACCATAGAAAGCTACCATGGTGAAGGAAGATCAAAACACAAACTCAGAAAAGAACAATAATATCTAAATGTTTATATATGAAGCCTTAAAGGAGAATTGGTATCAAGGATATAATTGGTCCCAAGCACCCCAAATTCTCTTAGGAGGACTCTAAAAGGATTTTTAAAAATCAAGTAAGATAGGTGAAAAATTGGGGAAAGACATAAGCATTAAATAGGAGATTTATGGGAAAAAAGAGCTAATAGTTTGAAAAAGGAAGCAACAAAATTGAATGAAGAAAACAACTCCTTAAAAAATAAAATTAGCCAAATGGGAAAAAATACACTGAAGAAAATTACTCTTTTTAAGAACAGAATTGACCAAATTAAAATAGAGAAATAAAAGCTAATTAAAGAAAATAATTCCTTAAAAATTAAAATTGCGGAAGTGAAATCTAATGGCTCTATAAGATATCAAGAATCAGTTAAACAAAACTAGTTAAACAATAAGTTAGAAATTCTGAAAATCAGAGATTAAAATTGAAGGTAACTAATAAATGAAACTAAGAGCTGGTTTGATGAATAAAACAATAAAACAGTTGAATCTTTGGTTAATTTGATTAGAAGAAGAAAAAAGAAAACCAAATCACCCATATCAAAAATAAAAAAGGTGAATTCACCACCAATTATGGGGAAATTAAGGCAATCATTAGGATCTATTTTGCCCAACTATATGTCAATAAAACTGACAATCTAAGTGAAAAGATAAATATTTACAAAACTATGAACTGTCTAGATTAACAGAAAAGGAAACAAAAATATTTAAACAACCCCATTTTACTTTATTTTAAAAGAATAGCTTTTTATTTTTTTTTCAAAATACACGCAAAGATAGTGTTCAACATTCCCCATTATAAAACCTATTGTTCCTAATTTTTCTCCTTCCCTCTCTTCCTCCTTCCTCTCCTGGACAGAAAGTAATCCAATATAGGTTATACATGTGCAATTCTTCTAAGCATAAATAAACTTCATTTTAATAAAAAAAACAAATTGAACAAGTCAGTAATGAACTTCCCCCCCAAAAAAACTTCAGTGTCAGATTTACAAGTGAATTCTGCCAAACCTTTAAAGAACAAGCAATTCCAATACTATATAAACTATTTGGAAAAATAAGTAAAGTAGGAGTTTTGATTATATTGAGTTAAAAACCAAGGCAACTAAGATTAGAAGGAAAACAGAAAACTGGGAAATAATTTTACAGCCAGCGTTTCTAATAAAGGTCTTATTTCTAAAATACATAGAGAACTGAATCAAATTTATAAGAATACAAGTCTTCCCCCAATGGATAAATAGTCAAAGGATATGAACAAGTAGTTTTCAGATGAAGAAATTAAAGCTAACTCTAGTTATATGGGGGAAAAAAACGCTCTAAGTCATTATTGATTAGAGAAATACAAAATAAGAAACTTTTGAGTTACCACTTCATGCCTGTCTGATTGGCCTAATATGACAGAAAAGGAAAATGATAAATGTTGGAGATGATGTGGGAAAACTGGAACTGTAATGCATTGCTGATAGAATTGTAAAGTGATATAATCATTTTTGGTGAATAATTTGGACCTACGTCCAAGGGCTATAAAACTATGTGTACCCTGATATCAAAGGGTACTTTAACCTTTGATATCAGTATCTGTATCCTAAAGAGATCCTATAAAAAGGGAAAAGGATCCATATGTACAAAAATATTTATAGCAGATATTTTTGTGGTGACAAAGAATTGGAAACTGAGTGGATGCCATCAAGTAGAGAATGGCTGAACAAGTCATGGTATTTGACTGTAATGGACCACTATGGTGCTATAAGAAATGATGACCAGATGGATTTCAGAAAAACCTGGAAAGACTTAGATGAACTGATGCTGAGGGAAGTGAGCAGAACTAGGAAAATATTACACACACTAATAGGAATACTGTGGGATGATCAACTGTAACAGACTTAGCTCACCTCAGAAATTCAATGATCCAAAAAAGTTCCATGGGACTTGTGATGGAAAATGCCAACCACATCCAGAGAAAAACCTCTGGAGTCTAAATGCAGACCGAAGCACACTATTTTCACTTTTTCTGTTTCTTTTTCTTTCTTGTAATTTTCCCCTTTTGTTCTGAGTCTTCTTTCAGAATGTGACAAATGTGGAAATAGTTTTTTTTTTTTATTTAATAGCCTTTTATTTACAGGTTATATGCATGGGTAACTTTACAGCATTAACAATTGCCAAACCTCTTGTTCCAATTTTTCACCACTTACCCCCCACCCCCTCCCCTAGATGGCAGGATGACCAGTAGATGTTAAATACATTAAAATATAAATTAGATACACAATAAGTATATATGACCAAACCGTTATTTTGCTGTACAAAAAGAATCAGACTCTGAAATATTGTACAATTAGCTTGTGAAGGAAATAAAAAATGCAGGTGAGCATAAATATAGGGATTGGGAATTCAATGTAATGGTTTTTAGTCATCTCCCAGAGTTCTTTCTCTGGGTGTAGCTGTTCAGTTCATTACTGCTCCATTAGAAATGATTTGGTTGATCTCATTGCTGAGGATGGCCAGGTCCATCAGAACTGGTCATCATATAGTATTATTGTTGAAGTATATAATGATCTCCTGGTCCTGCTCATTTCACTCAGCATCAGTTCGTGTAAGTCTTTCCAGGCCTTTCTGAAATCATCCTGTTGGTCATTTCTTACAGAACAGTAATATTCCATAATATTCATATACCACAATTTATTCAGCCATTCTCCAACTGATGGGCATCCATTCAGTTTCCAGTTTCTAGCCACTACAAAAAGGGCTGCCACAAACATTCGTGCACATACAGGTCTCTTTCCCTTCTTTATAATCTCTTTGGAATATAAGTCCAGTAGTAACACTACTGGATCAAAGGGTATGCACAGTTTGATAACTTTTTGAGCATAGTTCCAAACTACTCTCCAAAATGGTTAGATTCGTTCACAACTTCTGGAAATAGTTTTAACATGATTATACATGTCCAACCAATATTAGATGGCTTGCTCTGTTGGGGAGGGTGTAGGGAAGGATGGAGGGAGAAAAATTTAGAACTCAAAATCGGACAAGGATGTTGAAATGTTGAAACCTTTCTTTACATGAAATTGGGGGATAATATTATTAAGTTTAAAAAATGAATACTTTCCCTTATCTTAACATCTCCAAATAACAAATGTGAGGAGATAAAACAGTAGACATGAGAATGAGCTAAAATAGACACTTGCTGTTAACTTTTGAAGGATCGCCACAGCCAAAGATGTCTGATCTTGTATTAAAAGTTCTGAATTGAGAGGAAGGCAAAGCTTCAGACTATAGAATGCTGACTTAGGAAAAAACTCTTCTGACAGAATATACGACTAATGGATTTCTTTTTGTTCATAGGACTCCAAGAAGGAATGAAACAAGACCACCTGAGCACAATGACAGGGATACTGGAGGAAGTGTCCATACAAGAAGGATCTCAAGGATGGGTCTTTCAGGTTGAGGAGGCACTTCCACTTCATCCTTCTCACTCGGGAGATTTTCTCTCCTAATTGCTATAGAAAAATTCAAGCCCATCTGTAAGGCTGTTTTTTTTTTTTCATCTCATCTTGCTTTGTTTTGTTTTCACTGGGCTCCCCAAGTCTTAAGCAGCAGATGCTGTTCCCAGCAGTTCTGCCATAGTGCAGCTCACAGACAACTGAGATTCTTGCTTTTCATTAACCCAGAGAAGAGTTTTGGGGCAGAGTGCTCCTACTGCTCTTTTCAAGAACATTATCTTTGCTATAGATTTGCTTAGCTGCTTTTCTCTTGTTTTCTTTCCAAAACATTATCTGTTCCTAGGAAACACACTATAATCTCTCACAATTAGAGCACTTGGGATGGACCAAGGTGGAAGGGAGGCCCTCAATGAGACCTCTGTGTGGCCAAATAATCCTTTCCAGGAGGAGAATTCTGCACCAGAGGTCAGCTTCTAGCACACATAGGTTAGAGAAGCTGGAGCATTAAGAGAGAGTTTAGGCAAGATCTTCTTTCTACTTTCCTCCATTCTCTTCTGCTCTGTTTTGTGCTGCGAGCCCCCTCATTTCATTCCAGTCTTATGTTACTCCCTGTCATTTCTCTACTCATCAGCCCATTGTAACTGGCCTCCTGGCTGCTCCATCATTTAAAAACAAAACAAAACACTCTCTCAGTCCCAGATATTTCTTCTGTCTTTCCCACATGTAGAGAAAAAGATCCCTCTTATCTGCTAACTGGTTACCTCAGAACTACAATTAAAGTCTCCCTCCATGAAAGCATTGCTCAACCCTTCTCAAGTCTAGTGTCTTTATCCCCTTAATTATTTTCTATTTCTCCTCTATGTTACATTTGCATATATATGTGTGTGTGTGTGTGTGTATGTACGTATATATGTGTGTACACATATAATATATATGGTTTATGTAGAGATTAAGTATATTATTTGTATATATTATATATAAATATATACACATATATAATATACTGTTTATATGTATAGTATATAAAGTGTTGTATATAGTGTACACATTGTTTATATTAGTAATATATATACTGTTTGTATGTATGTATGCATGTTATAAACAATATATATAGTATAAATGTTTACATATGTATATTATATATACTATTATAGTTTGTATGTATACACACATATATCATGTATAGTAGACACAATTTATATATATAATATGCACACATCTGTATATATAACATACAATACATACTACTTACATATACACAATATACTATTTACATATGTTTATATGTGTGTGTATATACATACACTGTGTATATAACATAGTGTATGTGCATATGTTTATATATACATATAAGTATATATATGTGTGTGTGTGCTGTATGTACATATATATGCCACCTATGTTTGTGTGTATATATATATATATTTCTATAGTACACATACATTATATATATATATATATATATATTGTTTATATATTACACATAATGTTTTATATTATATATATATATACTGCTTATATGCATATATAGTACATATACTCTTCATGTATATATCACATATACTGTTTATATGTATATTTATATGTGTAGAGTTTATACATATATGTATATATACAGTGTATATATGCAGTACATATATATATATATATATATATATATATATATATATATATAGTATGTGTGCATTATATACATACTGCTTTTTCATATACATACTATATATACTCTTTGTGTATGTATGTATATAGTTTATGTACATATTGTATATATATTGTTTATTTGTACATATATAATGTAGTGTTTATATGTACATGTATTATTTATAAGTATTCATAGTGTTTATATACACACACCCCACCTATATTGTTTATATTTATTTGTAATGTCTGGACTAGCTTTCTGGAGGATCTCTGGATGAGCCTTGGTCTTAGGTGAAGGAGTGATGAAGGCGGGAGAGACACCACGAGGATGGTCAAAGGTGGAGTCTGTTTATTTCAAGCCCTCTCAGCCCTTAAATACCTTAGTAGGATTACATCACTACAACACACTGAGCCAACTGTAGAACATTACATGACATATCACACTAAGTATATGCCCAACTAGAGGGATTACACCATTACATCACACTAAGTATATATGAACTAGAGAACCATTATCTCATCAATCACACTGAGAAAACATCCTGCTGTAAGTATCCTTGCTTCAAGTAGACCTTTCCCAGAGTTCCCCACTATCTGTGGTCCTCTGCGTGCCTTATATACATGCTGTATGTATGTGTCTATAGATTATATGTGGTGTGTGTATACATGCACAGACACAGACATATATAATGTATATACTGTATGGGTGTATGTTTATGTGTGTGTATATGCACACACATCCATACTCACATTTTATACATTATATAGATTGTTCATAGATATCAGAAATACTGTTTATATATGCACATTGCTTATGCTCTGTATGCATATATATGTATATCTATGTATATGCACATACATGTAATACACTTGCTGTTTATATATACTGTTTTCATATATAGTATATAAATGTGTGTTGTGTGCATTTATATGTATATTGTCTATATATTGTTTATATAGTTTATTGATATATGTTGTATATCTATTGTATATATACTGTTTATATATTTTATATATTGTACTCATACTGTCTGTATGTATATATACATGTATCACACATGTATATAATATATGTGCTGTGTTTACAGAAATATAAACATACACATAAACATAAATACACACAAATACATATATACATATACACATACATAAACATATATATGTGTTTATGTATATATACACACATATACTTATATATAGATTGTGTATGTGTGTATATAGTGTATATGTGTATAGTATATATACTATTTATATAAGAAGCATATATAATGCTTATGTATGAAGTGAGTGTATATATATATATATATATATATATATATAATTTATATATACTGTTTAAAAGTATTATAAATACTGTTTATATATATTATGAATACTGTTTATATATATATATATATATATATATAAAACAGTGTTTATATATTGTACATACTGTTTATATTACATTACATTATATTAAATGTACTGTTTGTATATAATATATACATATATTATTCACATGTATATCTATGTATTGCTTATATATGTATTTTATACTCTTCATAAATAACACACATGTAATATATACACACATATAAACAAAATACATATATGTGTGTACACACATATAAACATATATACATGCCTATATAGACACAAATACATATATACACATCTATCTATAAATGTGTGCATTTTATTTTTATATTTATATGTGTGTGTATATATATATATATATATATATAATGTGTAGAGTATATATACTGTTTACATATTGTATATATGTACTGTAGATATGTATTATAGATATGGTTTATATACATTATAAATAATGTATATATATATATATATATATATATATATACACACACAAACACATGCACACACACACATATATATTGTTATACATACATATGTAAACTATATATATTGCATATATACTGTGTTTGAGTGTATATACATATATCATTTATATACATATATAAATAAATATAATCTGTTTATATATACATACACTGCTTATATGTATATTATATATACTGTTCATACCTAATATACTCTTTATATACATATATATAACATGCATACTTAGTATATATTATATATATGCACACATTATATATAATACATACTATTAACAAATATATGTATGTATATATCATATATGCTTTTTATATGTATATATTTCATATATTATATATATATATAATGTTTATAATTTTTATGTTTATAAACAGCATATATATGTATATATATGCTGTTTATAAACATTGTATTCCCTGTTCACATATGAATATGTATTTCATGTATACATTATTTATTTATATTGTATATACAGTGCTGATATATTTGTATATTGTACATATTTTTACATGTATATATTACATATATACTACTTATATATAAAAATAGTGTGTATATATGCATATAATGATTATATTATATACATACTGTTTATATATTTTACTGTTTATATGCATTATGTATATATACTGTTCATATGTGTTGCACATATACCATATATATGTGTTGCACACACACACTGTTTATATGTATAGTATATGTAATTCATATATGGTATGTATATGTTGTTTTATACACACAATATATATATATATATATATATACACTATTCATATATATGCATATTTATACATACTGTTTCATATAATATATGCTTACAACTAAATGTATACTTGCTGTTTATATATTTATATGTGTACTATATACATATTTTACATATATATGTATAGCATTTATATATACATTGTTTATATATACACATACTCTTTTTACATATATATTTATAACATATATACTATATATAATAAACATACTGTTTATATGTACTCTTTATATATAATTTCTATGCTATTTATATATATATACACATATACATATATTGTATATATTACATTGGTTTCTATATATTACATATATACTGTTTGTGTGTGTGTGTGTATATACCTGTTTATATATTGTATATGTATTCTCTATATATTTTATATATATATATATATATATACTGTTTATATGTTATATACTGTTTTTATTGTATATTTACTGTTTATGTATATTATTTCTATAACTGTCTATATTATATGTGATGTTTATATATATTATCTCTCTATAGGTAGCAACTACGTTTTTTTCACTTTTTTGTATTCCCTGCACTTTGTGCAGTGTCTGGTGCCAAATGACAATTATAGCTGCTCAAAGATGACCCAGGCTGCCTTCTCTTATGTGCCCAGGTCACAACTTCAGCTCAATTCTTCCGTGTCCTTCATACCTCATATGAGGTATTTGCTCTATTTTAGCTCTATTTGCTTCAGTTTCCCCAACTAGAAAAAGGCAATAATAATGGTCCCTCTCTCCCAGGGCAGTCTAATGTGGTCATCTGCAAACTGCTTAGAATAGGTGCGGGCACATAGTAGGTGCTATGTGAATGCTAACTCTTCTCATCATTGTTGTCTTCACTCCACAACATCTCCCCCTTCTGTTCCTCCCTCTTCACACAGTCACCACTCTTGTTCACTTCTTTCCTGGATGATTACAATAGCCTTCTAACTGCCTTTCCTGCTTCTGGTCTCTCCACCCTAGTCCATCTTCCATTCAGCTGCCAAAAATGATTTTCCTGTGGCACCAAACTGACCATGTCACTTTCCTTCTAAGGAACTTCCTATGGTGACCTAATACTTCTAGGATCTAACTGCCCCCCCCCCCAACATTGGCATTTAAATTCCTTTGTTACCTGGCTCCACTATGCCTTTATAGTACATAGATAGATATACTTACATATAGATATAGATAGACCTATCTACATATATTTATCAAGATAGATTGATAGATGATAGATACAGTGCATATATATATATATATATATATATATATAGGTATCTATACAGTACTTATATCTATACCTATTTCTATCTACCTACCTACCTACCCATCCATCCACCAATCCATCCATCCATCCATCCATCCATTTCTCTTCATAAGATCAGATTTAGAGTTGAAAGGGACCTCCTTATTTTACAGATGAGAAAGCTTAATTCTCTAGAGGTTCCTGTGACTCCAAACTACTTTAATTTGAATTAAAGCTTAGGAACAGAGGAAAATAATAAGCCTTTTTGTTGAGTTGTGGTTGTGCTTAAACCATATATGAATAATTCCTTTGCTTAAACCTATAAAATTTTTGATGTAATGATATTTTATGGACATATCTGGTAGCATTATCAACCTGTAGTGTAGTATTTCTTAACAGAAGGAAGTATATTTTACCAATTCATCTATATAACTTTTATGTCTTCCCATATTTCTGAGTTCTTCTATTTGCTATTTTATTACAATACACAAATAGTGAATTATGTACATAGATCATAATCTTTTCAATTACTTTTAAATCAATGGGCAGCCACTTTGTGTTTTGTTTTATTTTTCTAATAAAGAGCTTCTATATGTATTTTAGTATCTACAGAAGTCTTATTAGAGGAATACGGTCAGGTTTCTAATCATTAGTAGATTTAGTAGATTTCTTAATAAAATTCTGAATTATTGGTCTAAACAAGTGGCTCAATTCACATCTTCACAAATTGCATATTATTGTGTGGACCCCATAACCCTTCAGCCACTATTTTCCATCTGACCATGTCTGTTAATCTTACAAGTGTCAAGTGATACCTCAGAATGGTTACAACTTGCAATTTTAAGTTTTATTATTAATTTTAAGTTTTTTTCATATAATTATTACACACTTTTAAATCCTCATGTCCTTGGAATATTTTAATGTGGTTATTGATATTTTGAACTTCTTCTTTTCAAAATTATTTCCTTTGAGAACTTATTTTTAGGTTATAAATCTGTCTTCTATATTTGTGTAAATATTCTACAGATTTTGGATATTGGATTTTTATCAGACATCCTTGATGCAAAGATTTTTTTCTCAATTTATATCTTCTAATTTAATTTACCCTGACTTTGTTTACACAAGAGATTTTTATGTTTTTTATATATCAAAATGATTAATTTTCATCAACAATGTTTATACCTTATCAAGATATGGATTCTCACCTGCCACTAGAATATATAAAAATAAATATTCAATTAACCTCTAATTTTTAAATAATGTGATCTTTTGTATACAGGTAGTCTATCTATTTAGAAATTATTGTGGTATAGTATATAAGTTGCTAGTCTAAACCTTTTTCTCTGCTAAACTGCTTTCCAGTCTCCTGAGCAATTTTTATCAGATGGATAGTCTTTTACCCAACTAGTTTGTGTTCTTGAATTAATGGAATAATTTACTTCTGTGTTTATTCAGTTCTGAGTCAGTCTCATTTAGTTTATTTTACTAAGTTTTTATGATATTATTTGACATTCAGTGATGTTATACTACTTTCACTTCATAAAATATCCCTAAAATAATATGATCTAGGTAACCTGAAGTGTTCTTTCTGTGAGGTCAAAACTATTTTTATAACAATAACAAAATATTTTAATTTCCAATATGGTCCATAAGAGAGGGACACTATCCTATGTTCTTCTAATTTGTTTATAGTATAATTTTTAATGTCTAAATCATGAACCCATTTTGAACATCCTTGGTGTACGGTGTTAGGTATGGGTCTATGCCTACTTTCTTCTATACTAGTTTCCAATTTCCACAGCAGTTTTTGTCAAATAATGAATTCTTATCCCAAAATCTGGGGTTTTTGGGTTTGTCAAACACTAGCTTATTATAGTTATTGACTATTTTGTTCTGTGAACCTAACCTATTCCACTGATCAACTAATCTATTTCTTAGTCAGTACCAAATGGTTTTGGGGACTGCTGCTTTATAATATAGTTTTAGATCTGGCACAGCTAGGCCATATTCATTTGCTTTTCTCTTCATGAATTCCTTTGAAATTCTTGATCTTTTGTTCTTCCAGATGAATTTTGCTGTTATTTTTCTAGGTCAGTAAAATAGTTTCTTAGGAGTTTAATTGGTATAGCACTAAATAAATAGATTAATTTAGTTAGTATTGCCATCTTTATTATATTCGCTCAACCTATCCAAGAGCGTTTGATATTTTCCCAATTATTTAGAGATGACTTTGTGTGGAAAGTGTTTTGTAGTTTTACTCATATAGTTCTTGCCTTTCCCTTGGCAGATTGATTCCCAAATATTTTATACTATTAACAGTTATTTTAAATGGGATTTCTCTTTGTATTTCTTGCTGTTGGATTTTGTTAGTGATGTATAAGAATGCTGATGATTTATATGGATTTTATTTTGTATCCTGCAACTTTGCTAAAGCTGTGGATTATTTCTAATAGCTTTTTAGTAATATCTCTGGGGTTCTCTAAGTATACCATCATATCATCTGCAAAGAGTGATAATTTGGTTTCCTCATTACCTACTCTACTTCCTTTAATCTCTTTCTCCACTCTTATTGCCAAAGCTAGCATTTCTAATACAATATTGAATTCTAATACTATATTGAATAGTAATGGTGATAGTGGGCAACCTCATTTCACCCCTGATCTTATTAGGAATGGTTCTAGTTTATCCCATTACATTTGATGCTTGCTAGTGGTTTTAAATAAATGCTACTGACTGTTTTAAGGAAAAGTCCATTTATTCCTATACTCTGTAGTGTTTTTATTATGAATGGGTGTTGGATTTCATCAAATGCTTTTTCTGCATCTATTAAGATAATCATTTGGTTTTTGTTAATTTGGTTATTTATATGGTCAATTATGCTAATAGTTTTCCTAATATTGAACTAGCCCTGCATTTCTGTTATAAATCCTACTTGGTCATGGTGTATTACCCTGGGGATAATTTTCTGTAATCTCTTTGATAATATTTTATTTAAGATTTTTGCATCAATATTCATTAGGGAGATTGGTCTTTCTATGTTTTCATCTTACCTGTCAAATTACCTAATTAGTATTAGGTACTAATACTAAATACCATGTCTGTATCATAAAAGGAGTTTGGTAAGAGTCCTTCATTTCCTATTTTTTCCAAATAGTTTATTTAGTAATGGAATTAATTGTTCTTTAAATGTTTAGTAGAATTCACATGTAAATCCATCTGGTCCTGGGGAATTTTTCTTAGGGAGCTGATTAATAGCTTGTTCTATTTCTTTTTCTAAAATGGGACTATTTAAGTAATTTATTCTCTCTTCTGTTATCCACTATAATCATATCCCACAACTTTTGAGACATTCCTCAATGTATAGGCATCTTCTCAATTTCCAATTCTTTACCACCATAAAAAGAACTGCTATATAGACATTTTTACATACTTGATCTTTTTTAATGATCTCTTTAGGATACAAGATATACACAGCCCTTTGATCATAGTTCCAAATTGTTCTCCAGAATGGTTAATTCAGTTCACTACTCCACCAACAATGCATTAGTGTTTCAATTTTCCCACATTTTCTCCAATATTTATCATTTTCCTTTTTTGTCATATTAGTTGAGTGTTTGTCTTGTAAAAAGAATTGGATTATGCTTTTTAATCCATTCTGCTATCTGCTTCAATTTCATGGGTGAGTTCATCCTATTCATCTTCACAGTTATGATTATTATTTCTGGGTTTTTTAATCTATTTATCCTTCTCTTTTTCTTCTTTTACCTTGTTCCTCAAAATTGTTTTGCTTCTTACCATTACCCTCCCTTCAAATAACTCCCCCTTCTTTTATCTCCTTGTCTTCCTTCCTTCCTTGAGGGTGAGATAGATTTTTATATCCAAATGAGGGTTTCTCCCCTTTTGAGCCAATTTTAATGAGAGTAAGGTTCAGTTGTTGCATGCCATCCTGCATATTTTCCCCTCCACTATAAAAGATCATTTTTATGTTAGATAATTTATCCATTATATCTCTCCCTTCACCCTCTGCCAGTGCAACCCAATCCCTTAATGTTATTTTTTAAATATCCTCCCATCATAGTCATAGTCATATATACATACACACACACACATATATGTATATATATGTGTATTTATATATATATATATATACACATATATATACACATACACCCCTTCTAACTACTCTAATAAAGAATAATTTCTTGGGACTGCTAAGTATCACCTTCCCATATAGGATAGAATATAAACAGTTTAATCTTATTAAATCCTTTATAATTCTCCTTTGCAGTTTACCTTTTTATGCTTTCTTGAGTCTTGTGTTTGAATGTCAAATTGTCTATTTGGCTTTGTTCTTTCATCAGGGATACTTGAAAGTCTTCAATTTCATCAAATAACTATCTTTTCCTTTGAAAGATCATACCCAGTTTTGTTGGCTAGATAATTCTTGGTTCTAATCCTAGCTCCTTTGTCATCTAGAATATTTTTTCCAATCTCTCTGATTCTTTAATATGTATGTATAGAATGTGTGTGTTAGAAATATAGATACATAAATATTTCTATATATAAACTATACACAGGACTTTGCATGCCTTAAAATTATACATAAATGTGAGTCATTACTATTATCATCAGTAATATCATTATAATTCTATTTCTCTCACTGCCATTCTTCACCCAGATATCCTCCTTATTACACTTTCCTCTCCTCTTAGATTTTATTACACAGATATCTCCTATAAATATGCAGTATTACTTCTTTATCCGGTCCTTTCATTTAAAATAAAGTACATCCTTGCTTAGTTCTAGGTAAGAATATCATTTCATCAAGTCCCAGAGAGTTTATTTTTGCCTCCTTGCATTAGTTATTGTTTTTTTTTTGTTTGACAGCGATATTATTTTATATAGATACACGAGGTCAGATAATTTATTGTTGCATCCCTCTTTTGATTTTATTCCTTATTAATTTCTTGGTGTTTCTTTTGACACTTATTTCTATATTATAGTAATTTTCTATGGCAAAAGTTATTATTTTTTCTTTGTGCATGTATATCTAAGTATATGTATACTTGTATGATGGACTTCTTTGACAGATTCGGTGAAACTTATTGACTTTTATTATAATAATATTTTTCAACACATAAAATAAAATGCAAAGATTTACAAGGTTTAGAAAAGAATCAACTAAATTAAAATAGCTATAAATATTTAAATGTATATTTATGAACTCTAAGTTAGGAATTTCTCTCTGCTCTATCATTCCTTCCCTAGTGGTAGGTAATTTTCTACTTCCCACTTTCTTTTCATTTAAAAGTCATTTTAATTATATTTACAAAACTCCCAGCAAATATATTTTTATTGTCCATTATTATCCACATTCCCTTACTTGGCTAGAGCACAATGTTCCTGCATTTTTCTATGCATTATTATAGAAATATAAAGCCTGGACCTGAGTTCAAATCTGGCTTCAGATACTTAATACTTCCTACTGTGTGATCCTAGGTAAGTCATTTAAACCCAATTTCCTCACCCACCAAGAGAAAAAAAAAAGAAATACAAAGCCTGTTCTCACTCTCTATTTTTAGCTATTTTCCCACAAATCTGACTTCCTCTTTGAAGCCCTTATTCTCAGCCAGGAGTGGAGAGGCTCATAATGTCTACTTTTTAAAAAACAAAATAAAATGTCATCACCCTCATCAATACTGTTGAGATTCAATGGACTGCAGAATTAGAATGGGAAAGCATTTAAGGGCTCCGCTAGTCCAGTTGCTTCTTTTACAGATGAGGAAACTGAAGCTCTGAGAAGCCCAAGTTCCCACGGGTATCAGATACTAGGTTTGAACATGGATCTTTTGATTGATTCCAAAACCAAGTCAGCACACTGCCTCTGCCTTCATTTTGGCATCTGTGCCCATGTGCATCAGGCTTGGGAAGTTTTCCATCATTTCTCAGATATCTGCTCCTAGAATACAATTCACTTCTGTACTGTTAATGTTGAGTAAACAAATACTACCTTCCTATTAATCTACTGCTCATTTCTGACAATAGCCATGTATCCTTCTGACAATAGCCATGTATCCCCTTCCTTATTTCTTGGACTACAAGTACATGCTTTCCTCCTCTTCAGGAAGACACTCAAATCTATTTCACAAAAATGCATTTAAATCGGCGGTTTGTCTTTTAATAAAAAATTGCACTGGCAACAAGTATTTTTAAGAAACAGTTTTATTACCAGTAGAAATATATTGTAAACTAAGATTTAAACAGTATTAATTAGAGAAATAAGGCAAGTTAATGAAAAACCTGTAATTTTCAATTGGTTTGGGCTATATCCTAATTTATCATAATTATAAATTTTAACATATGAGAATTAATGGCTAGACTTAGAAACTGAACCATGTTGAATGAATACTTAAATGGGTCGGCCTTTGACTTTTTTAGTGCATTTTTCTGCCATCTACTTCTCCTGTCACAGCTAAAAGTCTTGCATGAAGGGCAAAATCTCAGAAGAAGAAAAGGCTGCTTCTCTAGCTTCAGCCTTAGTAAAAACTAGCTACAGTCAGAACATACAGGAGAGAAAAGAATTAGATTGCCTTTTCCCTTGGCAACTAGCAGGTTATTGCCTCCAAGGAAAGGGGTGGGAGGTGGGGGAGAGTCTTGGCAGATCTCATGCATCATTTTTATTTGGAATACATTGGAAGCTGTTGTATATACCTATAACTCTTTGTGGTGCTAGATTTCTCAATCATTGGCTTGGGAGCCCCTGAATTATCTCCTTTTAAGGTGAGCGGTCAGCTCTCCAAAGTCAGGAGTTTCTGAGACAAAAGCTCACTTAGCCAATTAGTGGTAAAAGGCATCCCTGCTCTGTCTTTGAAGCCTCATGATCCAACCATCTAGCACCTGAGACAGTTACTTCAGGGATATTAACACACTCTCTCCTACTAGTCTAGGACTCCTCTGTCATTCATTCACTTATTTCCAAGATAGCACCAATAAAAAGTATATTTTGCAAGTAAAAATTCAATTGCTGGAATTCCTGTAGGATTAACTATTGATCAAATCTGGGGCCTAATATTAAACCACAGCCTTTAAGAATAATAGCAATAGCCACATCCCATATACAATCCTGGGGCAGGGAAGTAATTTTATTTTTTTAAAAAGTCATTTTCTTTCCACTAGTTCTTAAAAATAATAAAATTAACATATTTTGAACTTGAGAGCTCACCCATCAAATATTGATTTAAATAGCAAGCACACCAGAATTTTTTGCATCAGAGGGAGCTGAGACAGTTTGGGAATTCCAGTTAAACTCCCCCAAAGATTCTTCTCCACACAACTTTAAAATAACACCTCAAATCAATTTTTGCAGTGGCAGAGCCAAGAAAAGGTCAGAGGAAAACATTTACCCAAGCCAAGAAAACTTAACAGATCCTCAGGAGAGGGCTTAACATCAGGGGGATTGCAGGTCCACAGTGTGGCAGAAGCACTAGTGGCTCACTTTGGAGGCAGCTGGGACAATCACAGCAGAGCAATGGGGAGCCCCCAGCCCCGAGATGGTAAGGGGTTTCATACAGCTGGTCAGAAAAAGATTAAAGGGGGCTCTTTTCTTAATAAGGTATTGACTGGCAATTTTGCTGTCCACAAGCAGTTCTGTGTCACATCAGAAGCCTGATCACAGTTCCAAGGCCAAGAAGTATGCTATACAAGGAAACAGGCCTCGGTCACAGTTCCAGGACCAAATGAAGGCTGGTGCTTGTAGCTGCAGACAAGCAGGGGCTTGGTCACAGTCCCAGGAGCCACTGTCCCTGTGGCTGTAGGGAAAGCAGGGGTCCTTCATGGAAAAAGACCAGGAGATCAGTATGCCCCATCCACTGGGAAGCACTGTCAAGTTGCACTCTCCCAGAACCAACTGAAACAACAGCACAAAAAATTCTAAAGCTTCAGAAACTGCCTCCCCACCCCAGGTAAGCAGAGTCTAACTTAAAGTTCAAAGTCAAGAAGAAATAATGTCTAACAATGAGAAAACAACAACCATCACCAGAGGATTAAAAAAATTTGTGACCAGAAAAGGGTACTCCAAGTGGCAGGAAAGTCCAAAACATAAAGGTAGAAGACAACACTGTGAAAACAGTTACAAGCAAAGCCTTAAAAGAAAAGTGTTCACTGGACCTAAAGTCAGCAGGAATTCCTGGAAGAGTTAAAGGAAAAGGTAACAGTGGTAGAGGAAGAATTGGGGAAAGAAAAGAAAAACAATTGAGGCAAGAAAATTATGAAAAGAGAATTAACATCCTGGTAAAAAAAAGTCACATATACATACATACACATTAATACAAATATTGAGGAAAGTAACTTAAAAACAGAATTGGTCTAATGGTAAAAGAGGCACAAAAATGCTACAAAAAAGAAATCCCTTAAAATCACACTAGGCCAAATGGAAAAGGAGGTACAAAAATTCACTCAAGAAAAGGACTTTATAAAAAGTAGAACTGGGTCAATGGAAAATGAGGCACAAAAACTCACTGATGAAAATAATTCCTTAAAATTTAGAATTAGGCAAGAGGAAGCAAATGACTCAGACTTCAAGGAAAAATTAAACAAACTCAAAAAAATTAAAAAAAAAATCTCATTGGAAAACAACTGACCTGGGACATTGAAGAAGCAAAGATAATTCAAGAATTACTGGACTACCTAAAACCCACGAGCAAAAAAAAATCCTAGATATTATATTTCAAGGTATTATCAAGAAAAACTGACCTGACATATTAAATACAGAAAATAAAATAGAAATTGAAAGAATGAATCAACCATTGCTGAAAACTGCTGAAAAAAATCCTAAAATAAAAACTCCCAGGAATATTCTAATAAAAAAACAGAGTTCCCAAATCAAGGAGAAAATAATTAAAGCAGCCAGAAAGAAACAATTTAAATATTATGGAACAATAATCAGATTCACACAAGACTTAGCATATCAATTCCATGTTAACAGGGAGAAGATCTTAGAATATGATATTCTAGAAGGCAAAGGAGCTAGGATCACAGCAAAGAATAATCTACCCAGTAAAACTGAGTATAATCCTTCAGGAGAAAAAGATGGAAATTTAGTGAAATGCAGGACTTTCTAGCTTTTTAATGAAAAGACTCAAGATGAATAGAAAATATGACACTGAAACACAAGACTCAAGAGAAACACAAAAAAGGTCAATTTGAAAGCGAGATCACAAAGGACTCAATGGAAATAAACTGTTTATACTAGGAAAATGATTCATGTAGCTCCTGAGAACTTTAACTAGGGCAGTTAGGAGTCTACATTGACAGAGGGCATGGGTGTGAGTCAATTTTGTTGAGATGGATCTCCAAAAAAAGAGATATACTGGAAGAAGAGGGAAAATAATTTCTTTAATTATTAGTGATTTTGATTATTTTATATGGTTATTGCATTGAAGTTTCATCTCACACCCTGCAAATTGACAAAGCTGGAAAAAATTAAGAAAAATGACACCTATAGCAGGGGCTGTGGGAAAATAGGCAGATTAATGGACTATTGATAGAGCTGTGAACTGGTCTAGGGATTCTCAAAAAGAAATGGAAATTTTGTCCCAAAAATTATTAAATTGTGTGTATATTTGATACAGTAAATATAGCAACTTTTTTTGGTAGTGACAAGATCGAAATTAAAGTGGGACCATCAATTGAAGAATAGCTAAAAAATTACAGTATTTTAATTTAATGGAATATCATTGTGGTTACACAGAAACCTGGAAAGATTTGTATGAACTGATACAAACTGAAATGAGCAGAACTATGAAAACAATTTATTAAATAACAACAATATTGTAAAGGCAACTCTGAAGGACTTAAGAACTCTTAAGTAATCCAGTGAATAAGTTGGATTCCAGAGGACTGAGGAAGACTAACAGAGGGCCTATGTACTCAGGATGCAAAATGAGGCATACATTTTTACACTGTTACTGTGGCTCTTTGTTTTGTTTGATACTGCTTATTTCTTATTTCTTCTGTCTCCCTGTCTCTTTCTCTCTTTGTCCCACTTTCTCTTACGTTGTCTCTTTTTCTGTCTGTCTCTGTCTGTCTGTTTCTTTCTGTCTCTATCTCTCTCCCCATCCTTTTCTTACTTTCTCTCTGTCTCTCTCTGTCTCTCTCTCTCTGTCTGTCTCTCTCTCTCTCTGTCTCTCTCATTAATAACCCTTGATATAGTTCAACAATTTCCTGATTTTTAAAATGAAGAAATTAAGGTAAAGAATTAAGGTAAAGAAATTAGGTGAGACTGAAGAAATTGCCCATGATCACACAGGCAGAAAGCCAGAATTTTTACTAAGCCCACTGATTCTGAATCTAGCATTCTTTTCAATATATTACCTTACTTTCCTTAGGAGTTCATGACTTGGTGACTAAAGCAGACCCACGGTTGGAGAGAGAGCCAGCTGTCTCTACAAGTTTGCTGAGGCTTCTCCAATATGGAAACAATTCCAGGCCAAAAAACAAAGTAAGGCAGCTTGCCTATCATCCAGTCTCCTGCTTTTTCTCCCAAATAGTCCTGACCTCAGTTCTTTATCATCCCATAAACTCCTTTCAGGGAAGACCATTTTGCAAATTGCCTAGCTCTGAGAGTTTTTACACATTTAAACTAAAACGATAAATTTAAGCAGACCTTCACCAGCTATTTATCTTACTATGGCACTCACCATGTCTGTGCAAAAGCAGCCTGTGATTCAGCTAGGGGCTTTCCAAAGAGAAGATGAATAAGACAGGGCTGTCTGTGAGCTCCTGAGCTCCTGAGCCTTCTTGCCTCCGAGTCAAACAGGTAATGCTTGATTTTAGAAATGGCCTGAGCATTTCCAAAGGATTTACATGTAGGAAAGCCAAGTTCATTTGAATAAAAAGACCTAATATTGTTTTTAGAGGACTAAGCAAACAAGTCAAGGACATGCAGAGAGCAATTCCATGCTGTGAACAATCAATAAATATATTAGAAACTTTTCAAAGGGTCCAGGACTTGCTCAGTAAGTAATATTTATGTAGTACTTTAAATTTTGCAAAGAGCTTCACATTTCTAATTGAATCTCTCAATAATCCTGTGAGGTAGGTACTATGGATATCTGAACTGCATAATTGTGAAATCATAGTAAAAAGCAAGAAGATAAAAAGAAAAATAGAAGAAAAAAAGGATGAAAGGAGAAAAGGAAAATCGAGAAAGGAAATCTACCGACCTATCCTACCCTCCTCCTTTCCCTACCCCTTGCACAGTGCTCTAGCATCCTGCCATCTGACTCTGATCTGTACCAGACACTTCCCCATTGCCTCAGCAGACCTGGTAGATGTGATATGGTTATGACATTCTCTCTTCCTCTGTCTTGGTTACTGTTGTGTCCCATTTGTGCCTTCTTCCTACCATTCCCTTAATTTTGAGAGAGTATGAAAGCCCTAGAGCCTTCTCCATTTTCATGACTGAGAGAACCTTGCTCCCCACACACTACTTGTGAGGATCCTTCTTGCTGTGGTTTAAAAGGAAGAAGCCACAAACCTCCTTCAATCCACCATCCCTGTTGTCATAGGCTTTGCGTGCCCGCTGATGTTAGTTGTATACAAGAGAAGTCTGGAGAAAACAAGGGGGAGCACAGAGTAAAGGAAATGATAGGTTTGCCTTCACAAAGCTCTAGATTCAAATCCTACCCTTTTACTATGTGGATAATTCTGAATTTACCACTTAACTTTTATATGCCTTTGGCAATTCCCAAGGATTATATTTTTTAAAACAAAGAAAGGAGTTCCCAGGGAATTATCAGATCCTTTGTGGTTTTTTATATTCCTAGAGAAGGAAAGAAATGAAGACCAGAGATGTTCACTGCTTCTCTCCCACTTTTTCTTACAGTTCACAGCCAGTAGAAAGCATTTTTTTCTGTCTACATAGCTACTTCTTTTTAAATATAACCACCTTATGTCTTGAGTTTCCCAGAATTGTCCTGATTTCAAAAAGAGCTGGTCTATTTTCTTTGCAGTATTCAAAGGGTTTGCAAAAAAAAAGGAATTTTCCCTTTCAGATCAAGAAGCCTGTTAACTGAGTCTGAGAACATGGTCAGTGAATCTTTAAACCAAATGAAACGTTTTGATATTTATATTTTAATCAAAGTGTTAAGGTGGAATTATTATTTTCTTGAGATTTCCAGAATAAAAGATATCATTAAGGGGAAAACAGATATTCTGTGTTAGGATTTGCTTTATTCAGTTATTAAAAATGAAAATAAATTTTTGATGAAAAACTGCCTTTTTTCAGCAAACATCAGTAAAGTCCTTATTATGTACAAAGCACTATACTAGGCAATAGGGGAGATAACAAGGGATCCGATCCTTCTGTTCCAAATACTGATTATTGAAATCCCTATAGTTGCAAGTTTGCATTTTGTCTTAGTTTATATCTGTATTTGAATATTAAAAAATTAAGTGATTGATAAATTAATGAAGCCCTTCAAAATGTTTGCAATAATCTCTCTATGATCAAGCTGAAAAAGTCAAAGAAAGAACACAGGATGTCATAAAATGGTGTTATACAATTTTGTTAGAAGCATATAGCAAAAATGAATGTCTGTTCAGTCTAAGAATTAGTTCATAATTGTAATTATAAATTGTGTTAAATCTAAGATAAACATATTTTATCATTATTTTATAGGATTTTTTCAACATAATGTCTTGATCAAACTTATTTCTCACTATTTAGTGTGAAATGTTTACCTGCATTTCACTGAATTTCCTTTCAATGTCCTTTTTCTGGTACTCATTATACTTGTACAATGAGGATCTCCTGCATAATGATAAATAAGCCACGGTCTATTGCAAAACATATAGTTTACCAGGCAAATGAATAAACATTCATGAACAATCACATTAAAGATTAGAAAATAAATGAATTAAGGGCACATGAAGTGATATAAATCATATAAAGGAAAGACTATATCCAGCTGTGCAATCAAGGAAGTCTCCATAAAGATAAAATTTGAGCTGGCCCTAAAAGATGAGCAATATTCATGGCTAGAAATTTTAGAATTTGGAAAGGACATTCCATAGGTGGGAGTAATTTAATGAGCAAAGATGTATAGGGAAGAAATTTGGGGTTATTTTACTTTGCTTTGTTTTTTATTGCTTGGTATATTTATTTAACATTTTAATTTTTCCCCAGTTGTGCTAAAAACATTTTTACATTTACTTTTAAAACTTTGAGTTCTAGATTCTCTCCTTTAACCCCACCCCATCCCCCATTAAAAACATGTGAATTTATATAAAACCTTTACATAAAAGTCATGCTGTGAAAGAAAACATAGATCTTGAGATTAGAAAATCTCAAGAAAAATAAAATTAAAGAGAGAGGGAGAGACAGTATTCTTCAATCTACATTTAGACACAATCATTTTTTCCTCATAAGTCCTTCAGAGTAGTTGTAGATCACTCTATTGCTGAGAAGAGCAGTCATTCACAGTATCACCCCAGAATACTGCCCTTAGTTTGTACACAGTAAGTTTCACTTTCCTTGATGAGGACTTTCATGGAGGACTTTTCCAAGTTTTTCTGAGAGCATCTTACTCATCATTTCCCATTAAACAGTAATATTCCATCATAATCACATGCCATAATTCATTCAGCCATTCCGCAATTGATGGGCATTCCCTCACTTTCTAATTTGTTGCCTTGAGAAGAGAGCTGCCCTAAATACTTTGTTCCTAAAAGTCCTTTTTCTTTTCTTTTAAATCTCTTTTGGGATTCTTGCCTAGCAGTGGTATTGTTAGGTCAAAGGATATGCATGATTTTATAGCCTTTCATATCTTTGGGTCATTTATCAATTGTTATCTTCTTCTGCATCTGTGTTTTGATCTTCCTAGTCAACAGAGTAACTTTCAACAGTCAGAATTCTTTTCTGTTCTCTGCTCATTTTCCCAGCCTATTACTCGGCTTTTAACTCTTTGATGGGGTAGGGCTCTGTTTCCAGGGGGGAAGCAGCACTGTCCCAAATTCAGCGGATTTGTGTGGCTGTTTTCAGAAATGCTTCCAGGAACCTGAGGACAAGCCTTCTTCTCTGCCCTGGCTGTTGGGAGGGTCCCCGTCCCGTTGCAGTTGTAAGACCCAGTGGGCTGAAGCCACAGGACCTTCCTCAGTGATGGAAAAACTGAGACCTCCAGAAGCTGCGTCCGCTACCACTCTGCCCACTCCTGGTTTGCTGGTTTCCCAAGGTCCTCTCACACTACTGACAAACCTTGCCTGCTGACCTTCCAAGTCGCCTTTGATCTCCAAGCTGTGAGGGATGGAAGCTTTGCTGGAGCTGGAGCTGGACTGGGGCTGCCTTAGCTGGGGCTGTGGGACTCCCATCCTGGAGCCACAGACCTTCCCTGCTGAGCTTCCAAGTTTCTTTTGGCTGAAAAACATTCCACTCTGTATGTTTGGGTATTTTGAGGCACTAAGTTATTTAAAGTCATTATTTAAAGGAATCTGGAGTGGTTTAGGGGAGAGGTCAGTGGGTTCCTGCCTTTACTCCACCATCTTGGCACAGCCTCCTGGGTTACTCATATTGGGATCTTACTGGGACCTCCCTAGTTTTTGACAGCAACCTATTGGTGCACAGAAAGCATCAAGCATAGAATAAATCAGATAATTCACCATCTTTTCTGGTCCCCCCAGAGCCAAGATATCTTTAATTTTGTTTATATGTAATTTGTATGTATTTATAAATCATCATGTTTTTCTCTGATGGAATGGAAGGGCTCCCTTGATGGAGCCCTTTTATTTTTGTCTTTTTATCCTTAGTGTCTAGTACTGTGCCTGGTACAAAGTAGGTACTTAATACAACTTACTGTTGACAGGGATCAAGAACAGCAAAAAAGGCAGATTTTTAAGTCTTAAATACCAAACTAAGAAGTTGGGACTTTATCTGGAGGACCACAGACAAGAGCCAATGATGGTGTTTAAGCACCAGAGCCATGTGAAGAAATCTGGACATTAGGAAAACTGAGCCATGAGACATATTAGTGAGAAAATTGGCTGCAGAAAGGATGGATGTCTAAGACCCAAGATGGTAAGAGCTGAAGACTACCAGAATTTTTAAAATATTATTTTCCCTATGCCCCAATATGAACCTCTATCCTGCACATGGTTATGTTATATTTGTGTTATGTTTGCCACTATTTGTTAAACTGAACAGAATTTCCTGTTTTCTTAATGCCCCTGAGACTCATCAAATCATTTAAATATATATACTACAACTGCCATATGGCCTCAGATAGACGGAGCATATAAAAGATTCCAGGCAGAGCAGATGTCAATGTAATGCCTTGTTTAATTCATACATAGAAAAAGAAATCATTCAGGTTTTTTTTATCTTAGCCTAGACACGGTTTAATGGAAGGAGTGAGGCAGAAGACAGCTGATTTTCCCCAGAGAACTCCCAATCGTAAAATGATCTAAAAATCCAACCTGGAATGATGAGTATCACCAAATGAATTAAATGAGATTTCAAGGATGACTTACTCCTGAAAGAATAGTCATCCTCTAAAAAAACCTCCCAGCAAAACACTACAGATAAATGGTCATTTTAATTCCTATCCAACTAAGATACTGAGGGATGGAGAAATTTATCCAAGGCATTTTCTGTACCCATTAGTACGGTATAAAGCCATATTACACAAGGAAGATTTGTACCATTTTGACCAAGACATTATATTGAGCATTCTTGTGTGAAGTAAAAGTTTTGACTTAAAAAAAAAAAGTTGGAGTCAATGCAGTTCAATTCAGTATGCACTTATTAAGTGCCTACTATATGTCAGGTTCTGTGCCAGGAGATGGGAATAAAAAGGCTAAAATGAAAGAGTCCCTTCCTTCAAAAAGCTTACTCAACTATACAAGTATTTCTCAAGTATCTCTTCTATGGCAAGGCAGTGTGATGGAAACTGAGGCGATTCTACAACCCTCATGGATGTGTGGTCTCATCCAACAGTAAATCTTCATTACGTGCTCACTGTGATTGCACAGAATGAGATCCAGGTCTACTCAGTCTATCTTGATTTCTGCCTTCTCCTTTAAATCCTATACAGGGGGTCCACCCATGCTGAGGATGGTGGTTATGGGGAAGGAGGAGATTTCCTCCTCATTTCCTGCTATGACTCAGACAAATAGAAATTCATGGGCTACCCATCAATTATAACTCCCTTTCCCTACATGACCCATCCATCTTTTTCTAGCCATTTTCGCATAACATCTTTATCTTCTGTACAATTCCTCATTTATAACGTATTACAGAATACGCACACCCATCATGCATTTCAGAAAACACCCATCATGCTGGGGATGCACACACACCCAAACACACATACACACACACACATACACAAACAATCCATACCCTCCAGATCACAGATTTAAAGATAAACTAGACTTCACTAATCATTTAGTTCCATAGGCCGTAAAACTGAGAGCAAAGATACCAACACTCAGATTGGCCCAGGTAGCATAATAAAATATAAAAAGTAAATAAATTATAATAAAGCCTGGATTCCCACAAACACCTCTGACCCAAACCTTATTACACTGCCTTTTTCACTGGCAGTTAAATGTAAGACTACACAATGGTGACCAACAGATTGGAACACGGCCCTCCACTGATGAAGAAGCATACACTGGTGAGTGGTGTGGAGAATCTGAGCACTGAGGCTATTTCATTTTAGCCTTTTTATTCTCACCACCTCCCACAATGGCTGGCATACATTAGGCGCTCACAAATGCTTCTTGAATCATTAATTCTTGCTTCTGATAAGGAAGCTCGAGTAGACACAGGGCTACTAACTGTAGGGAGCACTTCATAATGAGATGACTCTAAAAACATAGTCTTTGTCTTTTTTTTTTTTCAAAACCCTAAAAACTCTGGATTTCCTCTTACAAGAATAGTGATTCTTTCTCTTCCCCCCTCACTTCAAATAATTGTATCAAAATACTAAAGCAGAACATGCACATAACACAAATCCCTTTACAAGCCACCAATTAATTAATGCCAAAGGCAAGCAAACTACTTTTTGCTAATCAAGAGAGAACAGAACAGAACTTGTGCCTACTTAAGAAATCCTATTATGGGAACGGGGGAGAGCCAACATATTATTGGACTATCAATTACAATGGGGGGGGGGGAGGAAATACATTGGTGATTAAAAACCAACAATTTCATTTGCATGAAGGATTAGATGTTGAGTTTTATTTGTGTTTCCTTTAGTCTTCCTCAACTGGGGAAAGTTTGGAGAATTCATTGCCTCAGAAAATCATGCTTGTACTTAGTTACTAAGTGAATGCTTGCATTTTGAGGTGTAAGAATGGAGTAAAAGGAAAGGAAAATGAATAAGCATTTATATGGCACCTATTGTATATCAGGCACATATACAAAACACACACATATAGACATATATAAATATCCTTGTGCTACACAGATATAATATACAGATATGGCATACAAACAGGCTATTAACCTCCATTTATTAGCTGTGTTAGGCCCCAGAGGCACAAAGACCAATTGAAATTTCCCCTGAATATTTGAAACAATAAGGAACTCTTTACATTTTGTCCTTTCTATTCTGAGAACCTAGCACGATCCCTGGCACATAGTAGGCATTTAATCAATGGTTGCATGGCATGCTCTCACAGAGAAGGTGCAAATATGATCTTATCTGATCCTTATAGCAACCCTATGAGATAGGTGCTATTGATTATCCCCAATTCTTTCAACTTTTATCCAATGAGAGTTTCTACCCTACTCAGAGCTTAGAGTCTGACCATTCTGAGAACTTTCTCAAAATAAATAGCAATATACAGGCAAGATTCACATTAAAACAGACCTTCCTATTATTATGAAGAATCCACCCTATTTAATGAAAGAGAATTTCATCATTTTAGGAATTCTCAGATGATTGTTTTTATTTGATTTCCTGGCAAACACTAAATTAAGTTCAGAATCTTTTCCCATCTTCTTCCAAACTCTCATCCTAACCTCCTGTCTACTTTTAACAAATTTAGTGCAAAACTGAAATTACAAAATGGAGCTTTTATTATTTTTTTCATGCTGGCAAATGGAATTTTTATACCACTCTGTTTCTACATCCATATGTAAATGCACTATGTATATATAAATTAGTTAGGTGGATTGTTCTCCTTCCTTCTTGAAGTCTACCAAAAGGACATCACAATGCTAAGAGTTGAGTTACGAAGCACCCGACTGTGGTTGCAGTACAAGTTCAGGATGTTCTACCACAGGTCAGACACAAATAGTCCATGTGGAATCTCTACATCTAAATTTGTGCATTTAACTTTTATTTTGAACTCTTCCAATTCTGCTTTGTTTACAGAGCACAAGCACCTTCTCTGACAAGAGCACACCATGCAACCATTGATTAAATGCCTACCATGTGCCACGTACTGTGCTAGGTTCTCAGAATAGAAAGGACAAAACATATACTGTTTCAAATATTCAGGGGCAATTTCAACTTGGTCTTTGTGTCTCTGGGGCCTAATAAAGGGTGGTTAATAGCCTGTTTGTATGCCATTTCTGTATATTATGTCTGTGTGGCACAAGGATATTTATGTATATCTATATGTATGCGTTGTGTCTATGGATATCCAATGCACAAGTCTACATGCATCTGAGTATATAGTATCTGTGTGTGTATAAGTACATTTGAATATATCCCATGTCCATTTGTGTGTCGGTATGTGAGTGGGTATATATATGTGTGTTTCTATCTCTGTGTGTACATGCTGCCTAAATCTGTGGGCTTCAGCATCTTTTCTGAAGGACAAAAGGAGCTGGGGTGACTCCCTCCTACCGTGAATGACAAAAACTCAAGATAGTGTACCCTGACACCAAATGCCATGCTTTGCCAATCCCTCAAATGTCACTTCATGGGCAGCCTGCTGGGCTCAGTTCAGTGCCACTGGTGCCAGGACTGTTAATAGAAAAAAAAATAAAGGTTAATGAAGGCATAGAGTTATTTATTATCTTGAATAAAATAGCTGGGGCTTTATCTCTACGGTTTGTTCAAGGCATAAGGTCTTGCCTTTGATTTTTAACATTTTATTATTCTTTTCTTCAGGCTTTGAATTTTAATACTTTTGCCAGGATACAGGCTGACCATATTTATTAAAAAGATACTGATAATAGGGAGAGAGATGGAGATGTCAGAGCTGTGGAAATGTGATAGGGCAGACACACAAGGAAGAAAATCATGTCCCTTACTGGGTTTAATCCATTAACTGCGAACCTTGGAATGGAAAGCACATTCTATGTTATGCACAGATATTTTATTTTAACAGAAGTCCATCTCCAAACCTTTAGCTATGACACAGTGATATGTAGCAGGAGCTGACCTTTTGCAAGTGTTTGCCTCAAAGCACACACTTCAGATCTATGGCAACAGACAAAGCTTCATGACACAAGCCCAAGGTCTAACTACTCAGGAGTTTTATTGGTCCAACAGCAAGCAATGCACAAGAATGTAAACATTAGAATGAGGAAAATAGCCCAGCCTTAAAGGAGAACCTGCTATGTCTCTCTCTCAGAAGCTCCTAGAGAGCCAAGAAGAATCTGTCTGTCAAAGAGAAGAGAAAAATCTGTTCCCTGAGTTTTTTAGGCACAAGTCTGTCAGAAACAATTGTATTTAATTTAATATTAATTTTAAAAATTAGTCCTTTCTGGCTTAACGAGAGAAACAGACAGAGACAGAAAGAGGGAGAGAAAGAAAGAGCAAGAGAGAGTAGGACAGAGACAGAGAGAGAAAGTAAGAAAGACAGAGAGAGGGAGACAGAGAGCAAGAGACAGTGACACACAAACAGAGACAGAGAAAGAGAAAGAGAAACAGTGAGACAAGACAGAGAGAGAAAGAGACAAAGAGAGAAGCAGAGAGAGGTGTCTAACAGGTCTTTATACACCAAGATAGTTTAATGCAACATTAGTAGGAATCTTGAATAAGGAAAAGACAGAAATACATTAAAATATAGTTTTTGTTATCCCAGAATAGGTTAGTAACAAAGCCACCCTTCCATTCCTTCCTAGAGGATCCCTAAAGGAATCCATGGGACTCCTTACCCAAGATATGTAGGATCTCTTGAATAGTAAAACAAAGCTATTATAAAAGAGATGAGCATAAAAAATGATGGATGCTATCCCTTCAATGTCCCCTCTTTCCTCTCCTTCCTTCCCTATGCACTGCTATCTCCACATCACTCTGAGGACATGAAAGGTGAAAAGCAAGGGTTAGTTTTTGCTCTAACCATCAATTACTGTCTTTAAATCATTTCCCTAAGGAAGTTCTTTTTTTTTTAATTTTTTTTTATTTAATAGCCTTTTATTTACAGGATATATACATGGGTAACTTTACAGCATTAACAATTGCCAAACCTCTTGTTCCAATTTTTCACCTCTTACCCTCCCCCATCCCCTCCCCTAGATGGCAGGATGACCAGTAGATGTTAAATATATTAAAATATAACTTAGATACACAATAAGTATACATGACCAAAACATTATTTTGCTGTACAAAAAGAATCAGACTCTGAATTATTGTACAATTAACTTGTGAAGGAAATCAAAGATGCAGGTGTGCATAAATATAGGGATTGGGAATTCAATGTAATGGTTTTTAGTCATCTCCCAGAGTTCTTTTTCTGGGTATAGCTGGTTCAGTTCATTACTGCTCCATTAGAAATGATTTGGTTGATCTCGTTGCTGAGGATGGCCTGATCCATAAGAACTGGTCATCATCTAGTATTGTTGTTGAAGTATATAATGATCTCCTGGTCCTGCTCATTTCACTCAGCATCAGTTCGTGTAAGTCTCTCCAGGCCTTTCTGAAATCATCCTGTTGGTCATTTCTTACAGAACAGTAAATATTCCATAATTTTCATATACCACAATTTATTCAGCCATTCTCCAACTGATGGACATCCATTCAGTTTCCAGTTTCTAGCCACTACAAAAAGGGCTGCCACAAACATTCATGCACATACAGGTCCCTTTCCCTTCTTTATAATCTCTTTGGGATATAATCCCAGTAGTAACATTGCTGGATCAAAGGGTATGCACAGTTTGATAACTTTTTGAGCATAGTTCCAAACTACTCTCCAAAATGGTTGGATTCGTTCACAACTCCACCAACAATGAATCAATGTCCCAGTTTTCCCACATCCCCTCCAACAATCAAGGAAGTTCTTTTAGCCTATACTCTCCTAAAAAGAAAAGAACTTTTTTTTAAACTTGAGAAATATTTTTTTATTAATGTCTCGAATTTTATTAAAAAGAAAGACAGTATTCTTCCATCACCTTTCAAAGGAAAATTTGGAAATTATTAAGCTACATTTTTCCATGCTATGATAACTTCTCCAAAGCTTAATTTCTGAAGCAGGCTCTCTTCTCATTTTCATGATTAGACTATGTTAAGAATTCGATTTCAATTTTTGATGAGATGTTCAACCTTCCTTTCTTTCTGAACACCTATATACCTTTTATTTCACTATTATCTAAATTTGTCATTCTCATTTTCATGACTTCATATTGGGATTTAAAGGAAAATAAAACAACAAAGATTGGCAGGGAGGCCATTTATCAGAATAGGAATGCTTAGTTTACAAAATGCAAACTCAACTCCACTCAACCAACAATTGCTGAGTCTACTCTATGTCAGAAAGAAGGGCATAGTATCTATGAATATGCACTTGAAGTTAGGAAATCCTGGACCAACTTTGATTTTGAACATGTGTTAGATGTAGACTCTGGAAAAGACATTTAAAGTATCCATGCTTGACTTTCACTCTCCGTGTCTACAAATTACTCAGGAGGTGCTGACCCACGTGAGCAGAGAAAGTTTCCTCACCCACAAGTTTCCTAAATCAATAAAGGGGGTCAGTGGAGTGGTCAGAGGGACCAGTGCCTCTGGCGTGAAGACCTTTTTGGGGCCGCTCACTCATGTTAGGTCCATTTGTGCCCCAACTCTCACCCATGGTTCCAAGAACCATGCACAGCAGCCACATCCCAATAAACCAGCAGCCAGGTAAACCAGGCAACTGACAGGTCTCGGATCCATTTATTACTTAGAGGGATGTTGACCCCCACTTACATCCAACTCACAAGCAAGTCCAGACACAACAGCCATCTTTAGACTCAAAGGACATAGGCCAAAGACACAGAGACAAAACTTAAACCATACCTGATTTCATGGCACTTCTGTTTCATTCTGTTGAAGGAGGTACCAATAAGTTGTGTTGGTGTTGAAGACAGGGAGGTCCTACTTCAAACTTGGCTCAGGTCCCTGGACAAATCATTTAAAATCTCTTAGCTTTTGTTCTTCCTTCTGTAAAATAAGATTAATAATAGCATTTACTTTGCAGAGTGGTTGTAAAAATCAAATGGGATATAAATATTTATTGTTGTAAACCTTAAAGTTCTATAGAAATGTAGTTGTTTATTATCATCAATGATAATAATACACAAGTATATATAATTCAAGGAAAACTAAGGAGATAGAAAAGTAATAATTATAAAGATCAGGAAAAGCTTTATGAAGAACATGGTTAAGCTTTAGAAGAAAGTAAAGATTGCAAGAGGTAGAAATGAAAAGGACTATCAAACATGGGGAATGGCTAGAATAAATGACAAAGGTGAGAAAGGAACCATCCAACTCTGACAGAGGCTCTTGGGGCAAGAGAAAGGGCGCTGAGCTTCAGTCATGTCAGAGTAGAAATTCTGAGAGACAAAGATCCTAGCATGACCAATTTATTAGCTAGAGTACTTGTAACCAATAAATTGGGTCTACGGCCTCTCAATAACGAAAGACCTTGAGTGACAACTGACAGAGTCTTTAATAATAATTGGTAAAATGGCAGGACAAAATCTCAAACAGCCTAGGGATACCTTCTTGTGTTAGTTATCAATAACATCATTAGAATTGAGAGCACATCATTTGGATTACCTCTTTAGAAGCTCCCTTTATGACAATCAAGGCAAGTGATCTGAATCACAATATGTATTTTTATTGGGATAAATTTGGGAGGGCATCATCATCAGATTTAATGCTCAGAGTTAATCAGAATTTTAATCAGAACACCTAAGCTAATCTTCTAACAGCTCACCACCCTTTGGTGGTCTCTGAGACCAGCCCCGACTGACCCACTGACAAACTCTGTTGTTAGAGAAAGCAGGTCTGAACTCAGACAGCAGTGCATGGGGAGGGAATGAGAGGGAAGGTGAATATTCAGTTTCTTTCCTAGCAACTCACTCCCAATGTCCATTTCATCAGCACATCATATCTTAGGGCTCAGCTGGTTCATGCAGGTTTCTGAAAACATCTCCTTTTGGGCATTCTGGAATGGGTTCTGAAGGAAAAAAAAACTTCTATCAGATCTGCTTCTCTGCTTAAGATTATTTGCAGAGATTCTTAGATGTTTCTTTCGCAGAACAGATCTTAAGACAATTTAACTCCTAAATTTAATTTTCTAATGATCAGCCTGAGCATCAGGAACTCATAACTTGCCCAAAACATAAAAGACTTTGCATTTTTACATCTCATCTGCTGTTTTCTAAACTTTATACTTGATATGGATACTGCTGTCAATAGAATCCTAAAAAGTGATCCATAAGGGCCTGACTTGCAAAATGACCCCTTTTCATAAAGATTAATATTAACCAAAGTAGATAGGTAAGGTAGGATGCACAAAAGAAAAACCTTCAGTTTTAAATTAAGCTTTTAAAAGTAAATCTTTCACTCCATTCAATTTTGAATAAAAAAGAAAAAAAAGTGTATCACATCTTTCTTTTAGCTCTAAAAGAATACCATTATATCAGCTTCAAAGAAATCCTATTATCACACACAAATTCACAATTCTTAAGGATGTGACAAGTTCACAAACTCTTATTTAGTTATTTAGGGAACTGATATTCCCTACTGGCATCTTTGCGTTTTTAAGATGAACCAGCAGTAACTCAGATGTCTTACTGACCACCTTCTCTGACAGAAATTTTCTATAAACGAGCAGAAAACATTCCCCCAGCTCTGTTTCAATTTCAGGCACAAGTTAATTGACAGCCAATAATAGAAAAAAGTGTCATGTTATTCACAGAGTATGGAAGATAAGTTTATGATTTACTAAATGGGAAAGTTTCTTTTTTTGGAAAACTGAGTCAAGGGGATCCTACCTCAGCTATTGTGCCCTTTCCCAGGGATAGGTATTTACCTGCAGCAGTTGCCAGAATACAGCATGTAATATTTCCTCGAACATGTTAGATCTGTATTGATCATTTCAGGTTTTCATATTTGGAAACAAAACTTAAAGCAATGTTAAGTTACATTCCAACAGGCTTTTTCCTCAATAGCAAAATATCAGGGAACAGCATGATAGCTGATTCCAATTCATTACCAGATATAATTTCATGAGGGGTGTGTACTGGCCCAAGAAAATAAATATTCTTTAAGTTTTCTCATTGTGGCCCGATGCCAGCATTCGGCACTCTCACAACTTTCAATGGCTAAGACTGCAGTAAGCAGATTTGATAGATCTGCAGGAAAGAATGGCCTGAAAAGATGCATGTAACAGAATTTTAACATCAAAGTATTATTTCCATTCAAAAATCAGAAATCTCAGAGACACAATAGGAACACAATAGCAAAAAGAGCATGACAAATATCTCCTAATGAGTTTAAATGATGGCGGTGGAAGTAAATCTATTTCCAAATCATCCTACATAGAAAAACCACTTATTCTATAACAAGAGGCTTTTAAGCTCACAAGTCTTATAATTTGGAAAAGCATTAGTGCAAAACAGATTTCATTAAAGGCACAAGCAGCACAACAAAAAGGTAACATGCACATAAGGCAACCCTGGAGGGGAGGGGAAGTGTTACTACTTATCCCTTTAGGTTGAGAAACAGAAATGACAAGGAATGATAATAAGCTCTAATCATCCTAATAGAAAGGAAGACTTCATTGCAAATGAAATCACCTAAGATAAAAGAATATGACATTTAAAATTAATGGAAAATACAAAAGGGATTTTACACATAAACATTTTAATTTTAGATCTACAAGTGTTAAGTCAGCTCAAGGTTTGGGAGCTAAAAATCATAAGCTATTGCTATTAAAATTTCTCACTCTCCTTTTTGAGGCTGGTAGGATACAGCCAAAAGGCTCATCTGGTCTGTGACCCCACTTCCTCAAATGGAAAGAGTGAGAATTTTAACAGGAGTTCTGTCTAGACTGACATAAGGTCAGGGAACATAGAGAGATCTAAGTCAGTTTGCACAATAAAAGAAAATATTTAAGGTATTATATAGAAGTTACATTTAAACCCTAGTATATAACCTAAAATAGAACTCTAAGAATGAAGTAATCACAATATTCAACAATATTGTGAAGTAATTTACAATATTCAGTTATGTGGGACTCGATTATGATATGGACAAGACACTGCTAAACACAAAACAATCATATTATTTGGTCCTCCCAATAACATGAGTACAAATAGGTACTATTTGTATATCCTCTATCAATTAATAAACTGAGATAAAGAGAGGCAAAATAACGTGCCTAAGGTCACTTGACCAATAAATTTCTCAAAGTCAAATGGCAATTGTTGTTTGTATGAAGTTATAATTAGTTTTAAGACAAACCTTAATCAATAAAATCACTTCTGGTTTTACAATCCCAAACGACACTATTTTAAAATATCAATTTACAAAATTCCATTAGATACCAGCACTTTTAAATCTAAAGCCTGTTATCAAGTTGATTTATTTTCTAAAATTCCTGATGTTATATTTCACATTCCTACAAAATTTTTCTTTCTTCTCATTTAAATCATTCAAAGAGCTGAATCTATTTCTTCATGTTTTTAATGTAGTCTTACTATATACTTTAAGGGGATTTTAATGGAGCCTTACTGTATACTTTAAAGGGGTGGTCACTCACATCATCCAGAGAAATGTCATTTTCTGCAGTATTAACTTTGGGAAGGGGGATGGTTTAAGGACAGACATCCAAAATTGCTAATAAAAAAGTAGTCTCAACTCTCTCCTAATTTCCCAATCTTATTGTTGATTTTCAATAAAAATTAATTTTACTGAACTTTTCCCTTGCATTTGCAATATTTGCCCATTAGTTATTCTGGGATATTGATCACTTGATCAATAACATCCAGTGTCAACTGGCTCACATAGTTAATAAAACAATACTGTGCATCACATCTCAGCCCCACAATTTAATCCTAGTTAAATCAGTTGATGATAAAATTCTGACATTAGATGGTATACTGGCCTTTGTCGGTTTATAGAAAATTAGAAGAGCGTCAGTAAGTGCTAAGTGCTACTACAACAAATAGTGTTGGAGAAGCTAGCATCACAATCTAGCTTTTAAAATAGACCAAACCTTTTTGCCCTAACATAGTCAGTATCTTCCAAATTTAAGTAAAATGTTCTATTTAAGCAATTCTAAAAAACATTTGCTGTGGTTTCAACAATAGGCTGTGGCCAATTTACTGAGGACTGGAAAAAAGGCATTATTGCTTGAGTAAAGCACTTGTTGTAACTTCTTATTCACCTTCTTTGTCCTTACTAAATTTAAAAACACTGGATTTTAAACTACTTTGCCTTCATATATATTGAAAAAATCTACTCTAAATATCTTTATCTTTAGATCTTTGTCTCTGGCTTACTTAAACAATTAACTTCAAAAACATTCCTGCAAATTGAAGTTTACTTACTTTTAAATCAGTCAGAAGTCTTTCTCTTTTTGTGGAGGCAGCTCTCAAGAGCCAGATAAATTTAAGCTGCCAAATGTTTCTAAAATTTCACTGGTAACTCAAGAACCATTTGCAGTTTCAATACGTCTTTTTACTGATGCTTGCAAACAAGTTCAATTCTCTTTTTTTTTTCTTTTTCCTCTTTAAAACAATAAAATTGTCACTGTCAAGGGAAAGAGTGATTAAAAGCTGATCTATTTTTCACTTTTCAGAATCTAGACAGTGTTTTATTTGGTTCAATATTTCTTTTTTTCTTAAAGATAGCCAGATAACATTCTGTAAGTTCCTAATCAAGAGTTTCATTTTTCAGTCCTTCACATTCATTATAAAATGGTTTTACAACAGCAGTTTGCTTTTTTAGACATTAACTTTAGACATACTAAATTGGTTGCATTTAAGGTTTATATTAACCTTGAAAAGAAATCATGACCAAAGTATACTGTATGGACAAAAATTTATTTTTGCAGTTATTAAACATTACTCTGATGTCAAATATTGAGTGGCTACATGAAAATTAAGTTACAAAGCAATAATCTATATCGAATATTCTCCAGGTCCAGTTTTCTCTTAAAGGTTATTTTTATTTCTCAAGTCCTTCTTCTTTATGCAATACTTATTCCACAAATATGCCCACAATTCTTAACAACATGACCTTCTTTCAGACAGTAGAAATAAGTACTCTAGCTTAGGCCCTAAGCTTAGATTTTTTTCCCCCTTATCTTTTCCCACATAGACACAGTATATCTTTTATATCTTTTATCTCATCAATTTTATATCTTTTAACTCATCAATTCAGTTCTCAATTTTGTCACTCTGGGACATTATTTTTAAAATGTTTCCTGATTTCTGATCGATACCAATTGACAAGGTTAAATTAATATTTCAAACATTACAAGGATCACTTGAATTTAGACCTGCTTAATGCTTAGTGTCTTTGAACAATCTATTAAAAAAATTATAAGGTTTTTCTGAAAATTGAAAAACACTTTAAATTATGAGACAGATATACACAAGTGGCCATAATCTACAAAATTTAGTCCTAGAATCCAATTAAATATGGATTGAAAATTTCTAATATTTAAAAGCATTTTACATAAGCTACTTAAAAGTAAGGATTAAGTTTAATTCACCCTCAAGTCTCTCCTTGATTTAAATAAATTTCCCTCTTTTTCAGGTCAAGAATAAAGTTGAAATTGTGAACTGTCTTTGAAATGTTACTGAAGATGAGTTCTAGCAGTCTCATACTTTTAAAACTGGAGTAAAAAAATTAAAAAAAAAAACTTCCCTCCATAAAAAATAAAAGCAGTTTGTAATATTTTCTTCTCCTAAAACAAACTTTACAGTTTTGAGGCATCGCAATGACATAATATCCATAAATACATTCAATTCATGAACAGTTTATATTTAAGGCTGATTATGATCTATGCTTATGTTTATGCTTACTTTCCACAGCCACAAGAAAAATTAGCTTGCTCTATCACAATAGAGAAACACAAAAAGATATACGCACAGAAGCACAAATAAACAGGCACAAAACTGATGAGCTTTTGTAGGGCATCCCCCACAACCCCCTCCCTAAGACAAATATGAGAATTCTTTACTAGTGTTACTCTGAGGCTTCATTAAAAATCTGTTTTTCCTTTATGAATTTTACTTCTCTTTATCAAGTAATTTTTCAGTTTGGAGAGGTTAAAAAATCCTTTATCTGTCCAATTTCCAATTAAGATATTTGGGTGGCTAATAGAGATAAAGTCTTTGCGAATTCCCTTCTGAGGTTTTCATTGTTTTCCAAGGGTTCTTTCCACAAGGAACCACAAGCTGACAGTTCACAGACTTCAAACTGATGGCCAATTTTAGCACCAAAACAAGTAGTCAGTTGATGACTCATGAATTGATCAGAGATGCTGGGGTTCTGGTAAAAATGAATTTCACCTGGAAAGAGGGAAGAATGCATTGTAACTTCTTATTCACCTTCTTTGTCCTTACTAAATTTAAAAACACTGGATTTTAAACTACTTTGCCTTCATATGTATTGAAAAAAATCTACTCTCCCTACTATCCCTTGCTTTCTACAACTGGGTTCACACTGCCATACTTACACACACACACAAAATCCCTTTTCAAGCCAATTTTGGGGTGTACATCTTAGGCTGCTGATTTTGCTCTCTGATTTTGTTCAGTTATCTTCTCTTTCTCATCCCTTTCTTAAATGAGGAAGTATGTACCCTTCCCAGATTGACCATCAAGATTACCTTTAACGAAAGAATAATTCTTCAAAGTTTTAGAGATCACCCCCTTGTTCTGAGCCAGGGGTCCCTTAGAGAAAATAAATTTTCTAAGGTTTAAGAATTCCCTGAAACAGTATTAATCCTTTTCTTCATAAACTAAGAGTCTCCATTGAAGAATGAGAATATTTCTGAAGAGTTTGAGTTCCTTAGGGGAATTTCACAGAAATTCTATTACTAATTATTGCCAGTCAACACACTAAAACACAGACAAGACAGAAAGATGAATACTTCTCTAACGATATAAAGACTTTGGCTTAAAAAATCTGCGTCTAAGGTGGTGGGGGTCAAGTCTCTGGTGAAATCCTCTGTAGAAAAATACCTATAGTGAAAATATCACCTGAGACCCTTAAGAGGTTAATCCAGGAACCAGACTCCCACTTGTAGTCCCTTTATAGTTACCATTTATTGCAATAGAAATTCTGAGACAGAGTAGCAAGCATGATCAATTTATTTGCTAGGCTATCAGTAACCAATAAATAGGAGTCTGTAGTCTCTCAATAACCCAAGTCCTTAGGTGAGGATAGATGGGGTCTTTTATAACAATTATCCAGAAGACAGAGCAAAATCTCAAGTAATCTATGGGTGTCTTCTTGCGGTTGGGTATCAATGACGTTGCCAGAATTGAGATTACATCATTTGGACCACCCAACATCCAAAATTACAAACTTAAAGAACCCAAGCAGTGGAAAATTGTTTCACCTGCTTCAACTCATCATCACCTGGTGTTGATTCTGCAAATGATTTCATGGGCCTCATATCATCCACAGGCCAGAGGTCCCCATTCCTGGTCTACGGGCAGTGGAAGTTGCTTACAATAGTATAAATGGGAGATTTTACCCTTTAGATTAAACAAATTTTTCTGGAAAGTTTGGGTTGGGTGGGGGTTATTACAAGACAAATACTTAATTTTAGGCAAATTTCTCCTAGGAGGGTGAAGTTTACAAGGGGAAGGAACTGAACAAGGGAATATTAAATCTAGCTTGATTTACTTTTAGCAAAATAGAATTAAAATTAATTTTCAATCTTACAGTCTAGAGGTAGCTTCATTTATACCGAAAATACTGTTTAGCATTTATACTGTTTAGTGTCTAAGTGTCCAAGAGGGAGTAGCTTTACCTTTCTCAATCTCAATTTCTTCACATATTAAATAAGGATAATATTTGCCTTATCTTTTTCTCAGAGTTGTTGTGAAGGAAATATTTGTTGAACCTTTCAGTGCTAAGGCAAAAGAAGTCACATTGACTAGCAAAAATATCTGAGAAATTAAAAATTTTGCACTAAGAACTTGAGTCACTGGCCCAAAGTCACTGTCTCAACATGTTTTCAAAGATAAGACTTGAATACTTCTAAATTTGGGCCAGCTCTCTGTCCACTATACCATGCTGCTTCTCAAAATGTTATTAAACAAACAATAAAGGAACAGTTGTTTCTTCATTCAACCATTCAGAAATATTTATTGAATATCTAAGAAAATGCTAGGCAATTTTGAATGTGCTTAAATAAGGATCTCATTTATGAAATAAGTATACTATTTTGTCTTCAAAATATTTATGATTTATTGCTGTTCTTGTTCTGAAACATGGGTATTAGACTGCAAGTTTTTCATGGACAAGCAATGTATCTTTTATAGACTTTTGATCCCTTCAGCATCTAGAAAAATGATGAAGAAATAGTTTTTGGATAAATGAATCAAAAATTGGATACTCCTTGAACATCATTAAGAAAAAGAAAATAATTGTTTGATCAATTTTGTTCATTTCCTGTTTTCTTTCCCTTCTATTTATTTATGGCTTTTATATTCAGTGCAAAACTTCCCAGAGAACAAATGGATAACATGACAAATGGATAACATGAGAAGTGGCATCTGGAAGAACTGAATCATCTGTTAGGTTAGGGACAGAACCACTTTCACAATGGCCAGAATTATATTATATTATCCTGGGATTTTAGAATTGGAGAAAACCTTAAAGATGAATCCAGTCTAGCCCCCTACAACATTCTTGAGAGGTGAATGGTTGATCAACCTTTTCTGGAACATCTCTAGGAGCTCACTGAGTCACAAAGAAACCCATCCACGGGCCCTCTCATTTTATACCTGAGGAAACCAAGGCTCAAAGAAGTTCTTGACCTTGAACCAAAATGTGCCTCCTTAAAACTCTTCCCTTGTTTTGTCCTGTCTTGAAGAGTTATCCATAACTCAATTCAATTCAAATATTTATTGAATGCTTAAAATATGTGAGACTATTGAATGCCTATTATAATGCTTTGGACATAGTAACTCACAATTTTTTTTTTCTTAAGGAAAGTATAAAGGTTGCAAAAGTCAGTAAAATGCATCCCCTTCCCCCTACAAGTTTACCTAGGAGGTAGCAAGTGGCACGGTGGATAGAGCCCAAAATCAGCACCATCTGGCTTCCAATCTACCCTCAAAAACTTACCTGCTCTTTAACTGAGTATGTAACTGAAATTCTATTTGAGTTTCTTCAACTTGTTCTAATGATAATAGCTAATGCTTATATACACCTACAGACAATTTTCCAGGTCCTGTGTTAAGTGCTTTACAATTTTTATCTCACTTGATCCTCACAACCACCCTGGGAATTATTTGCTCTCATTATCCCATTTTGCAGGTGAGGAAAATGAGGATCCAATAAGACTATTTGTAAAGCCCTTAGCAGAGTATCTGGAAAATGTAGGTGTTTAATACTTGCTTGATCCTTTACTCCAATCTAATAGGGTGATAGTTTGTATATACAAATTATGTAAAACAAAGCACAGTTTAAGGGGGAGGGAGTTTCAGGAGACATAAAGCAATATACCAGAAGAGATGAAAAGATATAGAGATCAGGAAAAGTATCATCAATGATCTTAGAATTTCATGCTAATAAATCTGGATTTCATTATACATTGGAAAAACAATGTAGATCATTTGCTTGTTAGAAGAGTGCTATCATTAGAGACATGCTTTAGGAAAATTGTTCTGACAGTGATGTACTTGAAGGGTTCAAATGAGGAGAAGCTAGGAGTAAGGAAAATATTAGGAGAATATGGAATGGTGTAAATGGGGTTTAAGAAATTCTGAATGAGATATGGTAGAGATGGGTGGGAATAAGGAGATTTAAAAATTACTGAATAGGTAGGTTATGACTGATTGATCACAGGAACTTCAGAAAAAATGAAAAGCTAAGATCATTTCTAGGTGTTAAGTACGAATGAGTACAGAAATATGGTCCCATTAACAGAAATAAGGAAGCCACAAGAACTGAAAAGACTGATTAATAACAATCAAATTTGTCCATGTCATCGAAACAAAGATCTGGAGAAGGCCCAAGTTTTCCCTCTGGTGGGCATCTAATCCACTCTCCTTTATATGACATGGTTTTTGTACCTTTCAATATTTTAGTTACCTCACTTCTCTGACTCTAGCTTCTTAATGTTTCTCTTAAAATGTTAAAAGGAAAAGCAAACATAGGTCTCCTCCAGATGGAATTTGACTAGGGCAGGGGAGTGAGAAACTATTACTTTCTAATCTATGGACTATAGTCTTCTATTAATGTGATTCAATTTAATCAACATTTATCATTTATTAGTGTTGTCCATCTATGTTATAATTTCATAATTATCTCATACATGTGTAATCAATTTATTTCAACTCAATGTCAGATATTTCATTTATCCTTGTTCAATATTATCTGTTTGTTCATTTGATTCAATTTAAGAGATATTTATTGTTAATGATACTCTTAGGCATTGTAGTAAGGGCTAGACATACAAAGACAAAATACAAAGAGATCCTGCCTCAAGAACTTTCCATTTTTTAGGTCCAAAAAAAATCAACTTCCATTTTTTCCATTTTTTCCAAGAACTTTCCATCTTAGGGAAATCAACGTGGACAAAGAGAATTATCTACAAACAACGTTAATCATAGAATAAAAGTTTATAAGCTAAAAGATTTAGATTGGAAGAGGACCTTACAGGCTCCAAAATTCCTCTCTCTTCCCCTCGATTTTGTAGATTAAAAATGAAGAAAAGACAGGCTACATGACCTCTTCAGGACCACCAAGCAAGTGTCTGAGGGAGGACACATATATGAGCTTTAAGATTTGCAAACATAAATCATTTAATCTTTACAACAATCCTTGGAGGATTTATTTCAGTGTTATAGATAAGGAGACCAAGGTCATATAGCTATTACTTAAGGCAGGATTTAAGCAGGTTTTCCTGATCCTGAGGCTATTATAGAACTACTCTATCTGTATATGATATTTTAAACAATTATAGAACTAAGAATATTTGTATAGGTGAAATTATCTAGCACTCATCATCTTAGAAATAGATACAGTAAAATTGGATAATCTTTCCAAGGCCACACAAATACTACCAGTCAGGAGTAAATTTCAAGATGTGAGGACTCTTGGTCACTACGTCACTTGCCATTCCTACAGAGTGGATGTTGCCAAGATAAAACTAACATCCTCACATAATTAAACTGCTGAGGCTGATAAGGAAAAAAATTAAAAATTGAATCTCATTGTATATATATATATATATATATATATATATATATATATATATATGTATATGTACATATATGTACAAATACAGTACAGCCACTCAACTATTCAAGCCCTCAATTTCCAATTACTTCCTTAAAAGAAAAAGGATAATAAATTTAAAAAACATCACAAGTAAAAGACATTAGTGTCTAAAGTCGTTAAATTTTTAAAGGATCATGGCAGGAGTGAGGAATTAGCATTACTCTGCTTGACCTCAGTGGGCAATACCAAGAACAATTCAAGACAGACTTCAATGTCTTGAAGTTGAAGAGGGACAGATTTAGATTTTATGTCAGGAAAACTTTCCAAACAATTAAGAGTTACTCAAAAGTGGAACTGTCTGGCCATTTCTCAATGAGTTCCCTCTTCCTAGAAGTCTTCACAGTGAGGGGATGACCATCCATTTGTGATTGTACAGATGAGGTTTTTTCAGGAACAAGTTGGACTAAGGAGTCTCTGACTTCCTCTTCTAATTCTGAGATTATGTGGATCTCAACATCATTATTGCATAGAAGGAATAACTACGGAGAAAAATGAAAATGCTGCCTTTGAAGATTTGAGTCTTAGATTCTACCCACAAAAATTATATTAATTCAGGTACCAAAGCTTTTGAATTGCTTAGCAATTTCATTTTGTAGTTTTGTTCAGCATTTTTATAAACATCTTCCCCCATTCATTTCAAAAGGTGATGATCCCACGTGTATAATTTTCTACTACCAACACACGCAATCAAAATGACTAATTCCAATGTCACTGCTGGTTGGAAACAATGATGAGATACTAAATTCAGTGCATGGGTTTTCAACTACAAATACCTGAAAACTCAGCCTGGCATTGTAAGCAACACACCACAATGTTAAATTGGCTTTACTATACACATAGATATGCAATTATTCGCCCATTTTAACAATAAGCAATGCCCTGCATTATTATCTTTCTTTAGAATGGGGAAGACAGGCAACATGATTCAGATAGTCTGTGTTATTTAAGGGAAAAAAAGTATATATCATATCATGCTGAGGAGCTCAAACACAGTCCTATAGAAGAATTAGGAGGAGTGAGAGCAAATAAGAAAAAGAAATGCAACCAGATGAGAAAAGATGCTCCTATTATTTGTTCAAAAATAACAGGTATTAAACATTTGTGCTATTGCAAGGATGGTCTAGCTTTCATATCAGATCCTCCCCTTTTTTGCAGGTAGACATAATGGTTTCAGTTGGCCAGATTGTATTGCCTGAGATGGAAAATATTAGGCACTGAAACTTTTTTAGCAGTTGACTCTGGATCTCAATTTCCTCACCTCTAGAATGAGGAAAATAATACTTGCATTACCTATAATATGGAATTACTATGAAGGAAGTTCTTTGTAAGACTGAAAATATTATATGCATGTGAGGCTTATGAAGTGGCTAAAAGCCATTGCAATTCAATGATTTAACAACACTTTAAAAAGACCTATTATAGAGGTCACAAATGCTAATGAGGTCACAGAGCCTTGAAATAGTAACATAAGCAAATACCATCCTGAATCAAGAAGCATTTATTAAACGCCAACTATGTACTGTGCACGTGGGCACTAAATACAAAAAGAGGCAAATTTCAATCCACATTGCTAATCTGTTTGGCTTTTTCTTGGTTCTGTTTCCCAGATTACTACTCCTTGCAACAATAATAATGTCTTCATTGAATTCACTGACAATATTATTGAAAAAAAAAACAGGCCAAAAACCCCCAGAGCTCTCCTGAATAAATGAATGAATGGGCACTTATTAGGCACTTATGTGCCAAGCACTGTGAATATATCAGCAAAGTAAGACAGTACCTGCCTTCAAAGAACTTATATTTTTATATGGGAAGACCGGTACACACAGAGGAAAATGGCAGCTTACAGCTAGTGTTTGGGGCAGGGGAGTGTGAAGGATGATGACTGAAATATCAATAGATTGAGAGCTATTTCTTTGATTTGATTATTTTTGTATAGTAATTGAATTGTAGGAAAGGATTGGAAAGGGACAGAGGGAATGAGAGGAAGAAAAAGTAGGTTGTGGGCAGGTCCAGGAAATATAAGGTGAAAAGTCCAGGGTCCCCTGGGGGAAAAGGTAGAGACCTGAGTGTGTCCAAAAAAAACCTAAAGATGGCCAGAAAATGATGGTAGTGATGAGGATGATGAAGAACAAGAACAAGATTAAGAACGAGAAGATTATGCCATTGATAATTTAAGGGTAATGGATTTAGTGTAGACCCTTCCTTCACCAATCCAGACTGCAGCATTTGAAAATCTCAATCGGCAGTGTCCATAAATTGTTATAGTCAAAAAAAATTCATTAGTCAGTGGTCAATTCTTCTGGTAAAGAGTTTCTCTGAAATTTGTTAGGCTGATGCTAAACTACAGACAAGCAGGATGGAATTAAACAGATGCTTAAAGCCTTTCCAACCTGGCAGGAAGTACCAAAGCTTTCACTTTACTGGGAAAATCACTTAATTAATTCAAATCAATTCAATTCAACAAGGGAACATTTATCAGGTGTTGACTCTATACAAAGTTTTGTGCTGGATGCTAGGGTTGTGAAGGCAAAATTAAATAGCCCCTGTATTCACTCAGGCAGCATAGTAGATTGTGTGTTGCCTGGAGTCAGCAAGTCCAATCTCAGACACTAAGTGTGTTATCCCAGGCAAGTTATAATCACTGTTTTCCTCAGTTTCCTCAATAGTGAAATGGGGATAATGACAGTCCCTACTTCCAAGGTTGTGAGGATCAAATGAGCGAATATTTGTAAATTATTTGCACAGTGGTTGGCACATAATAGGTGCTTAATAAATGCTTGTTTTCTTCCTTGAGGGACATATTTCTATCCTTTCCACACCTGGAGTCCCAAAACAAGAAATTCTCTGTACCCTTCAGAGCTAGAAAGGCCCTTCTCTGATTAAAGCTGGAATGAGGAGAAAACATTTGGCTGACTCCAAAGTTCAAGTTCCTCCTTCTCCTGCCTTAGATAGTATAGTTCCTTCTCAGTAAGGGTCAGCTACAATTTCAAAGTCTTCAATTTTTAGAATTTCCCTTCTCAAGACAATTAATAATTTACAGATGATCCTTGGACATGGCTAAATTTCCTCAATCTATTGGATTCTGGTCCATTAAAAGTACTTTAAATACTGATGTAAGGCATACTATGATTAAGATATGTTATCATCACTGAACCAGCTACACCCAGAGAAAGAACTCTGGGAGATGACTGAGAACCATTACACTGAATTCCCAATCCCTATATTTTTGCCCACCTGAATTTTTGATTTCTTTCACAGGCTAATTATACAATATTTCAGAGTCTGATTCTTTTTGTACAGCAAAATAACGGTTTGGTCGTGTATACTTATTGTGTATCTAATTTATATTTTAATATATTTAACATCTACTGGTCATCCTGCCATCTGGGGGAGAGGGTGGGGGAAAGAAGGGAAAAATTGGAATAAGAGGTTTGGCAATTGTCAATGCTGTAAAGTTACCCACACATATAACCTGTAAATAAAAAGCTATTAAATAATTTTAAAAAGATATGTTATCATCTAATAGGATGGTTTCAAACCAACTTACACTAGTTTTGAATTTGAAAGGATGTGAGTAGAAATAGAAAAATACTAATTATTAATTATAATTATTTATACTATATATTACATACAATGTAGTAATTAAAATATTTTATTTTCTTCCATTTACATGTCAAGATAAAATTTTAATATTCATTTAAGTTCTTTTAATTGCAAATTTTTTTCCCTCCCTCATCTCCCTCCTTCCTAAGACAGTAAGCAATTTGATATGGGTTATAAGCATTCAGTCATGCAAGACATAAATTACCATATTAGTCATGTTGTGAAAGACAGCCCCAAAGAGGGGAAAAACACACACACACACACAAAAATACAGAAAGTGAACAACTAGGATACTTCAATCTGCATTCAGACTCCATCATATGAACAGTTAATTCTAAAGAGAATTGCAAACCATTAACTACCCAGTGGAAGAATGTTTCAAAGCACCAATAATGTAGAAAAACAAATCAAAAATCTTTTAAGTTTTCCGTCACTCAGCAAATTGACAGACATGACTAAAGCCAGAATAGGCGATGTCTAGGGGCTCACATATTGCATATAACGTCAGGTATTTTACTTAGATGTATTGGTTGGTTTTGTTGACGTCTTTTTCTTTCTTTTTTTTTTTTTTTACTTATTTCAAAAAACCAAAATCTGTTATAAAGGATGAGTCTCTGGGAGGAGTACGGGAGAGGGGGAAATCTAGAAATATACAAACAAAAGCCATCAATAAAAATCTATTTCAAAAGAAAATGAAAGAGACAAAATTATAAAGATCAATCTTGTCCCCTTCCCCCGAAATGAGTAACTTCCTCCACTTTCCGGGGGGTGGTGGTGAGGGAGGATGAGAGGTTCACGGATAGAATTCACTTTGCGTAGAATGTCAGATTTTATCAATCAACTTTTGTTTTTTTCTGAAATTTTTTTTTTCCTTCTATTTTCTTTCCTTAGCCAAGTCACAGCGGGGCACAGCAGTGGCCAGAGCGCCGCGGGGGAGAACCTGTGCTCATATCCAGCCCCAACCACTTACTACTGGCTACGTGACCCTACGTCTGCCTCAGTTCCCTCATCTGTAAAATGGGGATAACCGCACCTCCTTCCCAGGACTGCAAGGATCAAATACTTATAAAGCACTTGGCCCGGTAACTGGCACACGGTGGGCTTTTAATAAATTCTTTTTCCTTTCCCCTCTCCCAAACCCATTTACCCAGCTATGGTCATAACATTCAAGCACACTGGGATCATACGGGCTTCTCTGAGCATGCCCAGTTTCTTAGCCACGTGAGTGGGAAGGCCTCTCTTGATTGGCTGTCTTTTTATCTCAGTTCTCAGAAGAGCCTGCTTCACCAGGCTAAACCCGACAATAGCCAATCACAGGAGGCTCCGCCTTCCACAGGGCAGGCGCTGCAGGGGGTGCCAGGTCAGGACTGCGCATGCTCGGAGAAGCCCTTGTGCCATCCGAGGCCGTGTCCGTGTCGCTGCGTAGCTCGGGAGACCTCCAGAAAGCCCGGTGCAATGTGCAAAGGCGGCAGTCGGGCCTCTGGCTCGTTCTCTGGCAGACGCGCTGTTCTCTCCCCATCCTCCGACGTCTCTGGCTGGCAAAATGCCCTGTAAGGAGTATTTTTGTACAGATAAAACTCCTCCCTTCCTCCTCCCCTCCCCCGCAATCAATAACATCCTAAGGGCATTAAAATAAGGGATTCTAAGGGATCTATGGACAAAAAAAAATTTAATAACTTTTTTGTCCCTTGAATACCAAGGTAACCATATTGCTTTCTGATGCAGTCCGACTAATCCCAAGCTTCACCAATAGTTAATTAAAGTCAGCAAGTGAAATTCACATAAATGTGTGTAGCAAGTGAAATTCACAAAAATGTGTGTACATGTAAGTAATTACTTGCCTGCCTATTTCCCGGTGCTATAACATCAATGGCACATTTGAGTACTAATGATGTGTTGCATGAAAGGGGACCAGACCCAAGATGTGGCCAGGCTTTGGAGAATGCCTGACACTCACCAGGCTTAGGAGCAAAAGGCACACAGAATAAGGGCACACAAGCAGCAATAAAAGGAAGGTTCAGCCCCTCACAACGTTCCCATGCACTTTGCTTAGCCCTCGCTGCTTCTAACCTCTCCCCCCACTTCAGATGTTCACACCACCATCATCCTTCAGCACTGATCTTTTGTAAATCCTTGCATCCTCTTTGGTTTTGAACACGTGGGAGGGGTGCTTTCTTTACCACCAATTTTTCTGCATTAATAATGAGGTACATGTAGAAGGATCAGAAGGAATATATGTTAGGATCCAATAATGAAGGAACCCAGGAAGCCTTATGAGGATTTTTGTTATATATGTTCTATTAAGCATTTTCTATGTATTTTTACATGCAGGAAATGCAATTTCATGCAGTTAAGTTATTATAAGAATCCACGGTAATTTTTCAACACAGAGTGGAATTTTGTTGCGACATCTCTTTTGATAGGAATTTAATTCATATTACCATTAATCATGCCTACCAACTTAAAAAATGACAGTGGAAAACATTTCATCTTTTTTAGAAAGCAAGGATTTGACATTAATTACTTTATTCCCCAAATGCCACCCAACACCCCTTACATTTTCCCATTTGCTTTTTGTCGAACTGCAATGGTTGAACTCCTGGCAAGGCTAGGGGAGACAACAGCAAGTTTCCAGCAGTGACATGAAATATCACTCATGGTTATAGTCTGGCAGGAAATTGCTGATAATTGTTATTATTAGCTATATTGTTCTGAGAACTAAGTATTCTATGTTGAATATTACAGTAATTGCGCTAAGAAAACTGACAGAATTTTGACAATTTTAGTTTTTGTAACCTATAATTCTCAATGAATAGAAGAGATCTGTCAAATGAGACAGCATAGTATCCTGGAAGGACCAGGTGAGCATATTAGATTTGGGAATTAGGAGCCCTGGGTTCAATTATGACTCAGACCAGGGAGTCAAAGAATTCCTTAAAAGTAGGCTGAAAAAATAACGGTTTGGTCACATATACTTATTGTGCATCTAATTTATATTTTAATATATTTAACATCTACTGGTCATCCTGCCATCTGGGGGAGGGGGTGGGGGATGGAGGGGAAAAATTGGAACAAAAGGTTTGGTAATTGTCAATGCTGTAAAGTTACCCATATATATAACCTGTAAATAAAAGGCTATTAAATAAAATAAAATAAATAAAAGTAGGCTGAAGGAGGTGGAGCCAAGATGCTAGAGAGAAGCCAGTAAGTTGCTTGAGCTCGCCCCAGTTTGCCTCATAAAGTTAAATCAAGTCACTAAATGGATTCCAAAGTAACAGAATCTACAAAAAGTCTAAGTGAAACAATTTTCCAGCTTAAAATACTGTAGAAGGACTTTAGGAAAGGTCTGTCTCACACTGGTAAAAGGGGAGCACAGCCCAGTGAAGATAGTGTCCAGGCAAGTCAACAGAAGGCTCTTAGCCCCAGCACAGATCAGCATCTGAGACCCCTTGGTCCTGACTCAGCAGGCCAGCAGCACAGAAGGCCAGCCATGAGCGCCCTCCCTCCTCCCCCCCCCCATTTCCTCCTGGCCAGGATGGAAGTCAAACTGCCAGCCCCAGATAACTGGCCTCAAATTATATAAAATTGTGATCAAGAATTAGATATCTTCACTAAATTTTAATAGGCCTTCTACATTCAAAATCAAATGGTCTACATGCATATCTCTTCAAGATATGAGAAAACACTAATATTTTTGTATGACAAGATAAAATTTAGCTTGTCATAAAACTAGTATTGTTGAAATCTTTTAAATTTATAATACATATATCTTTAAAAAGTGTGTGAAATTATTATGATTCAATATCATAAATATATCTTTGATAAATGATCTGAGTTATATCTTTAATGTCAAACTGCATTATACGGTATTTTCTAAAACTTTCCATGGATATTTTTCACTAGCATATATAAGACCCAGACTTCTTGGGATACTTAGTCCCAGAGGAATTTTTATTGGGCAACCATCCCCCAAAAGGTTTTATTTCCAATAGTTCCGACTATAAACACAATACTGATTCAACTAATTTGCTGAGGCAACAGAGTGCAGTGCATGAGCTGAAATAAGGAGATTTAGGTTTCAGTTGCAGTTCTGATATTCTCATTTAATTGTGGCAAGTCAGTTAACAATACTAAGCCTCAGTTTTCTCATCTGTAGAATCAAATAGTAGGGTAACCACCTTTTCATTCATTACCTATCCTGTTCAGATAGGTTATATGAAAGAAAGAAATTTATAAAACTTATATATACACACATACATACACACTTTTATGTCACAGGAACTCTCAACCTCCTTGAACTATCTATCAACAACTTAGCATTGTTGGAGGAAAAATGCTTGATATCTATAGGGGATTATTTAATTTAGAATGTGAATTCCTTGAGGCTAGGGCTTGTGTTATCCTCTCTCTGGTTAGAATAGCACCCAGCACACAGTAACTATTTAATAAACCCTTAAGAGATATGCCAGATCTGAAGTCAGGAAGAGTTCAGAGCTGGTCTCAAATACTAGCTATGTGATTCTGGACAAGTCACTTTACCCTGTGTGCCTCAGTTTCCTCATCTGTAAAATGAGCTGGAGAAGGAAATTGGCATTACATAATTTGCTTTTTTTCCCAGCATGTAGCATAGTGGTATATATACCATGGAGGCCCCCAAAGTACTTCTTGAATTATGTAATAACATACAGGAAAGTATTTCAAAAAGCAGATACTTTTATGGAAATCCAAAAATATTGTTTTGTTAGGTGATCTGGAGCATGAACAAGATTGGAAAATTATATCCTCCTTATGACTATGACTCCTGGAAATTTAACCCTTTCCTGTTACATCTATGACTAGAATTATCATATGCAAATAGATGAATCCCATGGACATCTTTTCTGACATTTCAACAGATTAATTTGTTCTCTGAAAGTATAATGATGAAGAGTTACCACTGTTGTCCCTTTTTATAGGCTGACTTGCCTATTCCTAGTCCTAGCCCTAATGAAGATGCCTTCCAATAAAGTTTATAATTTCATAAAGACCAATTTCACTCTAAAACTCTATACATTTCACTATAATGAAAATTGGACTTTAGAATGAGTAAAAAGCTATTTACGAACATGAGTAATATCAACAATATAAGCAAACACTATCTTTAGGGAAAGGGACTTTCAATTCATTAGAAACTATCAATGAAGGTCACCACTTTTGCTATATACATGGTCAGTGTGTATCAAAATTGGGACTTGAATCTAGACCTTCCTAGCTTCAAAAGCAGCATTCCATTTATCATTTCACACCATCACCCAAGCAAAGCCCTTAAATTTACAAAATTTTAGGAAAAAATACAATTTCCAAGAAAGTATTCATAGTTATATTGCAGTAAAAGTTACAAAAGGAAATTCTGTATGTAAACCTATAGATGGACAATATTGGCATATCACTGCTTTTCTTCCAGGATGGCAAATTCTTAGAATTTTAACAATTCAGCTAAGATTATTCTCAAGTCACTATACAGGGGATTTTGTGGAGGTTAATTTTGCCATCATTTTGGTCTTCCTAGCTCCCAAACTAGTATTCATGCTACACTGTCATTCAAGCAAAGCCCTTAAATTTACAACATTTTTTAGGAAAAAAACACAATTTCCAAATAAATATTCATAGTTATTCAGTAGTAAAAGCTACAAAAGGAAAATGCTGAATATAAACCTATACTTGGATAATATCAGCACGATCACTACTTTTCTTCCAGGATGGCACTCTTAGAATTTTAACAATTAAGCTAAGATTATTGTCAAGTCAACATAAAGGGGGTTTTATTGTTATTGTGTTAACTGTGGGGGTTAATTTTGCCATCATTTGAGGTTTTGAGTTCACTGACTATTTTCAGTATTTTTTTTCTCTCTCAATAACATGTATAGTTTGCTAGCATAGCTTTGAGAAGGCAGTGATGGATTTGGAGTTAGCGGGCAGAATCCTAACTCTTGCTCTGCTATACAGTAATGACCTTTCTTGGTCTCTCTCTCTCTCTCTCTCACACACACACACACACACACACACACAAATCTTTTTTTTTTTTTTTTAACAGAATGTGAACTCATTGAAGTCAGGGGCTCTGTTTTTGCATCTGCAGTGCTTTGAACAATATAAACATTGTGTGTTGTATATGCCATATATGGCACATGGTGATCACTTAAATGCTTATTGACTGGGCTACCTAACCTTATCTTGGTCAAATCACTAAATTGAGTCTGAGAATCTCAATTCCTTCATGTATAGTGAAAGGACATTAGAACACAGAATTGTGAGTACCTTCCTCAAAGACCACTCTTATCACCCAGCCCTTTGGTCCACTGAGATAGTATTTTAAGACCAAAATTTGACATATTAAATCCTGTTTCATAGCATCTGCTAAAATATATAGCTGTTTGGTTCATTCATGTAGCATGGATAGGGATCAATAAAGAGAATACACTCAGCATGTATTCAAATGAATAAATAAGAGGTAGTTTGAGAAGGGAGAAAGCATTAATACCCGATAGGCTTGGGGAAAGATGTGTGGGACAGGTCATCCCAGAGCTGAGCCCAGAAGTAGTTCTTTGGAGGTGGGAGTAAGGAAGAAGTTCATGCCAGACATGAATATTTTGTACAAATTCATGAAGATTAAAACAACTGGAATGACAAATTTGCATTATAAATATTAGTAGAACATGTAATGCATGCAATGAAGAAAAATTAGTCTGGAAAGGTAGGCTATAGCCCAGATTGTGATAATACCCAAATGTAGAAAAGCACTGATGATTTTTGAGAAATAACAAAGACACACCTTGGCATTAGAAATATCCAACAGTCAAAGACTGATTAGAAGTATGTTGACCAATTGGAAGGTTATCACAATAATCCAGATAAGATGTGATGAGCTGCAAGGGTGAAGTTAGGAAATACATGAGATGTTCAGGTAGAATAAAAAAAACACAATAAGCAGAGTTGGAGGAGAAGGGATATGAAGAAGAGACAAAACTGACTCAAGATGAGTATATTGTAGTAATAACTGATGGAAACAGGGAAATTTGGAAGAAATTCCTTTGGATGGATGAGGTTAACTATCATTGTGAGGAGAAAAAAAAACAAAACTATACTGTCCTCAATTTAGCATTTTGTTTATAAGATCAAGAGTTCTTTAACCAATATCTTCCTTCTCTTTAATAAAGCAACATTTTTCTTTAAAGAAATAAAGAGTAAGCTGAGTTCATACTAACTACTTTCTTGTCAGCCAAAGGATTATTGTGCTGAAGATTAGTGGCCTTTTGGGGAATTCCCTTGTCTAAGCCATGTTTGTCCAACCAGGCAAAATGTTGATAGCTTCAGATTCCAGCTTATAATAGAGTCTCAGTGTCATATATATGAGGAAAGTGTAATTCATTTCTTTGTGATTGCTGAAATAAGGTGACTGACCCTCCCAGACTATAAACCAGGCTGGAGGCCAAGTTAGTGAAAGCAAGGGAAGGATATCTGTGTTAGATGCTGGTGGGGAATTAAAAGTACTCCATAGATTAGCTGGAAGGTGAAAAAATAATCAGTGTAAAGGCTTTGGGAAGCTGAAGGCAGGAGGGGAGGGAGCATCACAGCCTGGGAAAATATGGATTCAACCTTTCATAATTGCGATAAAGCAAGGGTTGGTTCATGCCCCATTCACTTAAATTGAATTCATGAGCAAGTCAAGACAGCACTCTAATGATGTTTTTGGTCCTCTTCTAGGACCAAGGAGGACCAACCCCACCACTACCACTATCACCACCACCAACAAAAACACCATTACTGACAACACCATCACCATCAACAACAGATTGCCACCAACACCAACAGCACCACTACCACCAACACCATCATCAACACCAGTACCAATAATAATATCATAACCAACAAAAACAACAACCCTGCTACCAACACCACCAACACCACCAATCCCACTACTACAACACTATCACCACCACGGACACCACCAGCAACAACAACAGCAGAAATAACACCAACTATAACACCATCACTAACAACACCATCATCATCAACATCACCATCACACCAACCATAGCACCATCATTATCACCACGACCACCACCATCATCAACACCAACAAGATCATCACCATCAATAACAATAATAACAACACCAACCACATCACCACATCATTACGATTGTCATCACCACCCACCACACCACTAACATTATCACCACCAACACCAACAATAACATCACCACCATCATCACCACCCACAACACCACCAACACTATCACTACCAAAACCACAACTAACAACACTATCACCCCCACCAACAATACCACCACTAACAACACCATCACCATCACTACCACCATCATCAAGAACAACCAACACCAACACCAGCACTAACTACACCATCACCACCACCAGCATCAACAACAACATCAAATGTCAAACCCAAACCTTTACTGGATAAACTCAGAACAAATTTAATACTCTGGTTATCTCTTTAAATATATATATATATATATATATATATATATATATATATATATATACACATATATATATATAGATATTTTAATACTCAAATTCTTTCCTGGAGTATTTATTTTCTAATGTCTATTCTTTGGTTTGGTTCCAGGATTCCACTCCACTACAAAGTCAAGCAAATCTCCATCTGGTTTCCAGGGCCTTATTGATCCATAACCATTACCAATAAGTCCAATGATGATCATCATAAAAAAATTCAGATTGACTCCAGTGATGTTTTTTCAACAACTGTGTTTTGAATAATTTGTGTATTTCCAGAGAGAAAATTACATTTCTTTTCCAAAATTTTAATAGGTTACAATTTATAGATATCTTCAAAATTACAATAAAACATGGTGGTATAATAAAACACACCACCTGACCAATCAAAATCATAGATCAACATTTAATAGTATCTAATCTGAATATTTTAAAAAGATTAATTTCTATTTTTCAGGCTTAAACATTAAATTCTGTTTCAATGTGAGGAGGCACTGATTGTCTTATTACTTAAAGAAAATTTTAATGCTAAGGGGAAAAATGCTGATGAACATTTACTACTACTAACAGCAATAGAAAAAATCCAGACAAGATAGGCAAAGATAATTTCACATTGCCCCACAGTGACCCACTACACTTGTTCCCCTTGTACCAGATGGAATATTCTCAGTGATAGGAGGGGAGCCGTCTGTTTTCCGTGGCTCATTCACTTCCCATATGGCAATGTCTTCAGGCTCCAACTACTTACTGACTGGACCGTGTTTGTTCTTTTCTACTCCACTTGTCTAAGAGACTCAATTCCTCCTTCCTGAACCAAGTAGTATCAACTGAAATATGTTAATAAATCTCTTTAGATTTGAGGCCTAAAAATGATAGATTGTCACCCAAATCATTTTCTCACGGCCAAGAAAACAAACAAACAAAATCTACTAAAAACCAAAGTTTTAGTCATAAGAGCTGGAGCTTGCTGTGCAGGACAATATCTGTTCATTCTCAAATTCCTTTTCTTGGAGCAGACTCATCTCAATTGAGCTCGACACATTTGGAACCTGTGGAATGAAGGATTTAACTTTCTGCAAAAATGATGGATAATCCCTATAGAAAAACTGACAGTGATAGACAGACATCTTCTTTGTGAAGAGGTGATATAAGGGAGTGCCATTTTGATAAACACTATGATAAATAAACCCCCATGAAGGTGGCAAGTTGACAGGTTCATATTAAAATGTCCTTGCTCCAGTGCCTTCCCTCTCTTCTCAAATATTTTATGTACTCAAGCAAGAAATTATTTAGGTAAAAATTTATTTGGAAAAATTGTGATCTCTGAACCCACTTGAATATTTGCATAGTGGAACCACCTATCAAAAATATTAATGATTTGTTTTAAAACACTGACCCTGTTGCATATAAATATGTTACCTGGGAAGGAATATAAGTTGAGCTATAAATAACTCACATTTCTACAGTGTTTATGAAGCACTTTCCAAACAATTCTGTGAAGTATGCAATGCGAATATTATCATTTTATAGACATGGAACTGAAACTCAGAGGGCAATGACATCCAAAGTCAAACAACCAGTACATGTCAGTCCTGGAATTCAAATCCAGGTCTCCCTCGTTGCAAGGAACAAGAAGAATATTCTACACCTGTCTACACCTAGACAGTACCTAAAGAAGAAAGGAAGGTTCAGAAGGAATTGTTAAGGAAAAAATGCTCCCTTTGTGACATATATCTCATTCAAATTCTCTCCGTGTTCACAATGCCTAAAGATCTCAGGCAGATTGTTAGCACAGCCCCACACAAGTGAATCTACAGGGGAGCTGTTATGGGAAAAGGAAAATACAATTATGATATGCACATAGGAAAAAAATCTCAGCTTAAGGTTCAAATCTCACCAGATTTTGTGTACCAGAGTTGAAATTCCTACCTAAACAAGCACCCATTCTACATTATATGCAACAATTGAATATACTTTGAACCAAATGTCAGACATCGATCTAAGTTCTGATTATAAAAAGCAAAAGCAAAAATGATCACATCCATAAAGGAGCTCCCATCAAAATGGGGGATAAACTGTAAATAATTAGGCAAATAAAAACACAAAGTAGATTGAAGTTAGCCTTAGAGGGCTAGCGTGGATTGAAGTTAGCCTTAGAGGGCTAGCTCTAGCTATTCTAAATGTCCTGGAAAAAATGAAAAAAAAAAAACCGAACTAAAGTGGTGACTGAGTAAGAAAAGAGAGGAGGATATAAGGAAGAAATATTGCAGAGGAAAAAATATTACAAGATTTCACAAGAAACTGGGTTCATGGGATGTGGAAGAGAGAGGAATGGAGGAAAACATAAAAGTTATACCAATAGGGAAGTCTGAAAGAGGCTTGGATTTGGAAGAACAACCAGAACTCTGTTTTGGATTTGTGGACTTTGAGATGACTCTGAGATGGCCAGTTTAAAGTGAACAGTATTTGGAGATTAAGGCTGGATATATAGCCCTGGGAAAGATGAAGATAATCTAACCCCTAGCTGCCAAATGCAATTATCAATTAAGAGCTAATAGAGAAAAGAGAAAAAAAGACTATATAGGAGATACATCCACAACGAATGGGTGTGAAGTGGATAAATATGTAGCAAAAGGGACTAATAAGAAACATTCATATAGAACTATGGAGGGTTTTTTCCCCTTTTAAAAACTTTTTAATGACATGCTTTCACAACATATTTTTGGGTGCATGTAATTATAGTTTTTAGTTTCACTTCACTATCCTTTCAATTGACATTTTTGTCATTATGAATTGTTTTTATTTTGCTTACTTCATTTTGCACTGATTCATATAAATTTTGTAGGGGTTTTTGGATTTTTTTGTGTTTTTCCTAAGGCACAATACTATGACATTCATATCACATTTTGTCATCAATTTGTTGCAAAGAAAGTGAAAGTTCAAGAGCTCTTTACCTAATAGCATTTCTGTAATAAAGATTATTAAAATTATTAAGAAATTGTAAGAATAATTTTGCTGATAATTGTTAATAATTTGTGATTCTTTTTCATAACTATTTGTCCATAACCTTTTGGAAATGTTCATTTCCTATTTATTCATATATCCTGAATATCAGACCCTTATCAGAGATATTTGATATTTTTTTCCAGATTGATAATTTCTCTTCTATTTTGGCTTCAGAAATTTTGTTTGTGCATGCAAAAAGCTTTTTTTAAATTTTCAGTAATTAAAATTTTTTTTGTAATTTCTATTTCTTGATTTTCTCCCTATTTATATTTGTGAAAGGTATTTCCATTTTTCTCTAGTTTGCTTTTTTTTTAATTATTTGACTTTTTTATATATTTAGGCTACTTATCTGTTTGAAACCTGCTTCAAGTTTTTTAATAGCTCTCATGAAAAATGGGGTACTTCCCAAGTAATTTATGTACTTGGACTTATCTAATTATTTCTACTGATCTATGTTCCAAAAAGATAACAGATTTATTAGAGATTACTGATTTATAACATTTTGAGACCTAGAATTGCCATTCTTCTTTTATTTCTACTTTTTTCATATTTTCCCTTTTGTCTCTTCAAATGTATTTTAGTATTTATTTAGCTCTATAAATAGCCCTTTGACAGGTTAATTGGTGTAGCACTAAATTTATAAATTTAGGCAATAACATCATTTTTATTATAATGGCATGGCATGGTCCAACCATAAGCAATGAATAATCATCCAATTATTTGTCTTCCTATATAGAATGTTTTATAATTCTATTTATATAAATATAAAATATGTCTTAGATGACTGATATCTAGATATTTAGGCACTTTATATTTTTTAATGCGATTTCTTTCATTTGCTCTTTTTAAATTGCTCAGTTAAAATGCTGGTGTTTTTATGATTTACTTTATATACTGATAATTTATTTAATTGTCTTAATTATTTCCTGATCCTCTGAGGCTTCCTAAACACATGACCCTTAACTTACTTAGGGTATTGAATTGTTTCAGAGTTGAGATATTCCTCTTTATCCTGTTTTTGATCATTCCCAAGAGACCGTGTTTTAGCAGGTGATATGACACTTCTATGTTCTCTATCATTTAAACATTTTAAAAGGTTGACATTGAGAGGTGCAGTTTACCTATTGATGCTTGTTCCCCTTTTAAAAAGTGAAAGCCTATAGGGCACAGGGGAAAGAACACTGAACTGGAATCAGAATTTCATTCAATAGGTATCTATTATCACATAACACAGCACTGTGCTTTAAGTTGGGGAAGCAAGGTCAAAGATGAAAAAGTTTCTGATTTCAAGGACCTAGTCCTGATTCTGCAGCTCACGTGCCATTTAATACTGGATATGTCACTCAATAGCTCTCACCTTCAATTTGTTTTCCTATTAAATAAATAAGAATGATCAAAATCTTTAAGGATCCAATCTGATATTTGTGAAAGCATGTTGTTCATTTTAATGTTCTGAAGTGTAAGGAATGATTACATTGTAAGACGATATGAATCTGCAGCTGTAAGTCAAACCAGTTTATGAGCTACCTCTGAAGAAACTTGGGATATTAGGCTTACAGAAGATCAGCCTGAGGAGGTCTGAAGAACTGCCTTCAAATATTTTAAGGGATATTATAGGAAATGGCAATTAAACTTGTTCTTCTTGGCATTAGAGGGCAAAACTAGGGTTAATGAATTTAAGTCAGATGGCAGACTTTTGAGTCAATGTAAAGAAAAATTTTATGGGTCATTGGAAATCTTCAAGAACAACTGTGCAATCATGGGAAATTTCTAAGAAACTTCACTTATTCACCTTCTATTTTTCCTGAAATCCACTGATTTTTCAGAATGAGTTTTTAATTCCTCTCTATTTCCTTCAATATGCCACCCATAAAATATCAGTTTTCTACCTGAAATTAGTAACTCCCAAGTCTGAGTACCTTGGGAATACTGGCAATGAGAATAAATAGTTTTTGCTCTGAAAAATGGCTGGGGCTGAAGAAGTGTGAAATCAGGTTACACAGATGGTAAAATTCTTGTGCTTAATAATCAAAATGATATTAAATCAAAGCCTTAAAGAAAGTGCCCTGAAACTGTAGGTTCTTTGAGATGGAGTTAGATGAGCCTTAAAGGCTTTTGCAAAGAAAAGGTCAAGGCAGATTTAGGAGACGCTATTTAAAGTGATATTCCTGACATAAACAAGAGCCACTTGCCATGTTCCTTTTCTTCAGCACAAACAATCTTATAACCTCAAGATTTCCCAAATACAGACTTTTCCATTATTTTCCAGTTCTAACTCCCCATCGTTATTCTCTGAAAATCTCTGATCTTACAAGAAATGACAATCTAATTTTCATTATTGATAATGACATTGTAGAGATCTTCTCATGGAAACAGGGTCTTGATATACATAAGATATGGGAAATTAACCAAATGAAAGGGTTGATTTCATCGTTGACTCCCATGGATTCAAAGATTAAGATTTTCCTCTGTGCCTAACAAAATGATAACTTATTAAATGAAAGGGGGCAAATTGTTTAACATCCAGCCATGCACATAAGTGGAATTTAATATTTGTTGGGCTGTATTTGCATGGTTGGGAAAGGCAGTTCGAAGAATGAGGAAAGAGCAAAAACTAGCCTAATTCTTGGAGATGATGGGAGATAAGAAGCAAGTAAAGATTATTAAAAGTAAGCTTCATGTCCTATCTCCCACATCACCACTTCCTTCTTTAGTGCTTAGACTATTTAATTCAAAGCACACCCCAGGAACTGAGAAGATTTATAAAGGCCCCAGAGGAATGGTCTAAGTTGTTCTGTTTCTACAGTACCACTGTGAGTCCAAAAGTAGCCTATAGCAATGCATGTCGATGAGTTTTCAGTTATTCTTTGGAAATGATCAGAAGAAGATTGGCAATGAACTTGGAATACTATAATTTAGGAGTCCCTGGTGGAAAGGAGAATGGTATAGAATTTTAAGAAACTAAAAGGACTCTAAATAGCCAACAGAGACTCCATAGTATAACTCAAGGAGGCTTCTTGACTGCTTACCATTTCTTGGTGGACTTTTGAAGGTCAAATATGTTGAGAGGATTTTTTTTTTTGAAGAAGGTTTTTATTATTATTATTTATTATATATAGTTATATATATATATAATAATTATAAATTATTATTAAAGTTTGAAGAACTTTAATAACTCTCAAATCCCTTCCTTCACAGTAGGGTTTGATGCTTGTTCTTTTTGTTTTTTTTTGTTTTTTTTTTATTTTATTTTTTTATTTAATAGCCTTTTATTTGCAGGATTTATACATGGGTAACTTTACAGCATTAACAATTGCCAAACCTCTTGTTCCAATTTTTCACCTCTTACCCGCCCCACCCTCTCCCCTAGATGGCAGGATGACCAGTAGATGTTAAATATATTAAAATATAACTTAGATACACAATAAGTATACATGACCAAAACATTATTTTGCTGTACAAAAAGAATCAGGCTCTGAATTATTGTACAATTAGCTTGTAAAGGAAATCAAAAATGCAGGTGTGCATAAATATAGGGATTGGGAATTTAATGTAATGGTTTTTAGTCATCTCCCAGAGTTATTTTTCTGGGCATAGCTAGCTCAGTTCATTACTGCTCCATTAGAAATGATTTGGTTGATCTCGTTGCTGAGGATGGCCTGATCCATCAGAACTGGTCATCATCTAGTATTGTTGTTGAAGTATATAATGATCTCCTGGTCCTGCTCATTTCACTCAGCATCAGTTCGTGTAAGTCTCTCCAGGCCCTTCTGAAATCATCCTGTTGGTCATTTCTTACAGAACAGTAATATTCCATAATTTTCATATACCACAATTTATTCAACCATTCTCCAACTGATGGACATCCACTCAGCTTCCAGTTTCTAGCCACTACAAAAAGGGCTGCCACAAACATTCGTGCACATACAGGTCCCTTTCCCTTCTTTATAATCTCTTTGGGATATAATCCCAGTAGTAACACTGCTGGATCAAAGGGTATGCACAGTTTGATAACTTTTTGAGCATAGTTCCAAACTACTCTCCAAAATGGTTGGATTCGTTCACAACTCCACCAACAATGCATCAATGTCCCAGTTTTCCCGCATCCCCTCCAACAATCATCATTATTTTTTCCTGTCATCTTAGCCAATCTGACAGGTGTGTAGTGGTATCTTAGAGTTGTCTTAATTTGCATTTCTCTGATTAATAATGACTTGGAGCATCTTTTCATATGACTAGAAATAGTTTCAATTTCTTCATCTGAGAATTGTCTGTTCATATCCTTTGACCATTTTTCAATTGGAGAATGGCTTGATTTTTTATAAATTAGAGTTAATTCTCTATGTTGAGAGGATTTTAAAAAATCTCACAAAAAACTACATGGCATATTTTTAAAATATGTCATAACAAAATAAAAATGTCTTTAACAGAGACAACAAACTAATGTTTTTTTGAATTTGGGAAGTAATTTTTTTTGAATTTGCTTTCAGTAATTAAGGCAAAAGACAGTGTTATGTAGGTCCATTGTCTAATACATATTTTTACCCAGCTTTTGTACTATACATATATTAGTGATCATTTTTAGTTTCTAGACATAATGTGGCTCTCAAGATCAGGAAAAACGGGTTCAGATCCCACCTCTGACAGAATGGCTGTCATCCACATCAAGCTACTGTCTCGGTGCTCCAAGTAAATATTTAAGACTCAGTTTTAGGTAAACTGAATACTAGGAAATATTTCCATATTATGAAATAACAGTTCCAATCCCTCTTCCTCTCCTCTGTGAAGGATATCTTTAAAATTCTATTAAACAGATTAACAAATTAGTTTCAATTCCTTCCAGAAATCCAGGGAAAGGAATAGCAGAAGCATTGAATGAAAAGCTCTAACTAGGGTAGGACTTTACCCAGGACATCAAATTTAATAGATGATGAAAAGATATGCAATCTTTTAGTACTGAAGAACCAACAAAACTTGATATATAAGCAAGGTTGTGCTAGAGTCAGCTGCAACAGACCCTTGAAAACTGAAAGTTAAATTTTCAGTATGAACATTTATAGCACAAAAATCAGCAAATATTACAAATCAGGACTTGATTTATCTTATTGTCCAGATTTAAGAAAATGAAGGGAATACTAGTATGGTATGTAATGCATATTAAACTTAAAGTGCCCTAAATACACTTTCCCTTCTTACAAGAAGACTGTTAAAATAATTACCAGCACCCACTACATATAAGTAGCAAGAAAAATTGATTAAATATCATAGTTATTCTACTTCCCCTCCCAAATGGTTCCTTCCTCTTGGATCCATTTACTTACCTTGCAACAGTGATTTCATCAGCAACAACTTCTGCTTATAGGGCTGTTGTCTAAACTTTAAAAAGTTGATTTAAGAGTTTAATTGCTATTTCTTGCTCTTCTCAAGTTGTACTATCCCAGGTGCAAAAGATTGTTAAAATTTTTGTGTTGGTGCTTACATTGAATATATGGGATCTACTTCCTCTTTCCCGCTCTCTACTCTCATTTCCTCAAGACTCAAAGCGATCCTTTTAATAAGTGAAACAGAATTGGCTATACCATCCCCAAGTTATTTGGAAAAATTTAGGACAGCAGCAAATTATGCTAAGACCTAAAGCTGATTTATGTTACAGCGGACAGCTTGGTAGTATGGACACTACCGAATGCAAGGAATGCCTCAAAGCAATGGGTGATCCTCAACTTGCCCCTTTTTGTTTCCTGGCCACTTATCTTCCTTTCTGCTTTTTTCCTCAGCCCTTAGTTCAAATCTTTCACAAATGTGAATTGCAATCTTCTTTGTCTAAAATAAGCATTCCGTGGGGAGCAAAGGGTCACCACTGCAAAGATCTATTAACAAGAGTGATGAATACAGAAATCTAAATTCAGATCCCAGCAAACAGGTCAATAGACTTTCACATAAACGAGGCTTTAGAGATCCCCTAGTTCCGGCTGCTCACTTTACACATGAGGAAACTGAGAGCCGGAGATAAGAGCACGTGACTTCCAAGGTCACTCAGAGTGACCAAGGAAAGACTCCAAATCCAGTGTTTTCTGTTGCAATAAGAGATTGCCTCCGGCACTAGCTGTAACCTTGGGCCATTACCATATAAATCTCGGAACCTCGAGCTTTCTCAACTTTATATCTTTTTTCTTTAAAATATATGCATGTATATATTATATATACACATATATGCACAAATATATACACATGTTGGTGCACGTGTGTATTCTATTGCAATAAGAAGCTGCCTCTGACGCTAGCTGTAACTCTGGGTCATTACCCTATAAATCTCTGAACGATTTCCTTTAAGATTTTTAAAAATATATATATATCCTTATATATACACTGATATGTACATATATATATATATATATATATAAATATGTGTGCACATATATATGTGCATCTATCTATCTATCTATCTATCTATCTATATATATGCATGTCTGTATAGGTTTAGATGATGACGACCTGATGGGGACCAGGGTTACTTGAGTTCATGAGGCTGCCGGCTGGAGGTGGTGTGTGGGAGATGATCCACCACGCCAAAATACAAAATAGGCACCTGTCGCCTCAGGAGCGGCCCCTCGGTAAAACTTGACTATTGTTGCCTCCTTCAAAAAATGAAGCTCACATTTTTTCATATCAAAAATATTCACCTGCAAAACTCAAAGCTGAAGTAGCGGGATGGTGCTTGTGCAACAGATGAGGAGGGGGGAGGGTAACAGGATGAAGAGTTCCCCCTAAGCCTCAATCAGTAGTTGGATGTAACCTAGAATGCCAGGGTGAAGGATGGGAGGTGGGAGAAGGGCGGTGGCGTGGGTCTTGAGAAGCTGCCCAGGCGTACCACTGTGGGGGAGGGGTGGGAAGTGGCCGTGTCAGTGATGCGGGACCAACTTATGCTAAAATCTTAGCATGCCCTGGGATGAATCTTGCAAACACGTATTAAACCCTAGGCTTGCCAGGTAGGGACTGGGAGGGGGAGGTGTTTCTGCTTTCCTTTGTATTGCCAGTGCTTACTATGTGCTTGTTGATTTAATGAAAACTACAGCCCCATCCCACAAGGAGCTTATGTTCTACTGACCTACTACTAAATGCAAAGCATTTATATTAAAATATGTTTTCACATTATATTATTATAACTGTTATAAGAGGAATAATATAATTGGAAATAATCTGGGACCATCCGGAATGGTCTCCTGTTTCATTTGTAATTTGAGGTGCACCTTAAAGAGTGGGACGTTGCAAAAAGTGAGAAATGAGGGAAGAGAGCAAAAACTAGTTTCTCTCGGGGTTATTGCGGGCAGAGCAGGAGTCACGTTGTAAGCCTTCGAGCTTCCAACTCCAATGAGATCAACCAGAAAAAGTGCCAAGCTCGGGGCTCAGTGAAGGGGTTGGGCTAAGGCTGCGGGGGGCGCCTACGCGTCGTGCTGCTCTGCCATTGGCCGAAAGGACGGGGCGGAGTGTTGGGGGGTGGAGCTAGCCAGTCACTCGCGTTATAAGCCTTGGGGCAGTTAGCAGAGCCTCGTGCTCTGCTGAACCTCGTGTGCTGTAGACGATAGTTCCAGACCTCCTCCGGGTACCGAGACGAGCCAGCGAAGCGAAGGCGGGTGATAGCAGTTTGGATCCGGATCGGCAAAGCTGTTCCAGACCCAGAGAAGCAAGGCGCTGCTGGAGCTGGGATCCTGGCCCCGACCCTAATCCTGTTCCTCGCCGAGATCGTGCTCCGAGGTTGCTGTTGGTGTGCCCAGCTCTGCCCCCTGCTTGCCCCGATGTCTCCCAAAGCCCCTCGGAAACCCCAGGCAGGTGGCCCTGAGGTCCCGTCTCAAGAGGCCCAGGCCCTGGTGGGGAGCTCCGAGATTGAGACCCAGCCCCAGCCCCAGGCAGGTGGCCCCGAGAGTCCAGCCCCGCCCCCGTCCCAGGCTAGCACCTTGGAGGGCCCGGCCCCGACCGCCCCCGGGAAGGAACCCCGGGTAGCCCCAGCCGTTTCCCTCCCCGGTCCCAGCCCCAGCCTGGCAGGAGCCCCCGCGGCTTCCAGCCCAGGCGGGCCCTCGAAGACCCAGGGAGGCCCAGGCCGCCCCCGGGAGGCGAGCCGAGGCGGGGCCCGGCGGCCCAGACCCTGGGGCAGCTGGAGGCGGAAGCGGGCGCCCCGAAGCCCCCATTCCGCGTGGGCGACCAGGTGCTGTCCCTGCACGGCTCGCTGCTGACGAGGGGGCGCGGGCGGGCGGAGGCGGGCGGGTTGGGCGACCGCCGGGCGGCCCCACCTACCTGATCCACTACACGGGCTGGAACAAGAACTGGGACGAGTGGGTGCCCGCGAGCCGGGTCTTCGAGACTGGAAAACGGCGGCGCAGCGCCGAGCTGCTGGTGGCGCACCAGGCCCAGCTGCCGCCCGGCAAGAAGGGGCGCGGGGGCCTCCGGGCCAGGAAGACCCGGCTCAGCAGCGGGGCCCCGAGGCCCTGGCCCGGGGGAGGGCGCGGCCCCAGCCAGCTGTCGGCGGCCACCCCGGCCACCCGGCCCCAAGGCCGAGGCGGCCGCCAGAGCTGGGCCGCCGGCGTGAGGCCCGACGTGAAGGTGGAGATCCCCGAGGAGCAAGCCGGGTGTGGACACTGGGAGCTGGTGACGGAAAACCAGTCTTTCGCCGGCGCGCAAGAACGTGGCGCCATCCTGAGGGATACGCCGGGGCCGGGTCGGCCCCGGGCGGCGGAGGGAAGGCTTTCGCCGTGGGGAGGTGGTGGCATCAGAGTACTTCAACGTGATGTGGGCACGAGTGCTGTAAAGTCCGAAAGGCCGAGTACCGAGATGCTGGCTGCACCCCACGCCGCATGTCGCAGACTGGGCGCCGCACCTTGGCGCCTCTTGGGCGACGGGCCTGCGCGGCTTTACACGCCCCTGGACGACCACAGCCTGGCGCTGCTGCTGGGCCACCTGAGACTTTCGTGGCTACCTGGCCGAACCGCGCGGCCCTTCAGCGTGGGGGGATAGGGAGGCGCCTGATCCCGGAGAGGGCGAGGAAAGCGGGCGGCGGGGGCGCAAAAAGGCTGGTTGATTGGGAGACCGGGGATTCCGGGGCGAATCGGGGACGAGGGGCGGCGGCCCCTGGAAGGAGGGCCCGAACGGGACCAGGGGGTCTCCGCCTCTCTTGTCCTCGGAGCGCTTAAAACGCGGGGTTTGCTGCCCCCTTTGATTGTAAAGCCCTACGCGAAGGAGGATTTCGCAGTATAGACGCCTTTGAGTAGGCCAGCGTTCTTGGAAAGTTGCTAATTTTGGCATCTGTTTTTTGTAAGTCTTGAAATAAATCTTTTTCATTGAAAATGGTCACACTTAATCCTGGTGGTCTGAGTTATTTAAAAGCATGACTTTTATTTAGAAGCAATAACCTTTGTCACGGAAATATTAAAAAGAAATAAACGTGGACGCGTATTGTTAACTTTATTAAATTATAAATGAAGACGGCTCTTGTCACCCACTTCCTGCAGAAAGTACCCGCTGTTCGGGCCAAGCGCCGTCTCCTGCCGTGTTTGGTGGTTCCAGTACAAACAAGGACAATCGAGGGAAATAACTAAGGAAATACTACCCACTGTTGTAGCCAAGCGCTATCCCCGCTTTGTTTGGTGGTTCAGTACAAACTGGGACAATCTAGGGAAATAGCAAAATTACCCACTGCTCGGGCCAAGTGCGAATCCCTTAGCACAACCCAATACTATATTTATATATATATATATATATATATATATATATATATATATATATATAAAATGGATATGTATATATATGTGTATATATATACGTATATATACGTATATATATATATATATACGTATATATACGTATATGATCCTGGTAGTCTGAGTTATTTAAAAGCACGACTATTATTTAGAAGCAATAACCTTTGTCAAAGAAATATTAAAAAGAAACGTGGACGTGTATTGTTAACCTTATTAAATTATAAATGAAGACGGGTCTTGTCATCCACTTCCGCAAAAGTACCCGCTGTTCCGGCCAAGCGCCATCTCCTACCTTGTTTGGTGGTTCCAGTACAAACAAGGACAATTGAGGGAAATAAGTAAGGAAATATTGCCCACTGTTGTAGCCAAGTGCTATCCCCGCTTTGTTTGGTGGTTCAGTACAAACTGGGACAATCTAGGGAAATAGCAAAATTACCCATTCCCCTGGCCAAGCTCAGCCCAATACTATGTATATAATATACAATATATATATATATATATATACACACACACATATATATATACACATATACATATATACACAGATGTATATATATATATATTATATAATACAAATACTATAATCTAGTCACAGGTTCATAGGCTACAGAAATAACATCTTGAAGAGCATTAGTGCTGGGGTCTAATGAAGCCCAAAGACCCAATATGTTTCTAAGTGGGTCTAAACTCTCCTTTCTCACAATCAAATACTTAAAATAGTTGCTTTTTAAAAGCCATTTTGACTATTTCAGTCATGATTGCATACAACTAGTAGAGGAGCCCTCCACCCAACTATTTAAAAAGTGTGTTCTATTTGTTTCTGGGATCCTATGTTAAAAATTCCACATATTTGGTCATTAGGAGCATAGTAGGTGTTTGATAAACTTTTAAAAAAAATAGTGTTAACATCTTCGTGTTAAGTTTAGACTTTCACAATAAAGGAGACGGCAACTTTGTGCTGAATCCCTGTAGGACTGCCAAGCTATAACTCACTTGTTGGAAAGATGAAGGAAGGTCATCTTAATGAGAGAATTACGTTAGAATAATTTTGTACTCATAAGTGGATATAATTAAGAAAAGCTGTTAGATTAAAGAAGTTGATTTCTGATACCTGTGCCAATTAATTGGCAAATTGTGAATGGAACAGCATATGTGTACATTTCATAATTAAAGTATAAGTTGTCATAGGCAAGTATCACAAGATGTGGCTAGATCACTACCCCTGGGGTATGTATTTAAAGCCGGTTAATATTCAGGTACAGATTGGTCCTTTCCAACTGATATTCTGAAGTAGCCCAAAGCATATCTTTTGCCATCATGAGTTTTTTTTTTTAAATTTATACACACACAAACACACACAATGTGCATCTTGCAACAAGGGCTGTTAGCAAATATTGTTGGGTGGTGACTTGAACTTGTGTCCACAAATTTCTGGTAATCTATGTGCCCACTGGCAACAATTTCACCTTATTTTCTGGGATAGGAAGGGATCTGGTAGATAGATGCCCCAAGAAGAGAAAAGACAATTCTCTGTTGTGGGGTGCTTCCATATGACATACCATGAGGCCTGCCAGTAAAACACTCTACCTTAATAGAATAAGCTACATTCTTGAAGTTTAAAAGTTTTTTAAAAGTCTTATTTCATAAGAATTTCAAGAGCTTAACTCTTGAGAAATTGTGCAATCCCTTTTTCATGGTCCCAAGAAGTGGTAGATGTGTACTTTCCTTGGTATGGGGAACTTCTAAGAGAGGAAATGTCCTCCACCAACAAGATTAGTCCTGTTGCTGCACTGAGCAGACTGAGGCAGAGGATAAGTCACTGGCATTGGGTATTGTAGCCACTGTGTGTCACACCCATTTCTTCTTGGTTCTCCAACCATTATGTGTTGCTGTCAGTTTATGCGCTTTTAAATTGCATTTTTGTATTCCTTTTAAAATCATTGGAAACCTAGAAACCTTTGTCTTATGGATGTCATCGCCTCAATCTCTGCCCTAGTTTTTTTTTTTTTTTTTTTTTTTTTTTTTTTTTTTTTTTTTTTGTTATTTTGCTTTTTTTCCAGCATGGTAAAATGAATAATAAAAAAAACCTCTAGATTTACTTGCCAAGGGTGTGGGTGAGATAAATAAGGGGCCATCTGGCTTGTGTTTTCATTTTCCTGGTGGGATCTCCTGCAAGCAGACACATAGCCAGTCCAATTTTTATTCTAACACTCATCCCACCTTCAACTTTTGGAAGAGGAAAAAGGAGGCATGATGGAGAGAACCTATTCATGCTCATTTTCCCCAGCAAAATAGGGGTCATAATAGCTCCTCCATTCCAGGATTTTTATCAAAATAAAATGTAATGATGTTAGAAGCACAGCACCAGGCTCACATGAAACACTACACAAATAATATAATGATAATAATGATTATTATTATTAACAATTATTCCAACAGCTGGTTCTTCTGGTGGTTGGAAGAGTGGTAGGGAGAATATTGATCATAAAAAGGACAATAGTTTTCCAGTGAACACCAGCTTTTTATTAGCCTTATGGGGCAGCTAAATGGTGAAGTGGCTGGAGCAGGTGGTTCTGAGTCAGACTCATTTTCCTGAGTTCAAATGTGGCCCCAGAAACTTACTTCCTAGCTGTGTAACCCTGGGCCAGTCACTTAACTATTTGCCTCAGTTCCTCATCTATAAAATTATCTGGGGATGAAAATCACAAACCTCTCCTGGAGAAAGAAATGACAAATTACTCCTGGAGAAAGAAATAGCAAACTCCTCCTGTATCTTTGCCAAGAAAGCCCCAAAGGGGCTTACAAAAAGTCCTAGAGATCTGAAAAATGAGTGAGCAGCAACAAAATACAATAATAGAGAGAAATACTCAACATTTATTAAACACTACTGTGAGCCAGGTGCTGTGCTAAGCATCAGGCAGACTGATGGATTTTGCACATATACAGAATTCACACCAACTACTGTGGTAATTACTACCTATGATTAAATGACATCTTTTTCATTTTTTTCTCACTTGAGAATTTTATTTTATTTTCCATTTTTTGGAAATAACCAATTATGCTTCATTTATTTCTTAGTACCTTAGTTTTATTTTATAGGTAAAGTTGCCAGCTTGAGAAATATTATATATTACATTACAACATGAACAATAAATTAATAATATTATGTTATATACATTTTTTCCCTCTTAGTAATCATTGAGATGGCGAGACCTGCATTGGTCCTTTAGCTCTCTTTCTCACATAAATCCATAGTGAATGCATTTCTAAGGATAGACTGTGCTTGTATTTGCTGTGTTGCTCAGAACAGGGTCTGTTTTTTGTACATCTGGAGAATATAATCCTCTGCTGGTTTGTGTTTGGTGTTGGGAAGCCAGGAACAACCTTGGATTTGGGAGATTACTTAATGAAGTAGCTGAGGATTATGAAAATAGCATTTTAACCTCCATGTTGATCAGTCTTATTATGAGGAAGGTGGTACAGTGGATAGAATGCCAGCCTGGAGCTGGGAAGAGCTGAGAATTTGGCCCTGTAAGAGTCTTTCTGTAGCTCAATTTTTGATGTAAATAATGACTCAGATATCTGATGTGTGATGCATATTGACTGTATAATACATGACATTTTCATATAATATGGGGCATACTGACTTACATAATATAAGGCATTAACATACTGTATGTGCATGAGTTTAGATATGTCAGTACATAAATATGGTACATTCCTGACATATCCCCATTTTAAAGAGAAATAAATTGAGCCTCAGAAAGATTAAGTCATTTGCCCAAAGTCCTATGTCTAACAAGTAAGCCTCTGGAACCCATATCCAGATTTTCTGGCTGTGTTCTTTTTTGCTATACCACAACTGTGGAGCCAGATGGCTAATTAAGTTCAAATCTGAGTGTCTGTCTCTGAGGGTCCCCCAGTCTCCATTTCCAATTAATCCTCTTGGATGAAAAAAAAAACTATTTAAAAATAGTTTACTTTCTTTTTACATTCTCATTTTGTTTCTCGGGAATCACAATTCTCCCCTAGAAGATAGAATTAAAATATTTTATATCATCTATTTTAATATCTAAATATTTTAGTCAAGGATTGAATAGGAGAGTCTACAAATAGGTGAGAGTTTTTAGAAGGAGATTACTTGAATACCAGTATTCAAGCTTCCTGCATAGTGTTCTGGTTTTCCACATTGAGGATGGTGTGTGTGCTTTTACATGAATAATAGAAGATAGTAAAATTGATGGGCCAATCTTTTTGTAGGAGCAGTTATGAAATGAAAAGACAAAAATCTACAAGGAAAAGTTATGGGGGAAAAAAACCCTTAACATTTCTCTAACAATAAAAAAATGAAGTTTCCTGGCCATTTACATTTGTCTCCAGCGCCATGAATATTACATCAGATTTAAAAAAAAAACAAAAAAAACAAACCCATTGATGGTTTCATAAGGCAGCCCTATTTTTGATAAGGTCTGCCAGGACTGCTGTAAATATCAAAAAAGATTTATGAATTAATTTTCATACCTAAATGACAAAACCTCTGGCACATCCGAAGTTTCAGCCTCACAGCTAAACTACATGTTTCCTTAGCATTCAAGACGCTCCCCATATTTTAGTGCAAAGATTAATGGGAAATGTACTTTTCTGTTGGAAAGAACAATAGCAGAGTCTGGGTAATTGGCCTCTGGGGGCCTTATAGTGGAATATGATTGACTCCTTTTTTGTTCTCTAGTAACAGAATGGGGAGTGCAGTTCACCTTTGATATGCTCTTAATCATTGTTTCACCATTACAGGTTGTCCATGAGGCAAACATGATTTTTATAGATGGGAAACCCTGCATTTGTATAGATTTCAATGCAAAAAAAAGCCACACACTAATTTCCACCCAACTTTGCCATAGGCACATAAATATTGATTATTTATGATTATTATTAAGTCTGGACCAGATCTGCGGTTTCTTGAATATAGGGAACTTCCATTGTAAGACAACTTCCTCTCCTGGCACAAATCAGCATTTCTAATGCAATTTAAAGCTTTAGTTGCTTGGGGGGCTCTGAAAGGTTAGGTAACAATAGCAGGATAAAACTCAAGTCATCCTTAATTCAAGAATCAATTTAGAGTCTGTGAATGAGGCTGATACTTTTGTCTGTGGTTTGCTTATTTCTTTTTCAAGTCCAAGCCAAATGTTTTTTGGTGCAGGGAACTTCAGGGTGAGAAAATGATCTCCCCAACAAAGCACACTGGCAACTTTTCTGCAATGTAGAGTCTTGTTATTTGGGGACATGAGAGGTTAAGGGTGAAGGTCAAGGTCAGGACCTGAACTCTGGTTATCCTAAATAGGCCAGTCAGTGTCCCTAAGCTATAGGTATTATGGGAAGACGTTGAACTAGATATTACTAACTCAGAGAATTGGATTTTGCTGGAAGCAGCTCCTACTCATTGTTTAATGCTAATAAATGTTCTTTTTAGTGTGTTTTGGGCACTATTTCTGTCCAGGATACAGAGACAAATAAAAGAAAACTACATTTCCCTTGAGGGGCTTACATCTTCTGGAAAGATAACATGTATACAGATTTTAAAAAGGTCATTATCTTCATTTAGAATAATTCTATTTAGGAATTAAATAATTTCAAAAATAGATATTGAAACTACTAGAAAAAATGAGGAAGTATAGAGGAGTTTGGGGGGAATATCATATAACCACATGATAAAAATCAAGTTTTTTTTTTAAACTGAGCTTCTCTGTCACTCTTCCAAATGCTTATTACCCTACTTACAACATCTGTGAGAATAAGAAAAGTGGATTTCTTATAAACCTGAGACGTCTTTCAGCTTTCATTTGGCTCTATCTTAATATTGTCAAAAAGACAAGACAGTTGAATCAATCAGTTATTTTGTCTTGATCATGACTGAATTTCTCACTTTTCAAATGATCTCTTGGAATTCATTTGAATATGACCAAACAAAACACTATTCCCTGCCCTTCTTGCCTAGACTGAGAGAGGAGATCAGAGCATTATCAGCAGGACAGTACGTCACCACAAACCATTCTGTCCCTCCAGGTAAATCATGGGCAAAGAGCTCTGAATCAGGAACATTGCTGCTATGGGCGTTGTAGATCCTGACCAGCAGCGTCATGAGCGTCAGAGCTACTCTCCCAGTCTGTGTGTGTGTGTGTGTTCTTGTGTATGTGTACGTGTAGCTGACACCCACAGGTATATGTGTTTATTATTTGATGGCTCGCATTCTTATTGGTATGGTGATCTCTCCACCATCTGTGCATGGTAATAGTAATATCAATAATTTGCATTTCTATAGAGTTTCAAGGTTTACAAATGAGCAGAATGACAGAGCAAAGTCTCCAGCCCTGATATTACATCATGAGAATCCCAATTGGTAACCCAGTTAAGCTGGTTAGGAAATTATATCATGACACTATATGCCGTGACATGACATCATGAGAATCCCAAGTTAACCCAGTTAAGCTGGTTAAGAATTACATCATGAGGGGGCAGAGCCAAGATGGGAGATTCTGAGCTCCCTTCTACCCTCACTACAAATGACCAAATTCAGCTTCAGAAATAGTGCTGGACTGACAAAATCCACAAATATTGGGAATACAATAGATTACCAGCTGAAGATAATCTGGAAAATTGCCAGAAAAGGTTTGTCCTGATTGGTGGGAGCAGGCCAGCACAGGCAGGGAGATAGAACCAGAGGCTGGCACACTGAATGGACCAGCACTGGGGCAGACTCCGCGGGTGGAGAATTTGCAGGGAGGATTCTACCACAGGTTGGCTGCTCTGCTTTGGTTGCAAAGCAGTAGTTCAGGAGAGAGAGAACTTACACAAATGCTAAAGGTAATTGTATCCCCCAAAACGCCAGAATCTAACAGGACCTTCATGCTTTTGCCTGGAGCAGCCACAAATCTGCATAGGGTTCAGGAGGAGGGAGACTCTGCCCAGGGCAATGGAACTTCCACAGCGCAGCCGCTGTTCCCAGAGCAGTGATACTTCCGCTGCGGTGCTAGTCCCAGGGCACTTCTGCAGTTCGGCCGCTCTTAGCAGCCCATTTGCAGGATAGCTACCGTCCATCTATCTATCCCTGCTCTGCAGAGGAAGCTGGTAACCCCCTTGCCCTGAAGGCAGACCTTAAAAAGTTTTCAAAAAATGAGTAAAAAAGCCAAGCATATGCTAACCATTGGTAGCATCTATACAGAAAGAGAGCAGGTTTCCTGGGAGGATGTTAAAAGATAAAAAATATAAAAGATCTTAAAAGAGAGCTAGAAGAAAAATGGGGAAAGGAAAGAGAAGCTATTCAAAAGAGTACAGAAAAGGCATATAACTCATTAAAAGAAAAAATGATAAAGTGGAAAAAGAAAACAACTTCCTGAAATGTGAATTGAAAAAGGTAAAGAACTCCCAGGGAGTGCAGGGAAACAGAATTTGTGAATTAGAAAAGATAAAGAACTCCCAGGAAAGGAACCCCGAAGAGACTAATAGCAGTCTCCAGACAAAACCCCAAAGGGGGATGTAACTGGTTCCCATCACTCAAAGTTCTCCTAAAAGAAGTTATAAAAGATCTTAAAAGAGAGCTAGAAACAAAATGGCGAACGGAAAGAGAAGCTATGCAAAAGAGTACGGAAAAGGCATATAACTCATTAAAAGAAAAAATTGATAAAGTGGAAAAAGAAAACAACTTCCTGAAATGTGAATTGGAAAAGGTAAAGAACTCCCAGGGAGTGCAGGGAAACAGAATTTGTGAATTAGAAAAGATAAAGAACTCTCAGGAAAGTAGGATTTGTGAATTGGAAAAAGAAAATAACTTAATAAAAAAAATAGTGGAATGGGAAAAAATTCCATAAAGCAAAACAACTTATTTAAAAACTCAATTGAACATACACAAAAAGAAGTTAAAAAAAAGCTAATGAAGAAAATAACTCATTAAAAATCAGAACTGAACAAATAGAAATGAATGATTTGTTGAGACTGCAACAATCAGTCAAGCAAAACCAAAAAAAAAAAAAAAAAAAAAAAAGGAAAAAAGGAAAAATGTTAAATTTGGAAAATTTGGGAAAAAAAACTTGGAAAAACAACAGACCTGGAAATTAGATCTAGGATAGATAATCTGAGGATTATTGGACTTCCTGAAAATTATAATTTAAAAAAGAGCCTAGACACTATTTTTACAGGAAATCATTAAAGAGAACTGCCCAGATGTAATAGAATCAAAAGGTAAAATAGGCACTGAAAGAATTCATCAAACACCTTCTGAAAGAGACCCCAAAATAAAAACTCCAAGGAATATAGTGGCTAAATTTCAGAACCATCAGACTAAGGAAAAAATATTACAAGCAGCCAGAAAAAAAACAATTCAAATACTGAGGAGCCATGATAAGGATTACTCAAGATCTAGCTGCTAGGATCGAAAATCCTGGAATCTGATATTCCAAAAGGGAAAAGAACTTGGAATGCAGCCAAGAATAAACTATCCAGCTAAGCTGAGCATTTTCTTCCAGGGAAGAAGATGGACATTCAATGAAACAGGTGAATTCCATTTATTCCTAATGAAAAAAAGCAGAACCAACAAAAAATTTGACCTCCAATATAGGACTCAAGAGAAGCATAAAAGATAAAAAGAACTCTTGAGAACTATATTTCTCTTATGAGCATACATAAAGCACATGTATAATTTGATTTTACTGTTATAATGCAAAAAAAAGGGAAGTAGAAGTGGAAAGGAGATAGTATCAGAAAATGGGAAAAGGGAAGATAAAAAGAGGGAAATTATACCCCATGAAGAGGCAAAGGAAACCTATCATATCTGAGGGAATTTAGGGAGGGAGAGGAATATTGTGGGAATCTTACTCTCATCAGATTTGGCTCAAAGAGAAAATAACAGACATATTTGGTTTACAGAGAAACTTCTCTCACCTCATTAAAAAGTGGGAGAGGAAAAGGGAAAAGGAAAAGAGTAATAAGGGGCAAGTATAAGAAAGGGGAAGGGACTCAAAGGGGGTGGGAAGGTTTCTAAACAGGGATTGCTATGTGAGGCAAATGGTGTCCATAACTGGGGAGGGGGGAAAGGGGGAAAGAAAAAGAAAAGCATTTATTTTCCCTCTTAAAGAGTCAATGTACCTACCTGCAAGACTATTTGAATCTGAATACTTTAGGCCTTCACACAGTATAATAATGACTTATTTCCCTCTATTAGAGTATTCTGAAACACCCTAAAAGCCTGTATATATGAAAGAATATGAATTTGGACAACTGTATCCCATACCAGCTGGCGCTGGATGGCCATTATTTTTGTATTTCTAGACAATACAAACTATAAATATATAAATAAATATGTATATGCATGTGTGCATGTATGTGTGTATACACATACAGATAGATAAATATGCACTATTCACACACTGGCAGGAATATAGAATGAAATTCACCATCTTTTCTTCTTGCCAGTGTAATGAAAGATACATACATAGAAACAGAGATGGATATATGTTTGTATTTGTAAATATCTGTATACATGTATATCTATATATATATATATATATATAAATATATTATGTGAATCTTTATGACATTGGCAGGAAGATTATATAAGCATGTTTATATGTGTGTGTATACATAGAAATCAAAGGTAATTAGATAGTGTTTTTTTTTGTTGTTGTTGTTGGCAAGAAAGTAGAATGGTGGTCACCAACTTTTCCTCTCCTTTGCCAAAGTTAAGTCCCTCTTTAAAACTTATCAAAACAAGCTTCTAGGAAATGTGAATAACTAAAGGGTTAACTGTTGAGGGCATGACTGGAATCAAAATGGTAACTAAAAATAAAAAGTGGAACTTGCATTCATCGTCAGCCTTAGAAAGACTCAATAGGAATAGTGTGGATATTATGGATAGTGACTGTTGGAGTAAGAGGGAAGCATAAATGACTTGCCCTTTTCCAGCTAGGGTTGAAGATTTGCTCTTTGGGTCCTGGGAAGGGTGGAATGAAGTAGCCCAACTAGAAAGCTGTGAACCATTATCCCATGAGATCTTTGGTATCTTGGCCGGCACAATTATTTCCAGCAGAAAGCTGTGAGTGTCTTGATTAACCCTTGTGGTATGTTTGTCCAGGGAAATCTCCCCAAAGGAGGACACATTCTCTTCTCTCCCTCAGAAAGAAAAAGCCATCTTCTGCAGCTTCAGCAGACAGCAGCATCGGTGCAGCAAAGTTAGTAACCACAACAGAAGATGTTGCCATCTCAGCAGATGTTAACTTCAGGGGATGGTAGAAAAGCCCAGGATAGAAGGGACCCAAGGTAGGGGTTGGGCAGTCCAACAATAGCTGCAGAAGCAGTGAAAATGAGTATGATAGAAGCAATTAAGGCAGACTAAGGTGCTGTGTCCAAGAGGGCTCAGAGCCACATTCACATCATTGTGATTATTCCCCAAATATGGAGTTGCAAGGAGTTCAAGAATCCCATGAACCATATACTGCTTAAACTCAAAACAATCTTGCAAGGCAGTCCCTTAAATTTTTATCACAACCTTTCTATTTTAAGGCTTCAAAGACCCTTGGTAAATTTATAATGTATCAATGAAATTCTCTACTCCTTTACTCTACTTCCTTTGGAAACTGATGTAAATGTGTTGCTTTGTCTACTTAAATAAAATAAAACAAACCATCATATGTCAGCTAAACTTTTTGTAGCCTCTCCCAACTTTATTATATTAACCCTCATTTAGTAGGTCCTCAGTTCAGTTACTTACTGGCACATGAAACTTCCAGTCTGAGCAGTCTGAGGAGGACTAAACAAAGCTCTCCCAAATCTTAATTGTCCCCTTTTTATTTATTCTCCATTTGTTCTTTCTTCTTTTCCTTCAATTGTTTTTTTTTATTCCTGTCGTTTTATAGCACAAAAAGTATCAAACACTTGATTATCATAACCTTTTGGAACTTAGTTCTGGTTCATGTCATGATGAGTTACAGGGTAGGGATTTTAGTGAAGGTTCCATTTTACAGATAGGTATTGTTTTTAACTTAAAATATCAGATTTCATATGGTATGCCCAGTACTACAAAGGAAAGAACTTTGGGACTGAAACGCAGGTCTCCTGACTTTAAGCCTCATTTCTTTCTACTATACAACATGCTGCCATTGAGCTAGAATTATGTTGGTTTGGGGAATGTGCAATGTAAATATGTTCTTAATCTGCTTTGACTACAACTCTAAATTGCATTTCAGTTATGAACTTGGAGTCACTGAGGATTCATTTTCCTTTTGAAGGTTAAAATTGTTCCTATAGGCTGTGTTAAATTTTATTAATTTTTAAGGATAAAAGTGGTAATATACACTTGTTTATAAAATTTAATTGAACAATAAATTCTCTGTACTCATAACACATATAAGCAATAGCATTCTTCAGCCTCAGAGCTGAATTATATCATTAAAAAAGCTTTGAACTAAATAACGGTAGATTCATAGCCTCTTTGTACACAACCCAAAATTAAATCAAGGTTGATTCTTTTTCAAATTGAAAATCTGATCAACAAAGGTCTGACACAGGTGATAGGGTACCATAGAAAGTATCTTGAGTGGGGAATAAGGAAATTTGAATTCTATATCTTCTTGCTTCATTTGATTTATCACTTATGCTTCATATTTAAAGCTACCTAAGGAGAATTAAAGAGCATTCTTTGGCCACAGTGTGGGGAAAACATCTTCCATGGCCCAGTAAGGACCAGACTTTCACAGGGCCATATAAAGGCTAAACTTTCACATCCTTATTTGATTAACAATTGTCTTTGGACTCACTCTTCAAGAGCAAGAGTGGCTATATTGTTCCTTCAGAATTTTAGGGATGCCCTTGCAGAGGTAGGGGTTATGATGCAATCAGCTTGAGCCCTAATTCTGTTAGCCACCAGTGACTACCATCCTAATACATTTAAACAATCAACATCAATTAACTGTTACAAAAGGCTTATTATTGTGATGATATAGCAAGAACAGTTAGCAACTTCTGTTAATCCTGGGGATATCCTCTCCTCTATACCTTCTCAGTTTCTGAGGAGAGTGAGCTCAAACTTAAAAGTTGTTTCTAAATAGCATTTGCTTCCACAGAATTCACTTCCATTTGTGGCTAAGTTGATGTGTCCATTGAGTCCTTATCTGAGTTAATACAGGACTGGACCAGAAAAAAACTTTGCTCCCCATTGTTTGACTTTGGGGAAATCCAGCATGGATGTAGTTCCAGAATTCTTGATTATTCTCTAATCTTTTTTTTTTCTTTCAAAGATTGTAGTTTTCTTCAAATTATTTCACCTCAATGGCACTAGGATATAGCAGGGACAGAAACATTATTGGAGGTCAAGTGCTCTCAGTTTTAGACCAACACTGGGAGTGAGACCCCCAACACCCTTCTCCACTCTGGAGGCCTTCAGTAGCGCTTCTTATTTTTCCCACACCAGGAGGCTGGAAAGAACCACAGGTGAGTGGATTGTGCTGGCCAGTGTATTCTGGCTAAGGCTCTATAGAAATTCAGAAAAGTTCCTCTTCTTTAGGTGGCAAACAAACCAGAAACATAACCTGTGCATGCTCAAGTTCACATGGAAATTGTATCATGGTACACCATAAATTTCATAAAGACGAGGCTCATTGATCAATCTACCCCCATTAAATTAGATTAAATTAGAATGAGTTAGAGGGATTGAAGTCAGGAAGATTCTCAAGATACTAGCTGTGTGGCCCTTAATTTCTAAGCAAGTCCTTAACTTCTGCTTGCCTCAGTTTACTAAATTGTAAAGCACCTACCCCCAGGATTATTGTGAAGATCAAATGAGGTAATTGCAAAGTACCTGACCCATAATAGGTGCCATATAAATTCTTATTTTCTTCCCTAGCTTTCATTCTATATCATATGGCTTTGATTATTTTGAGATTCTTTTCCATATGGCATTGGAGAAGCTATTAAAAAGACAACGTTTATCCTCCTTTGGGCCCCAAGTAGGCTGTTCTGGATGGGGAATATGAACATTATATTTAAAACATACCCTGGCCAATTTGCTGATATTGGAAAACTTTTTTTTTTTAAAACAAGAGAGGGAATGATGGGAGTGGGGGGAGAGGAAATGGTAATTCCCATGTGAAAGAGACTGGGAAACCTACTTGCAGAAAAACATGATGATGTAAAATAGAATTTTACATTCTCCTTGATTTGGAGCATATACAAACATTCTATAACTATATCTGGTCAGCTTACCATGTAAGGAAGAGTACGTTTTTGGAATACTGAGAAATGAGATCTTCTGGGATGAATTGCAAGCCCAACCCCCACCTCTTCTCATAATCCCCAAGCAAAAAAAATGTATCAACTATTTGTAAAAGAATACTTTTGCTCCTTCCACAAAGGGAAGGGAAGCAGAAATTTATGCTCAGAAAGCAATCTGCTAAGAAAAACCATCAATGAGAATTAATAATTTACAAAGCCTGAAAGAACCTTAGCACAATTTAAAAAATAATATGGAGTAAAATGAAAGTGAGAAAAGGAGTAATACCTCTGTATTAATATAGGATTAATATTCTGATAATACCTAGAACTCTACACAAGAGAATTATTACAAGAATCTTTGCCGTAACATAACAACATAATGAAAAAAATGAGAAAATACAAGATATAGGAACTTTTTTGAGAAGACAGATCAATCAACCAGTAAGCATTTATTAAATTTTTATAAAATTCTGAAAATACAAAGATAAAAAATCAGTACCGCCCTTAAAGAACATGTAATTGAGAGGGATGTGTACATGTTGCTGTTGTTCAGTCATTTTCAATTGTGTCCCTGTTGGAGACTTGTGCCATTTCCTTTTCCAACTCATTTTATAGATGTGGAAACTGAAGCAGAGTTAAGTAAGTGCCTTGCAGGAGGAGGGAAGTGGTCACATAGGTGCTGAGTGTGAAGGAAGATTTGAACTCAAGATGAGTCTTCCTGACTCCAGACCTGGTACTCTATGCATTATGGAGCCCTCTAGTGTCCCTAAGTAAATGTGTATGTATATAAAATAAATGCAATGTAACACTGAGTGACCAAATGGTGGAAGAATCAAAAAGGTTTTATACATAAAAGGATATTTATGCTAAGACAAGAATGGAATCAGATTTCTTTTTTTTTTTTTTTTTTTTTTGGAATCAGATTTCAAGAAGGAGCAAGTGATGGAAACTTTTAATAAAGCAGAGAACACTTAGAAAACTAAAATAGTGGAACTGAAACACAAAAATGTAGAGATATAACAAAAAAAAATTAGAGTAAAATGGGAAGAATACTTCATGTTTCTTATAACTCAGACTCTTCAGCCTTTATAGCTGGGCTCAGAAAGACAATCTAAGATTTGCTGACCTTCTGGCACAACAAAGAGCCCGTATAACATCTTTGATCAAATCTAGTAGAATCTGTAAGACATTCTCAGAGCGATCCTCAAGTTTACTTCAACTGGGTATTTGTTCACTGAGCTTCAGAACTTTAGGTTCAAAGAAATTATCTCTTAAACTGTGAGTAGGAAGAATCTCACTTATAAAACATTGGTTCAAGTCACTTTCGTCTATTTGTCAATGGTAAAGAATAAAAGGAAAAATTGATAAACTAAAAAGCGAAGGAACAGGGTTGATATTTTTCCTTTTTCAGAAAACCAGATAGGACCATGTCTTTGAAAAAGAAACTCAGCAGAAACACACATCCAAACATACACACATATTAAAATAAGGAAAAGTATATTCACTTATTGTGGAAAAAACCCACCAGGCAAATGATTCATTGCTTATATATCTGGAAGACCAGATGATTATCCCTTACGGACCCCACTGGATCTAATTATAATTGAGTAAACAAAGGGAGGTGTATAATAAATTGCAAAATTGTGAAGATTCTGAGGTAAAAATCAGTACCTCCCCTCAAGGAAGTTATTTTCTAATGAGAGAGCTGTGTATCTGGTAATTATGTGTGCGTGAATGACATATAAAAGAAATGCAAGTTACAATATAGATAGGTATGTGTGCATGTGCACACACAAGACACCTACGTAAGGCATGTTTTCACGAATATGTGCACACAGCATGCATATGTGCATGCACATATATACATGAATGTGTGTGCAAAGCCTGTGCATGCATGTGAACACACCCCAATGCAATATACATATGTACATGTATATGTGTATGGATATATGGACACACAAATGCACCTATATGTACAGGAACATGCTCACATGTACATACATGCATATGCACTGCATGACTATGCATGGTATATGTGTGTGTGGATGCATGCACAACCCATACAACATGCATGTGTGCAAGTGCATGTGAATATGTATGCAATACATGCAATGCATGTGTGTACAAGCATGTGCATGGCTATGAGTGCATGCACATGTGTATGTGTATGCATATACATAAATATGTTTGCATGTTCATGTTCTTGCACTCATATGCACTGTATGACTATGCGTGGTATAGCTGCATATACATATATATACACACACAAACTCATACAATATACATGTGTGCAGGCATATGTGTGTAAGTATGCACACATGTGCACATGCATGTATGTGCAAGCCTGTGCATGTATATGTGTATGAATATATATACACATGTACTTGTATATGTGTGGATGCATGTTCACACAACACACACATACATATATGTGTGCATGTGTCTTGCATGTATATCACATGCACACATATTTGTACAACACATGTGCATTACATATGTACATGCAATGCATTTATATTGTTGCACAAAACACATTTGCATATGTACATTCATGTCTATGCACATATACCTATGTATTGTATAAACATGTATTTATACATGTACATACATATATATATGTATATAATATACATACATATATTTAATAGATAAAAAAGTTAAAGCAATGGATACTTTAGAATTATAAGACTATACATTTCACAGCTGGAAGGAACCTTAGAGACTGTCTAATTGAATTTCACTCATGATACAGATGAAGACACTGACATATGGGGAATTTATTTGACTGGCTGAAGATCACACAGGAAGTGGCTGAGACAGGATTAGAATCCAGGGTCTCTAAATCCAGAAATCTAATGTTTTGTTGTTGTTTTCCCAAAGGTAGGAAAAAAATAACTTTTTGCTTTGGTGTCAGGGATAATAAGAGGGGATTATTCTTGACTACCTTAATGATGAGATTGGGCATTCTACGGAAGGTTAAGAATGGAGCATTTTACTCTGTGATGATTCACTTTCTATTTTTGATGATACAACAGAACCAGGGCTTGTCATCTTATTAATTTATCTTTTGGGGGCAGAGGAAATAATTGGGGTTAAGTGACTTACCCAGGGTCACATAACTAGTAAGTATCTAAGAGTGACTAAACTGAGGTTCTCAACTCCAGATCTGCTAATCTATCCCCTGTACCACCTTTTCAATAGTTTTTAATATGACCCATTGATCTGTTATCAACAACGGAGAGTACCAAGTATGAGGGATGGAGACATGCTTTCTTATTCCAAGTTAGATAAACCCTGTGTAAAACCTCCATTCTTTTTTCTTCTTCCATTAATCGGCTTTTGAACCACCTACCTAGAAACCTTTGTGATTAAAATGTTAAGCAAAATGACAAGGCAAAGAGGAGGATGCTCCAATCTTCTGATGACTACATCTGCATTAACTGCACTATTGAAATTAATTAATACCAAATCATTATCTTTATATGGCAGGCAGATGTTGGGGTTATGGTATTGGTGAACTCTGCCTACTTTTTTTTTATCTAGGGATCAAGAACTGTTGGTTTATAAATTGAGAAACTAAGGTCTCACCCGTCTAGCGGCAGATTGGCTCTGTAATTATCTTTGTAATGGTTCTCCATTATTATTCTATGTAGGTCTCCTACCCACACTTATCAGGTCAGGACATCCTAGGGATCCAGATATGGACCACTTTTATTTTTTTGTTCCTCTAAGAAAAGGCTGGCCATCTGTAGGGGGTTCAAGTTCACTGTTAACTGCTCTGAAGCCTCTGGCTCATTGGGGGGAGAAACTGATACTTTTGTGAGGTTCCCAGCTAGATTTAGGGAGGATTGCATCTGTTTGTTGTCGTTGTTTTTTCTTAAAAAATTTGTTCAATATATCCGCTCTCCTTACAAGACATTCAGCTTCTGGAATTTCATGTTATACCAGATTTCCCGTTTGTCACTTTGCTTGTGCTGTGATGTGCCTAAACTGTAAATTGTGGATAAGAGAATTTTTGATTCTGATCCTAATGGAAATCTATAGACTGTGCCTTCATAGAGAAGCAGCGTATTATTATGTAAGTCACCCTCCCTTGTAGTCTGGTCTTAACTCTGACAATAACCAGCTGTTTACCTGTGAGCAAGGCACTGGAACTGCTTTGTGCTTCTCCTTCCTTTGGTGTATTTAAATACCTACTATGCACAGGGCATAATATTAGAGCCTGTGGTGAATAACACTGACTTTTTAAAGCTCTAATAGGTATATTATGAAGACTTCAAGAAAATTCAGTTCAATGAAACAAACATTTATTATTGTGTGCAATTAATCAGTCAGGAAACACTTTTTAAAATTTTAATTAATTTTTTATACTGTTGTTAATCATATTAAATCAAAAGTGTGCTTGTTAGTCCTTGCCCTCAAAGAATTTACACATTCTGCTGGATCCAAGGCTTTGGGATATAATGGGAAAAAAAAATTCTGGTCCTTAAAATTGAGTAAGAGGAATGAGATGCATATGGGTATATTTGTTGTATGTATGTTTGCATGCATGCATACGTGTGTTTGTGTGTATTTTGGAAGGAAAAGGCACTAACCCGAGGGGATGGGATCAGGAAGGAATTCAAGTGGAAAGTAGAACTGACTTGATAGGAAAAGGGGATATTAGGAACCACTCTTGGGCTCCAATTGCATTTCTAAAATACTACACCTTGTTAATGATTTTTAAAAGTTCCTATTTTCTACCTCTTGACATATGAGGCAAAATTTTCACTTTTCTCTGTGTATTTATTTTTCTTACTCAAAGACAAGCAAAATTTTGTACTTTTATGACTGCAGAATGTAACTAGTGAGGTAATAGTTCAGCTCTACAATATAGACATTTTATTCTCTGAGTTCTTTATGCTTTTGAGTTGCTCCCCTTGAAGGCTGCAGAAATCTGAAAGGCATTTTTTTCAATCATGATGGTTTGGTGGTATCCAAGTCCTGTTTACCTCTGCTCAGTTCACCCCAGGACCCCCCTTTCAAAGTCTTTACATCCATTGTTTGAGGGCCTCTATTTCAGACTGGAGATGTGTGGTTAGGAAGGATGATTTCCTGAAAAGATCAATCTCCACAATCCTATAGGCCTGAGTATTCCCGGGGAAGGAAGGACCTTATTCTCATATCACAGAATCTTAGAAACAGAAGGAAGCTAGAAATCATCCAGGTTGATCCCTTCACTTTACTGGTGAGGCTTTAGAAAGGGGCTAGTGATTTGGCTTCCTTCAAAGATAGGAAGTAGTTGAACTAGGTTTTGGAACAAGTTAATCTAATTTTACATTCTATATTGTCAGTCGTTCTCAAACTTTTGTTTTCAGTATCTTTATCCTATTAAAAATTATTGAGGATCTCTCCAAAGCGTTTTTGTTTATCTGGGTTATATTTATAGACATTTACCATATTGGAAATAAAAACTATTTTTGAATTCGTAGACCCTCTAAAAGGGTTTCAGAGATCCCCAGGATTCTCTAGACCATACTTTGAGAACCACTGGCTACACCATATTACCTGTATGTAAATATACCAGGCTGTTATTCATTGGAAAATTGTTACTCAGTAGTCTTGCACCAGAATATAGGATGAAAGGATTTGCTTGGAATTTGGGGCTCTAGAAAACTAAAATAAGACTCAATCTCTTCACTTTTATTTTATTGATCAGGAAACTTAACCGAAAGAGATCAATGAACTTGTCCAAAAAACAAAGGTATGATTTGAGCTCAGATCCCAGTATTTCAGATCTTCAGTAGCTATTTAGTTTAATCCATAGCTTAATGAGAATTTTTTCTCACAGATTCAGGTGAAGAGGAACCCATTCAAGGAACCCATTGTATTTTTGGATAGTTCTCATTGGGAAAGAAGGCTTTTCTTACATCAAGGCAAAATATTCCTCTCCAAAATTTCTACCTGATTTTGCTTCATGGGACAAAGTAATTCTTCTTCTATATGACAGGACTTCAGAAGACAATTATATTTATCTTAAGTCTTCTCCAGACTGTACCATGTTCCTTAGTCAGTACTCACAGAATATGAACTTGAGGCCCTCACCACCTTTTCTCCAGCCTTTCAGGGGTCCTTTTTTCTATGTGATGGTACCTAGGAATTACTCACAATTCTAGTCCCCTGACTTTAGATGCTTGCTGTCTTGGAAAATTATCTCTGTTATTTCTATATCACTGGAATACTAATTGAAATGGAAATAGCAGTAAATAAACTGACTTTTACTTGTTTAACCCTATTATTAGCATGTAAAAGTAGAAAATAATTCTTGTGCTTGGGAAAACCATCCCTAACATACATTCCACAGCAGAGCAATTGTACCTCTGACTTCTGTATTACCATCAATCCCATCTCATTGATGAGAAAAGTCTTAATAGATCTTTAGGGACAGAGAACATCATTGTTTCTACATTCACACTCAGATAATCCATTGAAATAAAATAAATAGTTGAAGATGGATATTTATTATCTCTGAAATTTGTTTTTCACTTTTATGTTCATGATATGATTTATTTATCAAAAATACAAAAATTGAATTGTTGCACACTTTAAAATGTTCACTTCATTCCTCCCTGTAAATTATGTATTTAGATGTCACTGGTATTTCATAAATTTGAGGAACAGAAGTTACAATAGCATTTCTTCCCTTTTCTGTTCCTCATGCTTAAGTACTGATTCCACAACTGATGTTTTTAAAATACAAAATTAGCATATAAATTATGTCATATAAAGTTGGAGGAAAAGTAACAATATTGCAAGGGAGAAAATATAATTAATTATAGACATGTTAATAAACAAATCATTATCATCAATTATTATTAATAATAATTCCTAGTATTTGCTAGAGAAGCATCTATCATAATTAACTTAGCTTGTAATGATTTATTGCTCTTCATAGCTCATCACCTAAAGGATATTCAGGATGATGATTCATTTTTGTTTCCACTGGATTTGACAATTTTGAAAGGGACCGTGCCCCTGTCTCAGAATTTTAGAATTCAAAATTACCTCAATAACCATCTAATCTTATCCATAAACAAAATGAATAAATGATTACCATGTGTCGGGCATTATGGTAGGTACTGTGTATAAAATTCAAGCAAATAAGACCATTGTCAGGGTGGTTCTGAGCAAGATACATTGAATGCTCATTTATTGGATTCTAGCATCCTAGAAAAATTGTCTCATTTGGATGGGAGGGGAAGGAGTGCAACCTACCTGACAAGTAGTGAGCCATCTGTCTGACACTCTCTATATCTCTTGTCTCTGTGTCTTTCTGTCTCTCTTCATTCTATCTATCTAATATCTGGTTCACATCTCTCCATCTTTTCTATGAGAATAAGATATTTTATCACTTTGCTGAAATCTAGGTCAACTGTATCTACTATATATATGTGTGTGTGTGTGTGTGTGTGTGTGTGTGTGTGTATATATATATATATAAAATTCATCTGGCAGGACTTGTTCTTAATTAAAGAATTCTGACTCTTTTTTGGATCACTGTTTTCCTCATTTGAACATAAACTTTTTAAGGACAGAGACTGTTTTGCATTTAATACATAGTACTTAGCTTAGTGTCTGGTACATGTAATAAGAATTGAATAAATTCCCTTCATTTATTCATTTTTCTGGAAGTGAGCATCCAGGTCCTTAATAATGTGTTTTAGAAGCTAGCTAGATATAAAATAAAACTCCATAGCCAATAGTTTTCTCATTCTATCAAGAAATCATTTTTATTATACATCAGGGTGTCAAGATTTTGTCTTATTTCACTTTCCCCTTACATATCTGTTTTGCTCTTCTTTATACTTTCTATATATGTATGATGGCTCTGCACTTTGTACCTTGAAGACTACATATAATTCAATGAAATGATTTAACATATCTGTTCAGTGTTTACTGTATTGAGGGAACTGTATTGGGTACTAGAGATGTAAAGACAAAAGAAAATATCTTCCTTCAATTGGAGGACAATTAAATTGCTGAGCAGCAATTCTGGTCAGTCCCACCTGACAAGCCCCTTGAAGGATTTCTTTTGTACATCTTTATTGCCTACCTTTCTATTGGAATGATGTATTCAAGGCATTTCACCTCAAAATTCTTTATAAAACAAAGATGTGAGGAACTTAGCAGATGTGTGCTGGACACAGGTGGAAGAAGTGAAAGACGTCCATCGTAGGTATCAAACATCAGATACTAATATGCAATAAATGGCATCAGGGGTTACAACAATATTGTCTGACTCCAGGGCTGGAAAATAGCTGGATAGTAGGTTGAATTCTATATCTAAATCCAAGATCATAGAAACAGGTAGATAGTGCTTTAAAAATTAATTATTAAGCTACACTCAAGAATAGAGGAATTCAATTATCCAGGCCTTATTTTTTTTCTTAAAAATACCTCCAAAGGTGAAACAGTTATGTAGGAAAATAGAAGTCATTTGCTTCTCCAAAGACCTGCCTTTGAAAATATTATTCCCATCCTTTTATTTCATTTATATAGAATAAAAAGACCAGCATTAGCTTTGCATGTTATATTACATTGAAACCTTTCTCAAAATAAAGGCTTTTCCTACACCTCTTTTCTATATACAGAGAAAAGTTGCATGGTAACCACTGTACTTGGAATCAAGAAGAATGGAGTTTATATTCAGCTGTGTGCCCTAGGCAAGTGACTTGACCTATTTAAGTCTCTATTTCCCTTTCTGTAAAATTGTAAAAAAAATACAATAACTACCTTCTAAGCAGGAATGCCATGAGGTTGAAATGAAATAGTGTTTGTAAGATAATCAGCTATCTTTGAGAGTAACAGTGTCTTTCTTTCTCATTCCCCATATTCATCTGGTTGCCCTATCTCTTCAATTCCTTCTCCATGGCATCTCTCCCCTTCTGTTCTGAAGTTATCACCCTTGTCAAGGTGTTATTCAGCTGTGGCCTGAACTGTCACAATAGGATCTTTGGTCTACTTGTTTGTCAATCCATCTTCCACTCAGTTGACAAATTGATAATTTAAAAGCACAATCTGACTATGTCACTCTTGGGTTTAATAGTGACTTCTTGTTGCCTCAAAGAAATCAATCAATCAGGATAAGTAGGTGGAGCAGTGGCTAGAATACTGTCCCTGGAGTTCAAATATGACCTCAGACACTTGCTAGCTGTGAAACTCTAAGCAAGACAATTACCCCCAATTCTCTCCTCCCCCCTCATTGGAAAAATATCATTGAGCAAACATTTAGTAAGTGTATATTTGATATGTGCCTGATACTATGCTAAACACTGGGATTAAAGAACAACTGTAGGAGTAGAGGTAGAAAGGAACTTCAAAGGCCTTTTTAAAAAATTGTTTTTAATTTAGAGACTAAAACAAGCATCTTCATAACATATTACAATAAAAAGATGATTGTATGAAACTGCAAATCTACTATGCATAACTTCCTATTCCTTTCAAAACTATAACAAAATTATCATGTGACTTTTTTTCATTCTTCTCCACCCAAGAGATGGCTACTATTAGACAAAAATAGACACATGCATATACACCTCTACCATATACACATATATACAAACACACATTATATTTACATATATATGTATATTTATTTACTGATCATTTTCTGCTCATTTTCTTCTTCGTCATTTCATAAAAGTGTTCCCATATTTTTCTAAAATCATTGAGCTCATCATACAGGATACCATTCATATACCATAACTTGTTCTACTATCCCACAGTTGATGGACCTCCTTGCAATTTCCAGTTTTTGCCACCACAAAGAGAACTTATATAAACATTTTGGAACATGCAATTTCTTTTCCTTTTTCCTAATCATTTTTGGAAATGATTTTGGAAAACCCCAAAGGGTCAAAGGATGTAAGGATTATTATATTAGTATACATTATATTATATATATACTATATATAGTATATATTATATTATATAGCATAATATTAAATGTTAATATATAATATAGAAAATATATAATTATTATAATATATATTATATTATATATAAATACTATTATATAGTATATATTATATTAGTATATATTGGTATATATTATATATAGCATATATATTATAATATATAGTATATATTATGTTACATATACTATTACATAGTATATATTAATAATAATATATTAGGTATTAATAACTTTGGGGAATAATTTCAGATTGTTCTCCAAAACCATTGGACTATTTTATAATTCCATAAATAAAGCATTAGATATAAAATGATATCTCAAGGATGTTTTAATCTGCATTTCTCTAATCAAAAGTCTTCTAATCCAACTATCTAATTTTAAAGATGAAGAAACTGAGGATCAAATAGGCTAATCAAATTGTCTCAAATCACACAGGTCATAAAAGACAGAGTCTAGTGACCAATTATCATAGACATTCTCAGCAATACATTGGAAAATGCATTCCATATCCAGAGAAAGAGCTATGGAATCTGAATGCAGATCAAAGTATTCTATTTTCACTATTTTAAATGTTTTTTCTTTCTTGTTTTCCTCTTTTGTTCTGATTTTTCTTTTACAACATGACCAATATGGCAATATGATTAGCATAATTGTATATGTATAGCCTATATCAGACTGCTGTCTTGAGGAGGGGGAGAAGGGATAGAGAAGGGGGAACTCAATATCTTATAATAATGAATTTTGAAAAGTATATTTATATGTAATTGGAAAAATAGAATCCTATTAAGTTAACAAAAATATTCATATCTAGATCTTCTAATTCCAAAATCAGTTCTCTTTTTATGTGGAACCTGCATTCTAATGCATCTTTAATGGGGAGAGGTGATGGGTGCATATATATGCAAAAAAAATCATTAGAATGAAAACTTTTGCAATTTTGTGATGAAGAAAGTTCTCCCAAAGAAGGTGACCTTTTGACGAATCTTGAAGGAAGCCAGGATTTTAAGAGGCAGAGATCATGGATCCATAACTTAGCTACTGGTGGTTTGGGTCAAGCTGGAAACAATTTTGAAACCCATTTGCTCTGGGTCTTATACTTTGTATGTGCCAGAGACTAGATTTGATCCAAAGACCTAGATCCAAGGCCCATTCTGTGTTTATTACACTGAACTGCCTAGATGCATTTAAATTCAACAGTCATTTATTAAGCATCGACTATGTTTAGTAGGCTGTACTGGGTACTGGGTATTGGATATATGATCGTACAGAGGAAACAATTCTTGCTCAGAAGGAGCTTATAATCTACCAGATCTATTTGCAAAATAAAGCTAATAATATTTATAATCTCAAGGAGCTGTTGAGGGGATCCAGTGAGCTAATGTGTGCAAAGCAGTATTATGTAATTACAATGTTATATAAATTACAACAAATTACTGCATCATCATAACTAAAGCTATTACTGATTAATTTGGTAATTACTCTCAAATTCTGAAGTGAAATCATACTGTAAGTTACAGGGAAAACTATCCATCTCATAACCACGTGTCATTGACCACCTGGCCCTGCACTGACTTTGGTTTGACCACCTGTAAAATGAGAGTGGGTTTATTAAATGATCTGCGAGGGACCCTCCCATTAGAATTCAAAAACCTGTCAACTCGGATGGAGGAGAACTTACATTTCTTGTAGCCAGACCTCTTCTGTGCCCAAAGAGAAGAGATATATGGCAATATTTAGATAATTCAAGTAAAAGCAAAACATGAACTGCCTGCTAATGAAAAGGGATTATTTTATGTACAAAGCGATCCCAAGCATCTGTTTATGCTGCTCTAATTCACTGGATGATTACCTAATTCTCCACTTAATTTAACATGGAAGCAACAGCCTTATAGTTGCAGCTCCGCAAAGCCGTCATGGACTTTCAAGTGCTAATGAAAAACCAGCTCTAATGAGAGCATTTATTTAGCCACAAAATATCTTGATTTACATTGTTTTTTTTATGGGAGCAAAAGTCAGAGGAAGAAAAGGAGAAAAAGAACAGTTTCTTTTTTGTTCAGAGGGAAAATGATTTCTCTTTTCTTTGATGAAAGCAGCTATTCTGTTTTTAAGTGTTTTTCCCTCTTCAATTAGGTGTTCCTTAAACTAGGAACTCTCAGCTCCTTGTTTGAGGATCTACCTCAATATTGTGATTTAAAGCTTCCAGGGATGGGGAAAACCACAAGTGGTAGTTTTAATGCTCCACAAAGATGATGTTGCCTACTCCACCTCTGAGACCATTCGTAGTGGAGAGTCCATTCCTATTTAATTATGTTGCAGGCTGGAAATGCAGAGTATTTTCACCCTGCCAAATTCTGGAGAATCCCTGCCTTATAATAAACCAGTGAGAGAGGCCCTTGGCCACCATTACATCTGTGACTGCCAATGATACAGGAATTAAAGTCAACATCGGTGAGCCATGGAGCTGTTCTGAAATACATTAAAACCTCACTTGTCCAGAATGCCTAAAGAATAGGGTATTTTAGATACCATAAGGCTAATTAATTAGTGGTAGGATTTCTTCCTTCCTTCCTCCCTCCCTGCCTTCCTTTCTTTTTCCCTTCCTCCCTCTTTTTCTCCCTCCCTCCCTCCCTTTTTCCTTCCCTCCTTCCTTCCCTCCTTTCCTCCCTCCCTTCCTTCCTTCCTTCTTTTCTTCCTTCCTTTTTTATTTTCTTCCTTTCATTTTTTCACTTTTTTTTTGCTTTTTATAGCAACCTTCCAAAACTGTTTTAAATACCTCTCTGACCTAATAAACAGTATATTGAACATACTTTAATCTTTTATTGAAGAATCGAGAGCCTCAATATGGTTGATTATGTGAAGTAATTTTGTGAGGTACTGGACTTTGATTTGTACCAATCTCAGGACATATCTCTATAACTGCTAGCATTAAAGAAACACATAGAGAAAGAACCATGATATTAATTTTATTTTGTTTACCTCTTTAACATAAAACGTGATAAGGAAAATATGTAGCAATGTTGTTTATTGTTCAGTCGTTTTTCAGCTGTCTGATTCTTTGTGAGCTCATTTGGGATTTTCTGGGCAAAAAGAATAAAAAAGTTTGCCATTTTCTTCTCTGCTTCATTTTGCAGATGAGGAAACTGAGGCAAACAGAGTAAAGTGACTTGCTTAGGATCATATAGCTAGTAAGTGTCTGAGACCAGATTTAAATTCACGTCTTTCTGATTCTCAGTCTGAGACTCTAGACACTGTACTACCTGATGACAATAGTACCAGTCAATTTCCTGCAAAATTAATAATTGTATCAAAGGCTGAATAGAGAAGATATGAAGGTACCTTAGAAGCCACTTAGTTCAACCATTTCATTTTTCTTATCCTTAAGAAATATCACCATTTCTATCTTTATCAAGGCTTTTCAACTTGAGCAACATTGTTTTTTTCTCATATTTCACTGATTCAACAAATATTTAGTGAGTCCCTCTGCATAAAAGACTATGGAAGGCATTATAGGGAAGGAGAAGGAAATATGACATAGAGCCTACTATGTATGTGCCAGTCGCTATGCTACATGTTGTAGTCTCTCCTTTGGTACTCACCACAGTGCTAGAAAAAGATAAGAATCTGAGGCTGGATTCGAAAGCAGGTCTTTTGATTTCAAAATCAGAACTCTTTTCATCTTAAAGAATGTGCGACTTCTGCAGTTGGCCGTGTGAAGATTTTACTGCAGAACCTCAGAAAAGCAAAGTGATTTCAAAATATGTACCACTAAAGTTTTTAAGTGGCTGCCCCCAAAGTGATGATTTAGGGTGAAACGACTTTACAACTTAATAGAAAGAGTTAGGGATTGTCTTATAAAGAAGGCACTTAACTTCATGGGAACAAAATTATAAATGGTGATTGGCTGAGAGATCATTTTATGGCAGTTGTGTTTATATTTGAATTTTCATGAAGACAGGTAGATTCATTTAAAAAAATAACCCACATAATTTTAGTAGAGTTGCTTGATATTGTGTCTAGTATGCTGAACTTGGAGTCAGATTGATATAGATTCTATGGCTTACTAGCTTTGGGACCATGAATCATTTAATCTTAGTCTCAGGCAGTTCTCAAAAAATACAAGTAAACAGATTATAATATGTTTAGCATTTAAAGCAATTCATGATCTGGCTCCAGTCTACCTTTACAGACTGATTATACATATGGCATCTTCTTGTGAATTCCACAGTCCAGATAAGCTGGTGAATTAGCTGTTCCTACACAACATTCCATTTCCTACCTCCATGCCTTTGCATGAGATATCCCCATCCCTGTCATGTTAAAATGTATTCCCTTCTTGTTTTACCTTTTAGAATCTCCAGCTTTCTTCAAAGCTTAACATCCTTCAAAGCCTATAAAACGTCATATCTTCAATCCTACATGAGTGTTTTCAGGATTCTCTGAGCTTCTGATCTTTCTATCCCCAAGGGACCTTTACCTGATTTTATATTTACTCTTATAAGTCTCTTCATAAGTACTTATATGTGTTTGTGCTGTTAGTTATGATAAAATATAAGTTCCTCGATGTGAGGGATTATCTTTTTGTCAAACATTGGGGGAATAGTGTCTGGCATATTATAGGTACTTAGGTAAGTCTTGATTAATTGATTTGTGTTAAATGGAAGGAGTTCACAAGAGTCATTAGTTATTGATGTGTATTTCCAATAGTGGTGATGATGGTTCTATGTATAGATTGGATATTCTATTAAATCACAAAATTCTTGAAATTAAGAATGGGGGAAAATAACTCTCATGCATCTTCAAAAGTGGCATTTTGAATAATCCATTGACAAAAGTGGATGGATTTTCCCACATAGTAGAACCTTCTTCCTTTCATTTCAAGCTCATAATTTCCATTTTTATGCTATCGTGACCTGGATTTACTGGTAGCTCCACGATGAACAACAGCATCAATGGTAGGCAGAACTAGTTAACTTAAAAATGGCTAAATTCACCTAATACATGTTTGCTGATTTTCGACTAAAATATTCCATTCTTTCTGCTGACATTTTCAGAAAGATCCACTTTATTTCAAAGTTTTGTTGGCATTTCTACTTTCTTCATATCACACTATTTTCTGCTTAAACATTTTATTTGGCACTCTCTCTCCACCCCAGCATAAGAATGAATTAAAATGCTCTTGTAGCAAAGAAAAATGCCTAATCAAAACCAATGACAGCAACCTTATCAGAAAGAATATCTGTCATTTCTTATCCACAGTTCACCGTCTCTTCAAGGAAAAACAGGAGATGAATTATCTTGTGTCTCTTCTATAATTGGTGATTACAATAATTTAACTTTCATCATTATTTTAGTATCCTCTTCATTTACACTATCATGATCATTCTATATATTGTTTTCTTGGTTCTCATCACTTCATCCTTCATTAATTTGTATAAGTCTTCCCAGAAGAAACATTCATTAAAGTCTATTTACTATTCTAGAGTTCTCATCTATGGCCCTTTAAGCATAAAAGCATTTTTGTCTACATTTTTTGAGGGGACTATAATTTTTCTGCACAAAGACTAGCTCAATTGGACAAGTGGTGAAAAGTTTAATGGCTTCCACATTTCCATACAGAATTTTCAGTGTCCCTCCCTCTGCCTGCCTGTCAGTCTGCTTGCCTGTCTGTATGTCTGACTGCCTGTTTGCCAGTCTGCTTGTCTGTCTGTCTGTCTGACTGCCTGTTTGCCAGTCAGCTTGCCTGCCTGTCTGCTTGTCTGCCTGTCTACCTGTTTGCCTATCTGTCTGCCTTCCTGTCTGTCTGTCACACACACACACACACACACACACACACACACACACACACAACTTTTGAGCGTAACGAGTCTCCACATGGAAAGAAAGACCTTTCTGTGCCGGCCTTTGTTTAATAATTGACCTCTTCCAAATACTGTTCAGATTCCTTAGCTGGAGAGCAGAGTTCTGTGGAGGGTTGCCCAGTTCAGACATCAATACCATCCTCTGAAGGGGAAAAAATAGCAGCACAATTTTTGATTGCAAGAAAATTATAGTCTTTCCTTCACTGTAAATATCCCCGACACTGTAAGGTAGGCAGAGAGTTGTAAAATGTCTATCTTTCAGAAGCTGGACAATAAAGAGAAAAATGAACCTCATCACAGGACATTAATGTGCGCTGAAAACAAAATGTTCAATAAAAATTATTAATTGCTTCTAGTTGCTCGTTTTTCTTATTTATGTGGGTGATATATATCACCTGATTCCCTGTACCCTTAAAGATGAAAATATAAAACCTATTATGAGAAAAGAGCCTTAGTAAAAGTCAAGATATGTTAGCTCCTCAGTTCACAAGAGGGAGATAGCAGATAAACACTGCATTTTCTGGGTTATCCAAGGATTAACAAGGCGAGTCAGCCAGCCTTAGCAAATGGTCCCGTGAATCTGGAAGCCTTAACTAGCCAAAGAATCTGAGGAGAGTTGTTTAATCTCTGACTTAGACAATAGACAAGATGGGGAAAAGTGAACTTTAGGTACTAGACGTGGCAAGTTCTGAATCACGGGATTTTCAAATTGGAAAGACGCTTAGGGGTCACTTAATATATTTCCATTCCCCCACCTCTTTTTTAATAGATGAGGTGAAAAAAAATGAGGTGATTCAGGCCAGTAGGTTGCATATATTACCTTGTGTTCCCAGGTTTTTAAATCATGTCTGTATATTCTGCCTATTTTCATTGCATTACCTCTTAGAAAAAAAGGAGATTTCTTAGTCTAAGGTAACATATGCGCAGTGTTTTGCAAGCATTACAATGCTATGGAAAAGCCAGTTATTACAAATTCTAGCTATTTTGTGATAGCTATATTATATTCTAGATGTTATAGAGTTGACTGCTCCAAGATGTAGATCTGTGTTTGGAAGTCTTTAAGCAACTAAATGATGATAACTTCAGAGAGGTTGTAGAGGATATTTTATTTGAGTATGAATCCAACAAAATGGCATCTGAAAGTCACTTCCTACGCTAAGATTCTATGATGTGTCAAAAAAGGATAAAAATTAGGAATGCTTTACTTTTTACATCAAATTCCTATTTCCTATTTCATTTACACAATTCCCATTTCCATATTAAATATTTCCATATGTACTGAAATATTTCCACATATACCGAAATACTGAGAAAGACTCTCAATCAGTTGGTAAATTGTCATAATCAAGCTTGAATGATTTCTCTTTATTTTAGAAAATGGATAGGTAGAAGGGTCATTAGTCCAGCTTCTAGCATATGTCAACATTGAATGAATATTGTTTGAAAAGGAACATGACTGGTTCAATCTAATTCAAATCTTGGTTTTTTTTTTTTCTGTTTAGCATTTGTGTGACCATTGCATCATTTCCTCTCGAAAGACCTCAATTCTTTATTTTAAACATAGGGGTTAGACTAAATGATCTCAAAAGTTCCTAAATCTGTTTTTCCTTATGTGAATATAACGAATCTATAAGAAACATCAATCTGAGATGAATTAAAACTGATAAATGAAAGAAAGGCAAGATACCAGATTTGTATTCCCCCAAAGCTTCAATAAACCAAGTTAGGAAATTAGCAATATTTTTCCATCAAGAAAAGTTAGTTCGCTTTCTTTTTTTCTGAGGTGAAAGGCTCTCAACATAATTGGAGAGGTAACAGTGATATAGTTCCATTTGTGAAAGACTAAAATTATACAAATTTTTTTTTAACATCAGAGGGGGTTATTTGTTTTTTTATGAAGATGTTTCATAGCTAATGAATTTTGAAACTGTAAATTATGAACCAAAAAAACCCTGTTTATTAGCATCTGGGTTGTAGGTAATGAAGGATGTGTCACAGTTGATGTCAGGCAGCTGTGTACCAAGTCCAGCAGAGTATTGAGACCTCTTTATATGGAATTGAAGACTTTGCCAGATCAAGTTTGTTAGGAAAAAAGCAAAGTTTCTTGTTGAAGGTTCAAAATAAATAGAAAATGCCACTGTTTTATCAAAGTGGTTTTGCCTTGGATATTAATGCTTCTAAAACCCAGCTGAGGACCAAACATCTGAGGGATGGGGTCAGAACACTATTAGGTGATATAATTCAATTCCCCTCTGATGCTAATTATTTGTATGATCCTGGCAAAAGGTTTAAACTCCATTAAGTTTATTTAAGTCAAAATTAAGGATCTTTTACTATGTGTCCTTAGGTCCTTTTGAGTTCTGAAAAATAAATAATTCAATAGACATTTACTTTCTAATCACCTACAATGTTTAAAATACTTAATACATTAGAGAGTCTTTCATTAAGGAAATCAACATAGAGTTCTTTCTCTATTAAAAGTGTTTTGTTGTATTATGGTTGTTGTTCAACATTGTTATTTAATACATCATGAGAAACTCCTCTCACTAATGGAAATTAGCAACATCATTTATGACTTGAAGTTTTTAAGAATTGCCTGTGACACTAAGAAGTTAAATGACTTCTCATGGCCATCCACCTAGTAGTATGTGTCAGAGTGAGAGTTTGCCCATGGCCTCCAAGGCTACCCTGCTATCTACTATACTCTGCAACCTTTTATGAGCCATTTTGAACTTTATTTTGTCCTCAAAATTCACGACATATTAATGTATTTTTAGGGCTTTTAAATACTTTTGGTACTTCAATGTTCCCTTTCCTTTCCCCTTCCTTTTCCTTTTATTTTGAACCAGGATTATGATAAGAAAATTTCCTTCATTCATGACCAAAATCTGCTCTTCAATTGATTGTTTTATATTATTTTCCATGACCAAAAATACACATGAAAAACATTTGATCCTCTGGGGATTAGTTAGCAGCTGAACAAGACCAATTCAACCAAATGAGGAATATCAATGGATTCAGACATCAGGGGAAGAAGAAAACTAAAATAAAGCAAATTCTGGGCCCACCTAGACATCTCTCGTGTTGGACGACAGCCTTTAATTTTATTATTGTATTTTTCCTTCCTTGTGTTTCATCTCTGTGGGTCTCTAAAGTTAACAAAGATAGAAACAGACTGAGTGAAAATGGTTGATCAAAAGAATTGTATCAGGAGAACTGTTATTTTAGGCTCTGGCCACATGGTGAAGCTTGATTCCAAAGCCAGATTCCTAAAAAGGCTAGAGTTTGATTTAGATAAATGACAAATCAATGGGCTTTTTAATTGTTGAAAAAAAAAAGTTTGTGTGTGTGTGTGTGTGTGTGTGTGTGTGTGTGTGTGTGTGAGGGAGATGGATTGGAAGAGAATTAAATTTTAAAAACTTTATCTTGAAACTATATTTCCTTGTCACTTAATTCCACTCCCCATCCCCACCTGTATCTCACCCCCAAAACCGTTTTGAAGATCTCTTTACTAAAATGATTCTATTTGTGGGGAAAATGTAAATCCAGGCAGGCTAGTGAATCATATTCTTCCAGGTTTTGATTAAAAGATTTTTCTGTAAATTTATGAGCTTGCATTCCTGTGTTGTTTTATTAGTCTTGCTTTAATAGCAATTCAAGAAGGTTGTTATCCAGAACTGAGATGTAGTTATCATGGATATTATTCCCTTCATTATTGAATCATGCATTTCAATTAGTTTTTACAAGAGACACCATTCATCATAGCCATATTGTTTCCTTCATCATCGTTACAGTGCTTTTTATCAGTACATTACATTAGGCTAACTTTACCTTGATTTTATTTCTTTGCTTATAAATCTTGGGCTCAATAAAAAATGTTGTGGAAGGATCAGATACTTTTAGCAACCATTTATCTCCATCAGAATATTTCATCTTTTGATTTTTTTTGCAGTAGTATTCCATGTTTGTAAAATTCTACCTCCAAGGGTACTTACTAGCTTGAGCCTAGAACTGAGGAGACTATAGATAAATTCCTTAAAAAATCTTTCACTTCTGATTTAAAACTAACATTTAGCACTAACCTCCACCCCTCAACACTTCAGTCTTGCTCAAGTGACTTAAAATCTATTTTAATGTTTTATTGTGAATCAATCACCATCATATAAAGAATAAAGAAAAAATGAATTATTTGTCCTCTTGTGAAAATGTTATAGAGCAAATGAATTCAATTGCATATTCTCATATTGCTTACTTCAGTATTTCCTTATTATTTGCTGTCTTCTCTTCTTTTCCTTTGTTTTGCTCATATTTTCTATAGGATGAAAAATGTAAGTAAATTCAGAAATGAATAAGTGACTGAGTAAATGAATTAATGGATATAGGACTATATACAATATAGTTTTATTAATTGACCTGTTTAACTCTTTTATTTCATTACGATACCTAGGTATGTGTCTCTCCCCATCTATTAAGGCCTTTCTAGTGAATGAGTTGTAGATACATATACATACATATGTTAATATGTGTATTTGTATTACATATATATAATATAGGTATGTATGTATATGTTACATACATATATAGAAGTTATTTGAAAATTTGTTTTTAATCAACAAGTATTTTTATTAAGTGTCTTTTATATGGCCAATACCATGCTAAGTACTGTGGAAACAAAAACTAAAACCTACATAGATAGAAACACATATATCTGTTTGTTTTATTTCAACCTGTTCCTTATTTAGGAAGAAAGGCAGTCAAAGAGAAAAAAAATAGACAAAACAGAGTTTATAATTGGCATGTATTAAAAACAAAAAGTGTGGCCATCAGTATTTCTCTTTTTAAAATTTGTGTAGAAATAAATTGAAGCAAAGATCTCCTTTTGAATAAATTGTACATATATTCTCAAGATAGGCTCAACTTTTAAAGGTATTTTTTTCATTATCAAATCCACACACAGGTCTAAGAAACAGAAATTCTTCTTAGAGACAGAGACCTTAAGTTGACATTGATTTTAATAATTTAGTGGATTCACTTAAAACTAAAACTGTGTGTGGTATATCAAAACCTTCGGAAGTACATGCCCATGAGAGAAAACACTGTTTCCTCATCTCACATCTGTTAAGTATACTTTCAAAGACCAAAAATACTGATCAAGAGAGTCCTTCTGATCTGACTTTGTATGTATGTTAATTTTTCCCCTATTACATACTATATCCGAATCTTGTTTTTACCAAAAAACATATTAAGAAAGCACACTGAGTTTTAAAAATTGTTTCTGTAAGTCTGTTCCTCCTATCTAGGCTCCAATACTGTATTGGAGCTCTGCTATTTATCATATCATTTCTACGGTACCAGGAGATATCTCCAGAGAAAACCAGGTGCATTATAAAGTTAAAGTTTCACCTGTCCCAACACATGTGCACATAGGCGTGCTCACACACAATCTCCTATCTGCTCACAGAAAAGACAGATTTGAGAATCACCAACATAAACATGGTAATTAAATCCTTGGGAGCTGAGGAGATCACAAAGTCAAAGTAGGATAGAGGGAAAAGAGAAGAGGGCCCAGGAAAGAACTCTGAAGAATACGAGCAGTTATATGTTGGTCTGAAGGAGTACCAAGCAAAGGAGACAGAGGAGCAGGCAGATAGACAGGAGGAAAACCCAGAGAGAAAAGAATAGCAAGAAGGGGAGAGTGATCAACAGTGTGATAGGCTGCAGAGACATCGAGGGAAAGAGGGTTGAGAAAAGGCCAATGGATTGGCAGCTAAGAAATTATTAATAAAGCAATTTTGGGGAAATAATACCAGAAGCTGGATTGAGTTAACAAGAGTGAAAGAGGAGAAAGTACGTTTCTTTTATAATCTATTCCTCCTTACCTCCCTTCTTCTGTAGTAAACTTTTCTTTCCCTCCCAAATGGGTAAAAGAAATCAGTTCTTCCCGTCCTTGCATCCTATATGTAGGTTGGAACAGCTTGTGGCAAGACTCGGGGGTGATTAAGAACATTAACAGAGTGATAGAAAGGATTCCTAAGATTATAGATTTAGTGCTGGAAGATATTTTAGCAAATAGTCCAATAAACTCATTTTACAGATGAGAAAACTAGACACAGAATTTATCCGACTTGCTCAATTCAACATAGTAACAAAGCTAGGATTCAGATTTGGGATTCAAATTTTGATTACAAATTCTGATCCTTGCTATTATCACTAGGTATCCTTTATGCCATGCAAGAAGACACAAGCTTTTAGTAATCCTATCTAGTATTTCACAGAATTGTATGAATAATTAAATGTCCATTCATTCAGAATGGATAGCAAGTGATGGTCAGCAAACAGTAAAGCAAATTTTGATTCATTTTGCTATGTGTTTATTCAGCAAAGAAATTGAATTAAAAGACCATGAACTTATATGGAAGATAGATTAAACAACTCATAAAAGACATTGACTTGCATAGAAGACATTTCATCTTCCTTACCATCTGGTAAAGGTGTTTTTCTTTTTTTTCTCTGCCCTCAATGGAATGAATAAAGCTGACCAATATTTCTTATGTACTTGAAACCATCTCTGGTTCTTTCCAATTGCTTTTGAAAGAATAAGAAACTCCATACCTATCTTCCATGCTTAAAATGCTCTTACCCTTCACCTCTGCCTCCTGAATTTCCTGACTCCCTTCATTTCTATTGTCCATTTTATTCTTCTACTTTATTCTCATAAAAGTCAGAGGCTTTTATGGGATCACAATGATAATCAGCATCAGAAAATCTTAGAATTGGAAGGGACCTCAGCTGCTATGTGGTCTAAACCATGCTTGAACAAGTATTCTGACTATAATGTGCTAGACAGGAAGACATTTAGTTCATACTTTAAGATTATCCATTTTATGAATTTGGGAAGCAAAGATTGTATGGAAAAAGTGAAGAGAATAAGTTTGATACTTTGAAATATAGAAAGAACATTTAAATATATATATATATATATATATTTAAAAATTTCTACTATGTCCCAGGCACTGTGCTTATTACTTTCCAAATAATTCATTTGATCTCACAGTAAGGCTGAGTTGTTAACAGTATGCTTATTTTCCAATTGAGGAACCTGAGGTAGACATTAGTCAAATGATTTATTCAGGGTCATATAATTAGTAAGTTTCAAATTCTTCTTGAATTTGGACTCAAGTTGTCCTAATTTTCACTGTACCATGTAACTGCTAATGCATGCTGAAATGTGTGTATGTATATATATACACACACATATACATATATACATATAATCTCCCAATGGAGATGTACTGGAAGCATTTGGATATAGAATCCTGGAAGCAAAGAGAGGTTGCCTTTTATTCTTCTCTGCCATACAAGCCCTTTTCAAATACAAGACCACATCAAAAGTATACATTGACAATGGATGGAATGCCGTTCCAGAATTTTATTTTTCACAACAGAATACTTACAGTGGAAAAGCAGAGGTCCTTTTATCCCCAACAGAATGTAAGCTTTTTGGATCGTGGAACCATTTTGTCTTTTATCTTTGTGTATGTCAAATATAGTGTCTTGCCCAGGATAGGGACTATTTAATTGAACTGATTTAAAATCAAACTGTTTTTAGGTTCATTTGGAGAAATTACTTTTAATTGTTTGTAAGGATTTACAGAAATCCAAGGTCTTCAGTTCAAATCTTACCTATAAGGCTTATATGTGACCCCAGGAAAAGTCATTTACCCAATTTGAGCCTAAATTTCTATACCAACTCTAGATTTGTGATCCAATGGTCAATAAGTCCATAATGCTGGACTTGATTATTCAAATCCAATAAAAACAAACATCCATTTATGGTACTATATACTTTGAAAAATCTAGATTTAGTTTTTCTTGTCTTCATTGCCATTTCTGCCCATGTCTTCTTTGCCCTCTTTGCAAGGGTACATCCTTGGAAAATAATCAAGAGAATGATTTACAGAAATATCAAAGTTAATGTTATTACTGTAGATTAAAAAATTACCTCACCACCAAATGATTTTTTTGTTCTCTTCCTGACCACCTAAATGAATAAAAGGGTGATAATGACATTCTCATTATTTTGGGAACACATTTGCATCAGTAATGAAAGAGTTCCAAAAGGGCACAGACACCATAGAGGCTAACATCAGTATTAATTGAAATTGTTTGCTTGATTAGATAAAACATGCAAACGTAAACTGCTCATCTCTTCAGGTTGTATATCTGTTCTCATTTGAATGAAACTCAAGAATCAATTGTTTCTCTAAAAGTAAAATGCCTTCCTGATAAAATTTTAGAAAATTATTTTTAAAGTCATAATTCTATACCCATACTATAAAGAGATTTTATATATAATATATATGTGTGTATATCTATACATATGCAATATATATGTGGGTTTGTATCTGTGTATATGTTCATATGTATAATATAAAAACACAATTCAGTGTATCTAATATTTTTTCTTTTCTCTTATTTCTTAACATATATTAATATCAATATGTCCCATTGATATCAATATATCACATTATGTCTCTTAAGCCTGCTTTCCTGCCTTTGTACTTATGGTTAGTTCACTATGCCTTGAAAGTTCTTTTTTTTATATTTGACTTGTGGGATTCATACCAATTGTTCTTTTATCTCCCTTCTGTTTAGATATGTGATTTCACAAAATTACAGAATTTTAGAATTAAAAGCTTACTGAGCCACAATGTAGTATAATAAGGATCTGAAATGGAATTCCCCATATAATCTACATAACAAATAGCCATCCAGGACTCTATTTAAGACTTCTAAAAGGTGAAGAATGAGGACTACTCATGGTATCTTGTTCCACATAGGAAGAGAATTCATTGTTATGGAAGATTGTCCTAAATTTGCCTCTTGGCCATTTATTCTTGGTGTTGCCTTCTGGAAACAAACAGAAAAAATCAGATCTGTCTTTCATATGACAGCCCTTCAAAATACTTTAAGGCAGTTATCTCTCTGGAGTTCTAACTTCCTCAGGCTTAATATTCCCAGTGTGGTCAATGGATTCTTATATGATGTGGACTAAAGGCCTTTGGTCATCCTGGCAGTCTTCTCATGCTCTGAAGTTTATCAGTGCCTTCCTTTAGGCACAGATAAAGTTTGGGTTAGTCAGGGCCACATGCTGCTAGGAACACCCGTGGTCTTTTCTAAACTGGGTGGACAACACTAAACCCAATACTTTCTAACATAGTTTGCTGATGTAGGGAACTTTAGATTGGGAAGTTTTTTTCTGCTGATACAGAAAGACATTTATCTTCAAGTTATTGTCTAAGGGATTTCCCCAGAATATTGGAAAGTTGAGTGAGCACACAACTTGAGATGAGTTGCTGCTGTTGTTCCTTTGGGTTTTTTTTTTTTTTGTACTTCTACAACATTTAAATCGTTTTTGTCTTGTTGCTTCCAATATTTTCTCCTTAACCTGGGAACTTTGAAAGTTAGCTATGATATTCCTATTCCTGTAAACTTTCCTTCTAGAATCTCTTTCAGGTGATGATTGTAGAATTTTTTTTTCTATTTCTGCTTTGTCTTCTTGTTCTAGAACTTCAAGGCAATTTCCCTGTAATTTTTGGTAATATTTTATCAAGATTCTTTCTTTTTATCATAATTTTCAGATAATCTAATTATTCTTATTTTATCTCCTCAATGTGTTCTCTGATCACTTGCTTTTCTGATAAGTTGTTTCATTTTCTCTTCTTTTTTCATTCTTTTGACTTTTTTTTTAAATTTCTTTCTGTCTTAAAACAGCATTAGCTTCCTTTTGTCCAATTCTAGTTTTCAATGACTTATTTTCTTCTTTAAGTTTTTGGTTCTCTATATTAAATTGATTGATTTTCCATAATTTTCTTGATTTTCTTAAATTACTCATTTCCCCTCTCTAATTTTAAAAATGCTTTTAAAATTCTTCTAAGAAGTCTTTTTATGCTTGAGACTATTTGACATTTTTCACTGAAAAAAGAGTGGCTTTTTTAGCTCCATTATCTTCCTGTGAATATGAATCTTCTCTATGAATGAATATGATCTTTTCTATCCCTTGTACTAGCCTTGTATGGTAGCATTCTTTTTCTTTTGTTTACTAATTTTTATTTAAATTTGCTTTGTTTTATTTTTAGCAGCTATTAGTATGATCAAGTTTCAGTCCTAAGATAAGAGAAATAATGTTCCAAGGCTTAGTCCTTCTTACTGTTACTTTCTAAGGTCTATCCCAGGGCTCAAGTTTGTATTCTCTCCTCCACTCCCATGCTGTGGCTGGAGTTACGGGTCATACTTTCCTTTCCTATGACTTTAAGCCCAATGGTATCTCTGGCAGCTGCAAACTTTAGCTGTCCTATTTTTTTTTTTTTTAGTGGGGACTGCATCAGGGACTGTGTCCTGCTGGTGCTCATAGTCCCCTACTGCACTCACCATGCATTTTCCAGGTGTGTGTTAGTTTCCTCTCCTCAGCAGCAGCATCCCAGCCTGGAACTTGTCTGCTCAACATAGCTGTGCTTGCATTCTTGGACAATGGAAGATCCTTCCTCCTTATACCTCAGTGTCAAACCCTTATACTGTCCTGAGGGGAACCTTAGGCTGAGCTGCCTTCCAGCTCCAGCTGCCCCACTTCTGGCTGTTTGTTGATTCTGCAGAAATTGACCTGGAGGTGTTTGCACTTTACTCAGCCCAGACCTCTTCATCCGAAGTTAGATCTTTGCAGGACTCTTCTTAGGTTGTTTTAGAACAGCTGCTTTACTCTGACTTTTGTTTATTTCCGCTGCTGAGTAAGCCCTCTGAAGCAAAGTTCTGTCTTTTTCTATGGAGGAAATTTGGGGAGCAGAAAGATTTCTGTCCTACTCCACCAGCTTCCCAGACAATAAACTTTCTACTAACTATACCTCCAATTAGAAGTGGGAGCAGTGTTTTGCTCTGGAGAAGTAAGAGTCTGAAATAGCATTCTAAAACTCCTCAAATGTAATCTCTGAAAAAACTGATGTTTCCTCACCAGTGCAAGGTGGGGCTTGAACCAGCATGGAGTTCTTAACCTTTCTTGTGTCGTAGACCTATTTGGGAATCTGATGGAGCCTAAGGACCCTTTTGCAAGAAAAGAGTTATATTTAGAAGCATAAAATAAAATACATGGAATTACAAAAGAAACCAATTATATGGAAGGATAATTATCAAAATATTAAAAAAAAGATGCAAACCTTAGAATCTGCACACTAGAGTATCTGATACTACATTTTTTTCTAAATTCTATGATATTTTAATATCAAATAGAGAAAGTTTTAAAAATGAAATAGTATTCATAGATTTAGAGGAATAAACACATTTGGAATTCTTGATTTTAAATATTTAATAGTCAACATTTTTCCTAGATTTGTTACAAAAGGGTTTTTTTGGAAAGGTTTGGTTTCACAATTTATGACAATGAAGATATGCATATTAGTCTCCTAATCATTAAATTGATTTTCTCCTCAGGTAAAACATGCTTACTTTTCAATGTCAAAATAAAATCAAATACTTTCTCTCATTTTTAAAAGATATCTTTTCATTTTTGTAAATCATTCAAAATGAGTTATTCATGTTGCGTCTGAAATATCCAGGAAAATCAATAGTGTTTTGAATGATGTACCAAAGAAAGCATAATTTTGCCATTTTCTAAATATGTTTCCATTAAAAGGAATAATATAGAGACTTGTTAATGTGATAAGCTGAATAAACTTGAATTTTTACAGCTAATTAATTCACAAAACTATTAATGCACTTGGACTTCCCTTACTGGAAAGGATTCTTGTGGCAGTAATTTGATATTTTTTCAATCCACCAGAACTCAGAGTTCAGCCTGTGGGGCAGGTGCCTAACTGGCTTCCCTGGCATTCTAGCATGTTAGGGCCCATCAGAGCCAAGTCAACAAGCATTTATCAAACACCTTTGGCCTTGTTCCTTCCCTGAAAAGTTTTGGCCAATGAATATTACCTCACACTACACTCTAGGCTGTTCATTTTCTTCCATACACTCAGGCTCTTGTCTTTGAACCTCAATTTGCCTGATTGTCCATCTCAGTAAGCATCAGCATTGTTGTGGAGCATGTATACCAACAATCTTTTCAAAGGTAAACTCCTACAGGGAATTCCATATATCAGTAGAAGAAACAGATTTATATTACTGAAACACAAATCCATCTGCTTCCTAAAATACTCTAGTATTCCAATGGGTATCAGCATAGTCATTTAATTCAATTCAACAAATATTTACTAAGTGCTTACTGTATACCAAGCACTAGTCTAAGTTCTGGGTTTACAGAGAGACAAAAGGCAAGCACTGTCCTCAAAGAGCATTCCCTCCAGTTTGCTCTGACCCATGCTTGCCTCCCCCTTTTTTCCCCATAAATTTATGCAGTGGACTGGGGATTTTCCTTGTTCTGACATCTCATAACTCTCATTCATTTTACTCATCCATTCTCCAATGACACCATTTTTTGAAGTTCTTTGAAATTTCTTAAGTTATATATTGTAGCTAGTTCACACCAATCAGGACCTTTTCTATTGCCTAGTATGGAATAGTCAATTTGATGGGCTTTGGGGATCATGTTTTATTAGTTGCAAGAGACCCCAGAGACCATCTAAGCCACCAGATCAGAGGATAATGATAACCTCAAATATATGTATAATACTTTAAAGTTTGGCAAAATAATTTATATAAATTTTCTCATTTAATCCTCACAACAGTCCTGTGAAATAAGTGCTACTATTATCCCCATTTTATGGAGGAGAAACCAAATTGAACAAATGTGAACTCTTGCTCAGTCAGGCCATACAGGAAATAAATGTCTGAGGCTGTATTTGAACTTGGGTCTTTCATACTCAAACCACAGCAATCTGTCCACATGGCCATATCAAGATCATAGACCATAGATCAGATCTGGAGGCCAGTTCTTCAAATCTTCTCATTGAACATCGAAAAATCTGAGGTTCAGAGAAGTTAGATGTCTTGTTCCAAGTCACACAGTAGTGAATATCAAAAGTGGCCTTTGGATTCATCCTCTTGGACTCTACTTGAGCAGTGACCTTTCCAAAATAAATAGGGTAGTGTACCAAAACATGGAGCCATACAACAACAATGTATTGCTATTAATAAAGATGGGGCATGGATTCTGGGAGAAGTTTGGGGTCATTTTGTCTTATATAAATAATAATAGCAACCGACATGAATATATGGGTAGGAGTTGTCTCATTTGGTCCACACAACAATCCTGGGATGTTTAGTATTATTATTATCCCCATTTTATAGATGAGGAAAACAAAAAAACCCAGAGAAGATAGGGGGCTGTTCTTGATTACTGATTTATTGAGTGTCTTAGGTAAGATTTGAACATACATGTTTCCTCACCAAAAGCACTTAACTCTGCTAGGCTGCCACTCCAAAAATGTCTTTCTATAAGGTGAGACAAGCCTGTATTGTAAGATCATTTTTGAGCACATTTATTTACACAAGGGAACAAAAGAGAAATTGGCAGCAAGCATGGTCTGCAGATGAAAAAAGCATGAAAGAAAGGATTTGTATTCCTTCCGAGTTTATAATTCATTTGGATGAAGTAATGCTTGATCAGAGAGGGAAAAATCATCCCTCCTCTTTCCTTGAGCAGAGAAGAGGATTGTCTGTTTGACCTGAAATGATAGATGCTGTTGGAAGTACTGTGAGTGGAATCTGGTGCTTAAAGTAATTTAGGCTTTAAAATGAGGACTATGAAGGATGAGATGGTGATGACTTCCAGAGCAGCTGAAGGCAAGTCTTGACAAAGAGATGGTTGATGGAGTGGATATGGCACTGTGGCTCAGAAAATCAGAAATCATTCCACTTGGGCTGAGTTTAAAGGAGGTTAGTCTGGATAGAGGAATCCTGAACATTTGAGGTTGAAATTAGCTTTATGTCTTCTTATCTTCCTCTCATGATAATTCTCGTGTTTAAGCCTTTACTGTAATTAAGGAAATGAATTTGGTTATGGATATCATGCCTGAAAAAAGATCATAGATTACGCATTTTATAACAATAGCTTTTAATTTTCAAAATTTATGCAAAAATAGTTTTCAACATTCACCCTTGCAAAACCTTGCATTTCAAATGTTCCTTCCTCTCCTTCCCTAGACAGCAAGTAATCTAATATATGTTAAACAATTACAGTTCTTCCATACATATTATGGATTACATATTTAGAGCTTAGGGATTTCTGGGTTTTTCAGATGAGAAAAATAAGATTGAGGGAGGTTAAAGGGGTTGACTATAAACACACACATACACATAAATGCATGCATAGATACGTATATAGGTACACTATACATACATATATATATATATATATATATAATATAGCCTTATTTGTGTATGTATATGCAATAAACATATGTGTATAGACACAGATCTATGTGTGTGCATATACACACAGATATATATATATACACACATAAAATTAGTATCTGAGACAGATTTTCAAATAATGTATTCATTATACCACGCTGCTTTTCTCAGAAATCAGAGTATCCTAGAGCAGGGTGATGATGGTGAAAGACCTGAAAAGTCATTCAGGGATGATTAAAGAAACTAGGAATATTTAGCCTGAGAAGACAAGTCCTTTGTGGGTAGTGTATAGAGAACAGAAATGCTGTCATTTAGAAAAAACAACGAATATATTTTAAGTTGCTGCAAGAAAACTGAACAAACCCACCCATGAGTGGACATTTCAGGGAGGCAGGGTTTTGTTCGACAGATGGGGAAAAAAGATCTTAGAAGTAAACAAAACTTTTAAGCTGATGCTATTAGAGAGATGATGGTACCAATTGCACTTCTCATCATATATATATATTTTAAAAACATCACATTACAACAGATCATCTAGCCTCTCCAGAAAATTCACTGGAGCCCTTTTGCTTTAGGACATTATTACTAAGTTCTTCCCCTATTCCCTTACTTCAATCTTAAATTTTTGTTTTGGCAACTTCTCTCTCCTTCTGCCTCTAGAGCCAAGTAGAAACAGACTAATCTTTCTTCCACATGATAGCTTTTCAGGCACTTGAAGACAGTTTTCCTGCCCCTCATCAGTCTTCTCTGTAAGTTAAACATCCCTGTTTCCCCCAATGGCTTGTCATTTGGCAGGATCTCAATGCCTTTCACTATTTTGGCACTCTCCTCTTGACACTCTCCAGTTTATCAATGTCTTTCCTAAAATGTGGGCCACTGGAACTGAACACAGCCTTCTAGATATGGTTTGATTGGGGTAAGGGGCAATGAGCCTAACACAGAGAATCCTATACACTCTTCCTTTCTTAAGGAACCCTAATATTGTACTTGATTTCATGGCTCCTGGATCATAATATAAATATATCCAAAACAGTGGCTCATTTATCCTTCCTAATTTCCCTGCTCCTATCAGGGAAATTTTAGTTATCCAGATTTAGAGTCCTCCCTCTTCCTCACCTGCCATGTTGATTCTATTTCCCATAGCATGTTTTCTAGTTTCCATTCACACAAATATCACCCTAGTCCAAGTCCTGATGGACCATTAAGGTAGCTTACTGGGTTACCTTGACACTCCCCAAACCATCTTCCACACTACTGGGCAAGCCAAATGGGTATTCCTAAAGCATGGGCCTGATTTTGTCATTCTTCTACTCAAGAAATTCCCGTGGATCTCCAGCACCTCAAGGATCAAATACATCTTCCTTGTCATCTAAATCTATTCATAACTTGCATTCAACGTACCTTTCCAGACTTATCAAACATTGCTCTTTTTTTTTTAGCACTTTTTATTTTCAAAACATGTGCATGGATAATTTTCAACATTCACTTTGCAAAACCTTGTGTTCCAAATTTTTCCCTTCCTTCCCCCCACCCCCTCCCTTAGATGTCAAGTAATCCAATATATGTTAAACATGTGCAATTCTTCTATACATATTTCCACAATTATTGAAACATCACTCTTCTTCATGCACTCTTGACACAAACGTCTTCTTGCTGTTCTTCATATAATGACCATTTATTTCCTGCTTCTGGACTTAACTTTGTTCTTAATTCTTCTTTTTAGAACCCCTTAATTTCCATCATAAAGGAGGGGAAAGGACTCACATGTGCAAAAAATGTTTGTAGCAGCTCTTTTTGTAGTGCCAAACAATTGGAAACTTTGTGGATGCCATCAGTTGGAGAATGGCTAAATAAATCATGATATATGAAAGTAATGGAATATTATTGTTTTATAAAAAAATGACAAACGAACAAGCTCATTGTAGAAAGGCCTGGAAAGATTTATACAAATTGATGCTGAGTGAAACAAGAAGAATCAGGAATACATTGTTCACACTAACAGCAAGGATATGTGATGATCAAATATGAAAGACTTGGTTCTTCTCAGAAAAATCCATCTGCATCCAGAAAGAGAACTAAGGAGACTGAATATAAATTAACACATGCTATGTTCACTTCTTTTTTCTGTTTTTTTTCTTTTGTTGTATTTTTTCCTTTTATTTTGATTTTTCTTTCCCAATATGATTCATAAAGAATATATATTTAAAAAGTTAATATACATGTAAAAATAAAATAAAATACATATGTAAAATCCCTAGCTTCCTTCAAAGCTCAGCCAAAGCACCAGCTCAGATGCAATACCTTTCCTAATTCTCTTCAGCTGCTAATGCCTTTAACCACTCTCAATTTATCTTGGGCTCACTTTCTATATATTTTGCACCTAATTATATATGTTTATTAGAAGTGTCAAACTCTTAGCCTATGAGCTCAAATCAAGCCCTTCCCACCTATCCCCCAATTAAAAACGTATTTGAAAATATTTAACAAAATAAACAAAAATACAATGTGACATAAATAACATTTACTTATGTGTTTTCTAAGTCAATGTGAGCTATCTTTCACAGATTTGTTTCTATGGACTTTGATACCACTAGTGTACATGATTTATCTATTTTATTGCCCCCCCCCAAACAATTCCTAATTTTCTTTATTATTTCAATGGTTTCCTTATTTTCAATATTATAAATCTTTAATTTTCAGGATTTCTATTTTGATATTTAATTGGAGATTTTTAATTTGTTCTTTTTCTCTAGCTGGAGTCACTGATCTTCTCTTTTTTACTTTTATTGATGTACACTTAGAGATATAAATTTCCCTTTACAGCTTTGGCTACATCCTACAATTTTGGAATGTTGTATCTTGGTTGTCAATCTTTCTAATGAAATTATTGATTCTTTCTTTGATTTTTCTTTGATCCAACTATTCTTTAATATCATATTGTTTAGTTTCTGATTAATTTTTAAACTATACTTCTATAACCCTTTAGAAGTGTATTTTTATTGCACTGTGGTAAGAAAGGTATGTCTTTAATATTTCTGCTTTTCCAAATTTGATTATGAAGTTTTTATACCCTAATACATGGTCAATTTTGGAGAAGGAGCTATAACTGAGAGAGGGAATACTTCTTTCTATTCACATTCAGTTTTCTTCAAAGGTTTATCATATTTAACTTTTATAATATTCTATTAATCTCCTTTACTTCTCTTTTAATTTTATAATTAGGTTTATTTAGCTCTCAGAGCAGAAAATTAAAGTCCCTCATTAGTATAGTTTTACTATCTATTTCCTTCTGTAATTCATTTAACTTCTCTTTTAAGAATTTGGATGCTATGCATACTAATATGTTTAGTATTGCTACTACTTTATTGCTTGTGGTTCTTTTTAGTAAGATATAATTTCTTTGCTTATCTTTTCAAGATAGGTCTATTTTTGCTTTCTCTGAGATCATGAGTACTACTCTTACTTTTTTTTATATCAGCTAAAGCTTAATAGATTCAGCCCAGCCCCTTATTTTTAGTCTGTATGTATCACTCTGTTTCTTATAAACAATGTACTATTGAATTATGGTTTCTAATCTATTCTGCTAGTTGCTTCATTTTTATGGGGAGTTTATCCAATTCACACTCACAGTTATGATTACTAATTGCCTATTTTCTTCCACTTTATTTTCTTCTGTTTAACACCCCTCTTTAATCTGTCCCTCTAAAATTCTGTTTTGCTTGTGATCACTGCTTTCTATTGTCTGTTCTCATTTTTATAATCTGTCCCATTTACCTTATCCCCTTCTTCCCTGTTGAGTAAAATAGATTTATATTATCAATTGATGATTCCTACATACATATATATACATACAGACATATGTGTATATATTCCTCTCTTTAAACTTATTTTAGGTGAGTAAGGTTCAGGGATTGACCACTTCCCACCATTTCCTAACATGGTGATGTGACTTTGGTCCTCTTTGAGGATGAAGGACAATAACCAATCATTTCCCCTCCATTGTAGAAGCTCTTCCCTGTACATCTCTTTTTTTGTAAGATAATTTCCCCATTATTCTTCTCCCTTATTCCTTTCCCCAAAGAATTCCTCTTTCTTACCCATTTTTTTTATTTTTTTTTATTTACACCATTTTTACACCATTTTTTTATTTACACCATCACAACATAGTCAACTCATTGATATGACTTCTTTCTATGTAGAATACTTCTAAGTGTCCTAATAATGATGAAATTCTTAGAAATTACATGCATCATTTTCCCATAAAGAAAAAAATAAACAGATTAATCTTATCTAGTCCCTTATGATTTTTCTTTTATCTCTATTTTTTTGCTTCTGTTGAATTCTATATTTAAATATCAAATTTTCTTTCCAGCTCTGGGCTTTTTACCAGGAATGCTTGGAAAGTTCTCTATTTTATTAAATATCCATTTCTTCCCTGAAGAATTATACTCAGTTTTACTGGGTATGTAATTCTTGGTTGTAATCCCAGCTCTTTTGCCTTCTGGACTGTTTTATATCAAGCCCTCTGTTTCTTTAATGTGGTATCTGCTAAATTTTGCGTGATCCTGACTGAGGCTTTGTGGTATTTGAGTAATATTTTTTCTGCTGCTTAAAGTACTTTCTCTTTGACCTTTGTGGTCTAGAATTTGGCTGTAATATTTTGGGGAGTTTTTATTTGGGAATCTTTTTCAGGAGGTGATTGTTGGATTTTTTCAATTTCTATTATGTACTTTGGTTTAGGATATTGGGGCAGTTTTCTGCCCCCAAATTCTTCCTTTAAATATGATATCTAGGCTTTTTTCTTCGATCATGACTTTTAGGTGGTCCAATAATTCTTAAATTATCTCTCCTTTATCAGTTTTCAAGGTGATTTATTTATCCAATCAAGTATTTTACATTTTCTTCTATTTTTTTCATAAATTTGACTTTTTATTACATCTAGACATCATCTGAAGTTATTAATTTTCACTTGCTCAATTCGAATTTTTAAAAATTATTTTCTTCACTAAACTTGTGTCTCTTTTTCCATTTGGCCCAATTCTGGTTTTAAAATATTATTTTCTTCAATATTTTTGTAATTGTATTTTTATATTGTATTCTTTTGCTTTTACTTCTTTACCTAATTTTTCTCTACTACTCTTTTGAATTTTGATTTTGATTTTTAAATTTTTTTCTGAGGAATTCTTGTTGGGCTTGCTTGTTTTCCATTTACCATTATTTTTCTTTGAAGCTTTGCTTGTAGCTGTTCTGACTTGATTTTAAGTTTGTCTCTTGACCTTCCCTGTCACCATAGTAGCTCTATATGGCTCAGTTGGTTTTTTTCAGTAATTTGCTCATTTCCCTCCCTATTTCTTGATTTTTGAACTTTATTTTTAATTTTGGTTCTGTCGCTAGTGTAGGGAATGGTGAAGGACACTATTTCAATCTTCAGACTTTTTTCAGAACTATGCTGCTATTTTCAGAAGTAGTTCTGGGAATTTTGTTCTTGGAAGTTTGGGTGCTTCCAGGATGATGTGATCTGGAGATAGGTACATCCCACCCCTGGTGGTTTTGGGTGGGCTTTGGATCAGCCCCTACCCCTGTATCACAGATCCCTCTCTTTGATTTCCTAGGGTGACTTGGACTGGAAGAATATCTTACTCTGACTTTTTGTTGACTCTGTCACTTTGGAATTTGAGCTGAAGAGGTATTTTAAAGTTGTTTGGATTGGAGTATTGGGAGAGCTTGGCGAAGTGTTTGCTCTGCTATCTTAGTAAGGTCACTAGAAGCCCATTTAATATGTTTGTTGTAGAGAAGAGTTTTGTTTCAGCCAAAAGTTGCACTAGATGATCTCTTCCTGCTCTGGAATTCTGGGTTTCTGGGATGTAGCAAGGAAATAACTGATCTTGGATCAGAAGTCTTGATTTGGAGTGCGGGCTCTGGAACTTACTGTATGATCTTGGATGGGTCATTAACCTCTCCTCTAAACCTCAATTTCAACTGCAAAATCAGGATGACTATGATTGCCCCATGGTGGTATTGCAAAGAAAATGGCTTATTAGTTTTTATATGGCATTTATTTATTGTTATTAAGTAATACTAATAAACCAGAAGCATGAAGGGTAGTCATAACTTTTATACTAGGTCAGACCTTGAATATTCCCAGATGTGGAACCTCTACTGAAGCAGGTTGGCTCCTTTTGTGCAAATTAGCTTATCTGTGGGTCATTGAGAATTAAGTGACTTTCCTAGGATCATAAAATCAGCACACATCACATTTGGACCTTTCTGATTCTGAGCCTGGCTCTCTATCTACCACATCACCCTGCCTCTTAAATAATTTATTCCTTCATTCAAAGTAAAAAGCCAAAGGAAATCTGTCCCCAGAAATGTCTACTTTTGTAAAGCTAAATTCAGTTATAATAGGTTTTTAAAAGAGCAGAATATCTTACAAATGACTGAATAATTCTTTATTTCTGCACTTACCAAGATTCAATCATCTGACCTATTATCAAAAAATTTGCACATCATTTTATAGTGATGACTTTTATCCTAAAATTTTAAAAGTGGCTCATGCTTCAGGAAGGAGTCTCTGATCTCTTTGTTTCACATACTCATTTATCCACTCTGCTTCTCCTTTTAGTACCTGGGGAGATATGATTCATGACTCATGCAGCTTCTGGTCCTTCTCTCGACTGTAAATAAAGCAGCAAATTAACTTTTATTAATCTGCCAGTTATTTATCACCTGTCTCTAATTCCCTGCCATCATTTTTAGTCAATCAACTTTCCCATTTAATTTCTGGGCATAGAGGCTTTGCCAAGGCCCTCTGGAGACTTCCTGTCATTTCTGGGAAGTCTGAAAAGCCTATCCTTGGTAGCCCTCTCAAGAAGGACCAGAAGAGATTCATTTAGAATCCCTAATCCTCTTTCCCCCTCTCCTGTTTCAAGGAGGTCCTCCAACCAGCCAACCGTGGAATACGGGCATTCGCTCAGCTCCGTGCAGGTCACAGCTTGCAGTGTTTAGGGAACAGTTGACAGACCAGCACTTCTCTATTTCCCTGTGGTGTATTGAGACAAAATTTGATGAGGGACCGGCGTATCCCTCCATCAATTTCTGCTGCCTCTGCAGATTACTCAGAATCCTGTGAGGCATGCAGAAAAATATTCCCGGGAAACATTTCTGTGGAAATTAAATAAATGATAAACAAGCACCAAGACATCAGGAGGCATCGGCTTTAACAAAGGCAGCTGCTCTTTTCAAATGTTTGCAAGGGATAGAAAAGGCACCCAAAAAATCAGGAAGAATTTGTTGAGATGGAGAGCTGACATTGGCGGGAGAGTGGGGGAAGGACCAGGATGGTTTCCTTATGTTTAAGAAGGAGCATCTGATCAGAGCTGGAAGGGACTGTATGCCTAGTTCAACACCCCTCACCCTTTAACTGAGACCCAGAAGAAATGATTTTGTCAAGGTACAAAGAGAAAGAATCAGAATCAAGATTTGAACCAGACCCTTCATTTTCATGCTGCCTCCTTTTAGTGACCCTGGACTTAAATAAGACATCTTTGAGGTGGTAAATCATGAGATAAGAGAATTATAACACTAGTTAATAATGGGATAGTAATAATATGTTAGGGACTTTAGGGGTCAGTTATTGAGCTCAAGTCCTTTCTTTTAGTTTTTGGGAAACTGAAGTTCAAAAAAAAAACCCAAATCTAAAGTGCTAGCTCAAGGTGAAGCAGTCATAAGTCCAAAAATTCGGATTTTAATTCAGACACTCAGATTCATAATCCACTGCTGCCTTCTTCTTCTGTTAAAGTCCCACTGAGAATTTGGACGTTCCAAGGAGGCAAAAGTCAATGTAACCTGGATGAAAACTATAAAACTATTAAAGTTCTCTCTCTGTGTGTGTGTCTCTCTCTCCCTCTCTCTCTCTGTCTCTCTCCCTCTCTCTCACTCTGTCTGTCTGTCTGTCTGTCTGTCCATCTCCATCTGTGTCTGTCAGTCTGTCTCTTTCTGTCTTTGTCTCTGTCTCTCTGTTTCTTTCTGTCTCTTTGCCTCCCTCCCTCCCTATCTTCATATCTCTCTCTGTATCCATCTTTCTCTGTCACTCAGTCTGTCTGTCTGTCTCTTTCTGTCTCTGTCTCTCTGTGTGTCTCTCTATTTCTTTGTCTCTGTATCTCCCTCTCCCTCTCCCTGTATCTCTATCCCTCTCTGTCTCTATCTCTTTCTCTGTCCCTGTCTCTTTGTACACACACACACACATATGTATGTATATATATATATATATATATATACATACATATGTGTGTGTATATATGTATATTCATGTATATATATATATTCCACTGTCTCTTTGTTATGCCTTGAAGTTAGTTAGGGGAGTTGCTTTTACCTCACGCCTTAGACTTAAAATCAATTCATAACCTTTTGTCATGTAAGAAACATAGGCTAGAAAAATTCCCAATGTTTTTTTTTTTTCAAGGAACAGATACTCATGAATTAGAGTATTCATTGATGACCAAGTCAGCATTAATAGATTCAAAGTTCTTCAAATTCAAATATAAAATCTGTCATGTATACAGTGAAATCTTTGACTTTTTAACAATAAGATACTGAATCTACTGAATCATTGCTAGCCAGGTGCCTTTATACAGTGCTTTAAGATTTATAAGACACTTTATAATTATTATTTTATTTGCTCCCCATAGTAACCCTGGGAAGCAGGTGCTATTATTATCACCATTTTACAGATGAGGAAACTAAGGCAAATAGAAATCTAGTGGCTTGGCCAGGTTAATACAGCTACCCAGTTTCTGAGACAATTTTTGAACTCAGTTTTTCCTGCCCAGGGTTCTAGCCACTGTGAAATCTTATTGCCCTAGGTTCATTAAAATGGGAGATTTCTGGATGTTTGACATTTTGGGCACTATTTCACGTCACTCTCATGACTCTTGAAGTTGTTCAGAAAAAACATTCCCATCAAATTTAATTAAAGGCTACCACCCACTATTTTTCAGCAGTTCTCTCTCACATGTGGTTGCCCATCCTTCATTTTTGAAGTGGACCACTGACGAGTCTTGATTTGTGCATAAATTGGATTTAAGTACAGCAGATTTGTTCACAGTCAGCAGTTCTGCTGTCTCTTCCATAGTTACTAAGTCCAGCAGCCAGACAGAACGGCCTGTGATACATCTGACCATGTTTGGATGCTGCACGGCACTTGCTTTGTGGCCGCCAGACGTGTTTTTCTCTGTCCACGCTGCCATATCTTCACTGGAGTGGGTGGATGTTAAAACTCACCAGTGGGTTTGAGATCAGTCAGACAGTTTTGTCCGTCTGTAGAGATAGTGGAACTAAGATGAGGTGATGAGAGCTTTGTCCCAGGTTACTCAAATTTAGAGGGCACTGCTAGCACTTATACTTCTTTAGAAGTATAAAAATAACTTAGTTTAACACCTTGCTAGCAAGAACAATTAGTTAAAATAGAAAGCTACCAGATGGAACATCCCTCCTACTCCCAACCTGTTCCACCATAGGTAAGCAGCTCCATCTTTACTAAGAGTGTCTCATGGTCTCTCCCCTGTCCCCAGGACCTAATTTATCTTTAACAGTTGATGAGAGGGTGCTTTTTGGGCTTCTTGCCCAAAGCTCATTTAGAAGCTTGCTCCAAGTGGAGAGAATATGAATTATTGCTCTGCAGTTAAGGAAGGATTTCCTGAGCATGAATACAGTGAACCATGGCGTCTGTGAAATAGGAACACTAAAATCTCAGTAGATAGGAATGAACATTGTCAAGCAATGATTTCTTACTAGGGTGAAAAGAGAACCTAAATGCTGGCATACTTTAAGAGAGATCACAAGAGCTTTCATCTTGAACATCTCCCCAACTTGCTTTCACAGGCTTCACATTTCAACCTTGGAGATTGATTTATTCTTTTTGTCTTAAAGCATCTCAGATGCAAATATCCCCAAAAGGACCCAAGGAGCTCATTGCTTCAATATTTCAAAGATCCCAATTGCATATGGATGATCTCTTTGTTCTCACACTCCTTGTAGACTTCAGTGTTTTTTTTTTATTGTTATATGGAGAATACCCTTTTAAAGAAATGCTGTTCAGACACTTAGGTCTGGCCATGTAATTCCTCTACTAAATAAACTTTATCATCTTCCTAATTCTGTTAGGATTAAATGTTATACTCCTCAATTTGGTGTGGAATCTTTTTTTTCCAATCCATTATACACAACTCACTTTATGCCCTCCATTATCCTATCAAACTGGTTTTCTTGTTATTCCTCACAGACCCCACCAGTCACCTCTCTGGATTTTTGTGTAGTCTATTCTCCATGCTTATAACTTATCCCTTCCTTATCTCTATCTCTTAGAATTTCTAGTTCCTGAACTCGGCTCCAATGCAACATCTGTCTGATTTCCTCCAGTTGCTGGGGCCATCCCCACCTTGTATTTATTTTTATATACTTAGCTGTGCACCTATTTTCTCCTCCATAAAATGTAGAGCCTTTGATTCCAGAACTATATCTTTAATTCCTAGAGCATGGTAAATGCTAAAGTATTTTATTATTGATTGTTAGATGGTCATATAAGCAATTAACCCTCCACTTTCTTTCCCTAGATAGATTCACTTGCAAGTGAGGGATTGGGTACTGAAGCAATGTCATAAACTAAAGAACAGATAAATGTGATTGAAATTTATGTTGAAACAAGAAAGATCTAGTAGGGAGAGCAGCCTAGAGGAAGATCCTCCCAAAATGGCCAACCCATTTGGGACAATATAAGATAGGGCCCTAGGAAATTCAAGGGCAGGTATGGGTACTGATGATGGGTAAATCCAGATGTCACAAATGGACCAAGACTCCTGAAGGGAATATAGGAAGGTATTAAGGCTTAGCTTTATCTATTTCATCATTTTATCAGGATTCAGGCTATGTATCTACAAATAATAATTTTAGAATAAGGAGATAGACTCTATATTAATGAATTTTTGAATTTATAATTTAGATTTGCTTAGAAAGCAAAAACTTATTGAGAATAGGACAGCGTAAATAGAAAATTAGTTAAAAGGAGAAAAAAATAAGCTGTCCCTGAAGCTGGGATAAATTAGTTCTTGGAGAAACAGCATGGCTGGAGAGGCAGTGCTGGACTAGGAGGTTCAAGTCTTGTCCCTGATACTCCCCAGCTGGGGCCCCCTGGGGAAGTCACTTCATTGCTCTGATCCACAATTTTCTTGTTGGTAAAATGGGATAATAGCCTCTATATTCCTTAATTCGCAGATCTGTTATTAGGAAAGGGCCCTGTAAATCTGCAAGTGCTCTGGAGCTCAGAACTGTTATTATGATTGCAGCCAAACACTGAATTTAGCTGGGAGCTTGTTGGCAGCTCAGGTAAAGAGAGAGATTCTTCCTGCTGGGCTGTCTGACAGGAAGAAGCACACAGGTTTGAACGGAGAGCAGTCTTTTTTGTGGATCTGAATTTTAGGAGGAAGTTGTCAAATGGAACTTGATTTCATAAAATCCCTGAGAATTGAAAGGGGTCTTAGAAGCTGTCTAATTTAACCCATCTCTGAACAAAGGCCTTCTCTCCAACAGCCCTCTTTGCTTGAAGGTCTCCATTGAGAGGGAATCTGCTACCTTTTGAGGAAGCCCAGTCTATGGAAGGACAGCTCTAAGTGTCAGAAGCTTCCCCGGACATTAACCCAAATTGGCTCTTTGTAGCTCCCCACCCCTTGTTTCTGGTTCTTCTCCCCTCCCACAGGATGGCCCTTCAGATACTTGACCACCACTCAATAAAGGATGGGAAGAAATATCATGAATGACACAAATATGCAAAAAGACAAAATTTCCATCAAAATAAATGTTTCTCATATTGACTTTTTTTTTGGTGGGGAGAGAGAGGAGATGGTTTGAAGAGGTAGGGCAAACAGTCACAGCCAGAGGAAATATTTTGAAGGTATTTTGGAGGAAAATCCCTTGATTCAATCCTTTGAATTCACAGATGAAAAAACTGAGGATCAAGTGAACCTTCCCATAGTCTCACAGGTAGGAGCAGGAGCAGCAGTAGTTATAGTTAGCATGTATATGACACTTTAAGGTTTGCAATAGATTTTGCTTGTATTATCTCATTTGATTCTCATTACAGTGTTGTGAGACAGGTACTGTTATTACATCTAGCTATTTTGCAGCTAAGGGAATTAAAACCGAGAAAGTTTAATTGTCTAGCTTAGGGTCCCTCAAGTCTTATTAGCTTGAATTTGGTGTTTCTGTCTGTAGATGTAGCACTAATCACTGTATCAGAGGTGGGACTTGTGGGTCCACAACCTTCACTTCAGAGACATTTAGAGATTATTTTCTCCACTTCTTAGCTCATCAGCACCCTTAATATAGACTAAGTATCATCATATCCTTGAATAAATGGAAATTATTAAAGAAATCCATTTTTGATTCACTTCCCCCAAGAAAGCCATTTCTTAATAAAATTAAATGAATTTCTAGGATACTGTGAAGCTTAATTATTCCTTTTTTAAATTAATTAACTATAGATAAAATTCCTTTTTATAGGATCATAGATCTAGAGCTGTATGGAAAATTAAAGAACATTGACTTCATCGTCCCCTTAATTTCATAAATGGAGAAACCGAGGCTCAGAGAGTGAAATGTCTTGATCTTAGTCAAATCAATAGTAAAAAAAAACAAAAATTCAACCTAGATTCTTTTACTCAGAATATAACTTTCCCCTATTCTTTGCAGTCATTGTTCATTTGCAGTGAATTTACTAAAAGCCAGTGGTTTTCATGATTCCCATATTTCAATTCTTTGAATCTCAAGTCAAAAGCCTGATGTTTTATTGATAGGAAGTCATGAAAACTTGAGCCTTGAGAAGAGATGAGAAGTTGACTTTCTATCCCTTCTTTACAAAGATGGAGAACTAGGGGTGGGAAACACTTTGTTGTATTGTCAGATTTAGTTGAAATATTAATTAGTTTTGCTGAACCAATTTTTTTTGTCTTTCCTTCTGAATCTATGTCATAAATAATGACTCTGGGAAGGATATGGACTAAGAATATGTTTGGAAATTAAGATTACATAAAAACAAAAGATATCAATAATTTTTTTTTAATTCAGTAACTAGCCTGCCAAAAAAATGGAATGTGATAGTTAGAGCAACGTTTAGCTCCCCAATTAGGTAAAAATTCTTGCAGAGTGTTTTAAGTAGATAGTTAAAGCATTAAGTGTTTACAATGTTGTAGAAACTGTGCTAAGTTGTAGGAATATAAATATAAACACATATAATAGATCCTTAAGGAGCTTACTTTCCAGTTGGAGACCACATAAAAAGGGATTGAAAATAGTGTGAAAGGGGATGGGGAGGGAAAGGTGACTGCTAGGAAGGAGCTGGAGAAGTCCGGAGGGAGCAGAGTGCATCCAGGAGTGAAGTGAGCAGGGATGCTCCTGACACCTCATGAAGCAGTAGTTGCATCTGGGTCAAGGACTCAACCCAATAGAGGCCACAGGGGCAAAAGCATCTCCCGGGTTAGAAGACAGCTAATAAGCAGAAAAGTCCAGAATCAGGGTTACAGCTGAGAATGTTTTCCATCCATTCTCTTCTTTGCACTGGGTTTTCAGAAATCCTAATACTTATTTTTTGGCTTTTAGAGATCAAGTTATAGAAGTTTAATAAATGTTTGTTGAATTGAAATATAAAAATTCTATTTAGTACATACAGGAATAAATGTTGATATCATATCCTCCAGGGCTCAGACATTAAGAGATACTTTTCAAAGAAAATATGTCAGTTAGGTACTTCTTTACTATTCCCATTAGTTCAAAGGTGTGATGAGAACATTGCCAATTATCATGTTGTTATGATAGACCATAATGAAAACCTGTTATGTTAATGATGAGACAGGTGTTCATCATTTGGGGGACTCCTGAGATGATGAATGGCATAATCATTAGAAACATTAACAGAGAGTTCCAAATAATTCCATCTATGGTTTCATGAAGTCTTGGGAGCATGAATATTTTGATTTCTTTGGCACATAAAAATTGGACTGTACTTTGAATTTATAAATAGAGGTTGGAATATCTTACCTACCAATTTAAAATGGTAAGTTTTTATTGAGCGCCTTCTGTGTTGTTCATACTTAGCATTGTTGGGGAAACAGAAATCTACAATCTCAAAAAATTTACAGTGTTATCTGTATGTTTTGCTTGTTTTATTGATGCCTCTTGTTTTTATATCAAAGATTTTTTTCAGCTATATCCTAGAAAAATAAACAGAAATATACTTAAGCAAAACTTAAAACAACAGTCATGTCAAACACAACATTCCTAAGTCTATACCTTTCCATTGGAAGGAGAAAGGTTCATTTTTTTCATGATTTCTCTTGGGCCCAGATGGGTCATTATAATTATACAGCATCTGGCTTAATTTTGTTGTTCTTTGCATGTACATAATAGTTGATTTTATTTATTGTTCATTAGATAAAGCTAATATAATTTTTACAATGATAATTTTACCTAACTGTTCTACTTATTCAATGCCATCCCAATTAAATTACTAAAAATTATTTTACTCAGTCAGAAAAAAATAATAGCAAAGTTCATTTGGAAGAACAAAAGATATAAAGGAGATAGATTCAGTAGTTTCAGACCTTAAATTATATTTTAAAAAGAGAGCCTCATTGAAGTATAAAAAAGGATGATTTCAATTGTTTTAAATTAAAGTTTTCTTGTATAAATAAAACCTATGAAGCTAAGAACAGAAGGAATGCAGAAAATTGGGAAGATCCTCTCATAGACAACCTCATAAATGTAATGTGATATTATGTTGGAATACTGCTGTAGTATAGGAAATAATGATAAAGGGATTTAGGAAAACATGGGAAGACTTGGACTTATGAAGGAAGATGCTGTCAACCTTCAGAGAAACAGATGATAGGAGGAAATAAGCATAATACAGTCTTAAATATATATATATATATATATATATATATGAGTGTATGTGTGTGTATATGTATATGTATGTTTATAGAAATCTATCTATATGTATATATAATATATGATATACACACAAGTATACCTTCATGCTTAATTGTAGTCTTCTTTAATGTAGGTGGAGGAGAGAGGGGAAAAATAAAGTAAAAAGTGCACAGTGGAGTAGAAAAAAAAGCAAAGAAAAGCTGGGCACCTTTAAAACAATGTGTAGTATTTATTATATAGGTTTCATGAAATGGAAATTTATTATTTTACAATGAATCCTCTTATGTGGTCTACTGAGTACATGGGAATTTTTTTTTCTTTTCTCATTTTGATTTAAAATTTTAAAATAAAAAAATATTAGAAAAATAGATTCATGTTGATTGTTTTCCTGGTTCTCCTGAAAAGAAATTACTTTGCATTGGAGAGGGGATAAGAAAAACTTTAAACATGAGGTCTTGAAAGCATTAGAAAAGATAGCAGATGTTCTATCCATATACAGGTGCTGATGACCAATAAAATTTCAATCAAAATCAAAAGTTGCAAAAGACAAAAAAGAAATCCCCATTGAAATTTAAAGGTGGAAAGTCTTCAGATTGTAAAATTGAGAGTCTCCATCTTACAAAAGATAGTGACCAGTGAGATAGTGAACTTGATTTTAAGAAGCAGACTGAATTCACACCTTGGTCTTTAGCTATTCTTCTGCATAAGACCCTAAAAGCAGTCTGGGAAATACAAGTGTCTGAATTGGAAAAGATCTTGAAACACCACATTGGAATACATTCAAGAGGGAAAATACCTTAGAATCAAGAAGGCTTGTCAAACAGGAGAGGTTTGACTCTTCATCTTCTGTTTTGTAGCTTCCCTCAATTGATAGTTTGGAATCATGTGTTACCTTTGCTCCATACCTTCCCTACATGATGTGCCTTATTACTATTATGCTTTTCATTTATGTCTTAAACCTCTGCCCAACCAACTGTGGACTCTGTGTAGTAGGGGAAGATGAGACCCTTGATTTTGTTATGATAATCCTTGATTTGACAGACATTTAATAAACAATAATTAATAATCAAGCAGTAGAATCAATTCTATATCTTTGCTAAAGAACTGATTTTACTGTTTGATTATTAAGGGGAAGAACATCACAGGGGTTGTGAATTAGTAGTAGAAGGGTAACTACAGGTAGGATTATTTCTAGGATCTTGAAACTGATACCAGCCATCCATCATGGAAGTAAACCTGTCACTAGTCAATGAAAAGTATGGGAGGAATCCCACCCAGAAGGGTTGTTATACAAGATAGATGGAGATATAACTTGTGTTGCCAGATTTTCCACAAAATTTCAAGGATGCAATCAATTTAGTTTGGGAAAGCTGAAGTCAAAAAGATGCATAAGCATTGGATAGACAAAAAGGAGAGAAAAAAGGAGAGGAGAGGTCATGGAAGGGAGGAACCTTCGAGGAGAGTTATAAGAGACCAGAGAACACAAAACATGCTTACTTAAGTGGCCATATTTTGGAAACTTCTTGGGCAGCTGTAGAGCTGCATGTCAGAGCAAAAGGTATGTTTTGATCAGCTTATGGCATGGCTTAAACACCAAGATTAAAAAAAATTGCTAGAGGCAATGGGGAACCCTTTATGTTTTAGAGCTAGGAACAGACAAGAGAGATTTAGTGCAAAAATAGACTTTAGAAGTCATCTAATCTGACATTTTACAGGTGAGAAAAAATCCCCAAGGTCATGAAAATAGAAAGGCTGATCAAGAATTCAAACCTAAATTTTCCTCCCACTCCAAACCCAGGGATAATTAGAGTGTACCATATATATATATATATGGCTTATGGATAGTAAAAGTGAATGATGCGATGGAATGAGGATTGGATTTAGAAACAGGAAACCTAGTTTAGAATTCTGACATTATCTCATAATGTCATATGATTTTGGTCAGTTTACTCATCTCTAAAGGAGATGAGTATGGATTAGATTATCTTTAAGGTTTCCTTCATATCTGAATCCTATGCCTTTAGCAGCACATCAGACAGATCATCTGTGAAAAATTTACAGGAAAACAGACAAGTATCACACAGAATGAGAAAGTGCAGTGGACAAAAGATACTATTCACATTGATTGATAAGCTCACAAAATCTGTCTTCCCATCATTACAGTTCATGTTGTAGTTCTTCCTCCTGCTCTTTGGGGGCTTCAGACCAGCTTGATATTCAAAGCTCTTGAAATAATCTTTCTCCTGCCCCTACAGTAATCTGGCTTCTTTTGATTTTGAATTTCTCAGGAGAAAGAGTCTGCTTATTCTCCTAGTTTCTACTACTCCTCAGGTTAAGAGGAAAAAAAAAGAAAATCCTAACAGAGAATAGTGGTCTAAAACTTCATAAAGCATTATTCTTTTTCTGAAAGTATTTCCCTTTCTACTTCTCTTCTCCTTTGTAACAAGAAGCTGATATAAAATCCTAATTTTAGGACATAAGAGTATGGATATAGTATTAGTGTCAGGAAGTCCTGAATTTAATACTGTCCTAGGCAGTAACTAGTTATGTGACCTAGGCAAGTCACTTACATACTAACTGCTTTAATTTACTCATCTCTCAAAAGAGAATAATGAAAGCACCTTCTTTCTAGAGTTGTTATGAGGATCAAACAAAGTGACATGATACAATATGATAGGATAGGATAGGATGACATGATAAAATGTAAAGGAGAGTAAACAATATAACAAAATATAATTAGTGCTTAGCAAACCTTAAAGTATTAAAGTATTAAATTAAGTGCAGATGAGGAAATTGCCTCTTAGGGACATAAGCTCACACAAGTGCTCATCAAGATTTGCTTCTAGGTTCATTGCTTAGTACCACTACTTCTCAAATACAAACTTCTCAGCCTAGCATTTAGAGTTCTCCATGCACTCTATCACTTCTCTTGACAGATTTATTTCTTCTCTCTTTCCTTCATTTTTCTTCAATCCTTCTGTGTTCCAGACAATGTAAGCTGCTATTCCCTAAACACAATGTTCTCTCTCTCAAGAAGCCTCCTCATTGTTCCTTATTAGAATCCCTAGCACTGGTGCCCTCTCTGATTTTCTCCAGGTGCTTCTGCTGGCTTCCTCTTTAGATTATCTTGTCTTTATTCTTCATTTTGCATCAGTTGTTATCATGAGGAAGGCATTTTACAAAGGGCTTTAAATACGGCACCTATGAGCTTTCAATGTGACACATCTTATGATATTCCTGTAGGTGCCTTTTTGACGAAATTGAGTGTTAGGGAGAATAAATGATTAGTCCCAGAGACATAAAACTAATTCTTATCTAAAGCAGAATTTGAACTCACAACTTCTTGACTCCAAGGTCAGAAGTTTATCCATTATGGCAAACTGCCTTGCAGAATTTGGCACCAGGTAAGGAATTAATAAATGATAGCTGAATTGAATTGAGTTAAAATTAATTGAACTGGATTAGATTAGATTGAGCTTGAAGCCCAATAGACTCTGGAAAGTTATGTTGTGAAAAATTGGTGGATAAGGTTATATTTGAAGGGAAAACATTTTAAATGAGGCCTATGACCTTTAAGACAACAGTAGAGACATCAACACCTTTTAGAAAAAAAATCTTTTTGCTTTGTGTCATCATGGTGTATTAAATATTTTTTTCCGATGAAATGATGACTGAATCTGCAGTGTTAGCAATCAAAATACAAATTGCCTGGGTTATTCAAATAAGCACTTCATTTTCTCCTCAAAAATGCAAGAGAACAAGGATAATGAACAAGAAAGGAATCTCATTTTATAATTTTTCCTCATCAATAGACTTAGATTTTTTTTTAATTGGAATGAGGCAAAGGAAAAATCTGCTATAAAAGGGAAAATAACACTTTTGAATTTTTTCTTTTTTAAAAAATATATTCATTTTAAACCTTCTTTTCTTAATTTTGAGTCTCAGGTTTTTTCCCTTTCAAGCCCCTTTATCACTTACACAGAAAGCAACTGTCATCATTTATCCGTGTGAAATCATGCAAAACATTTCCATATTAGCCATATTATAAAAAGCAAAAATAAAAGAAGGAAAGAGAAAGAAAGACAAGAAAGAAGGAAAGAAAGAAAGAAGGAAAGGAAGGAAGGAAGGGAGAGAGAGAGAGAGAGAGAGAGAGAGAGAGAGAGAGAGAGAGAGAGAGAGAGAGGAAGGAAGGAAGGAGGAAGGAAGGAAGGAAGGAAGGAAGGAAGGAAGGAAGGAAGGAAGGAAGGAAGGAGGAGAGAGAGAGAGAGAGAGAGAGAGAGAGAGAGAGAGAGAGAGAGAGAGAAAGGAAGGAAGGAAGGAAAGAAGGAAGGAAGGAAGAAAAGAAGGAAGGAAAACTTCAATTTGTACTCAGTTTATCAGTGCTCTCTAGGGAGATGAAAAGCATTTTTTTTAATCACGACTCCTGTGGGGTTGTTTTGGATCATTGTCTTGGTCAGAATAGCCAAGTCTTTCCCAATTGATCATCATTACAACATTTCTTTTTCTGTGGACTATGATGTCCCAGTTTTGATTTTACTTTGTATGATTTCTATGGGTCTTTCCATGTTTTTCTTAAACCAGGCCCCTCCGCATTTCTTACAGCAAATCAAGTTCCACCACAAATATATGTCATGTCTTGTTCATCCATTTCTCAATTGATGACTATTCCCTTATTTCCCAATTCTTTGGCACCAAGAAATAGCTGGCATGAACATTTTTGTACAAAGTGTCTTATAGACCTCTATGTGAAGTTCCAAATTGTTCTCCAAAATAGTTAGACTATGTTACTACTCAACCAATAATAGTTCATTAATGTACTATTTCCCCTTATCTTCTCCAAAATTGGTAATTTCTGATGAGTGTTTGGTAATACGTTAGAACTCTTTTAATTTGCCTTTCTCTAATCAATGGTGATTTAGTGCATTTTTCATATCCTTATAGATAGCTTTGATTTCTTCTTCTGAAAACTACTTTTTTATATCCATGGATCATTGATCAATTGGATAATGGCTTTTATTTTTTATAAATTTGACTCAATTCCCTATATATTTGAAAAATGAGACCTCTAATCAGTGAAACCTGATATAAATGTTTTGATATTACAGATCATGGTGTCTTTTGGCAAAATTTAGTTTCCCTGAATATCTCTTTCAATTAGGCTTATTTTTACTTTTGCTTTGTCTGAAATCGTGATTGCCTTTCTGCCTTCTTCACTTCAATTGAAATATAATAGATTCTGCTCCAGTCCTTCATTTCAACTCTGTAAGTATCTCTCTGACCCCTTGTGTCTCTTGTAGAAAACATAGCTTTGGATTCTGGTTTCCAATTCAGTCTGCCATCCATTTCTATTCTGTTAACGGCTCATCCCACTCCCATTCACATTGGTGAATTCCCTCCACTCTATTTTCTTTATTTAGCTCCCCCTTTCTTTTTATCCTGTCCCTCCCCAAATGTCTATTTTGTTTCTGACCAAGCCTCTTTTTTATCACCCACCATATTTCTTATTCCTTTCTTCTATTTCTCTATCAAGTAAGATAGATCTCTATATCTAACTGAATATTTGTGTGTAGTCTTCTCTCTTTGCACCAATTATGAGAGTGAGGTTCAAGCTTTGCCTGCTATCCCTCCATTTCCTCCTCCATTACTAAAGTTCTTCCTTGTGTACCTCTTTTTATTTATTTTCCCATTCCAACTCTCTCTTTCTCCTTCCAGAATCTCTCTTTCTCACCCAAACATTTCATTTTGAAGATCATCCCAACATAATCAATTCATATCTATGCCTTTTGTCTACCTCGACTCCTTTTTATTGCCTTAATAATGATGAGTTCTTAGGAGTTACAAAAATTATTTTACCATAGGAATATAAACAATTTAAATTTATTGAGTCATGTTATATGTTTCTCTTGAATCTTCTTTTTGAATGTCAAATTTTCTATTCAGCTCTGATCAATAATACTTGAAGGATTTCTATTTCATTAAATGTTCATCCCCCACTCTAATCTCCAAAGGATTATACTCAATTTTGCTAAGTATTTTTTTTAATCGTAATCCTGACTCTTTTGGTTCTGAAATATCATATTCCAAGATCTCTACTCATTTAACATGGAAGCTATTAAATCTTATGTGATTCTGATTGTGGCTTCACAATATTAGAATTATTTCTTTCTGGCTATTTGAAATATTTTCTCCTTAAATCGAGAGCTCTGGAATTTGACTATAATATTCTTGGGAGTTTTCATTTTGGGATCTTCTTCAGAATATTACAGGTAAATTATTTCAATTTCTACCTTACTCTTTGTATCTAAGATATTGGTGGATTTTTGACAATTTCTTGAAATATGATGTCTAGGCTATTTATAATGATAATTAAATAGTTAATTCTTTAAAAAATCTTTTCAATCTTTTTTCTTCAGAAAATTTTTTGCCAATGAAATATTTCACATTTTACTCTATTTTTCTTTATTTTGACTTAATTTTATTGTTTCTTAAAATCTCATGAAGTCATGAGCTTCTACTTGCTCCAATCTATTTAAGGAACTGTTTTCTTTAATAAGCTTTTATATTTCTTTGTCACCCTCCCCTCATTTGTCCAGTTGTGCTTTGTAAGGAGTTTTTCTTTTTCAGGAAATGTTTATGCCTCTTTTATCATCAAATCCATTTTGTTGTTTGAGGTGATATTTTCTTTAACATTTTTCCAAATTATTCATTCTATTTTTATGATTTTCTTGAATTATTATCATTTTCCCTCTCTTTTTTCTCCTACTACTTTTATGTCTTTTTGTAACTTTTAGAAACTTGTTGGCCTTGGATCTAATTTGCATTTTTCTTTAAGACTTTGCTTATAGTTGTTTTCATATTCCTGTTTTCTTCTAAGTTTATGCACCCACTTCAGTATTACAGATCTTTCCTATAGACCTCCAAAGTTGTGCTAGTTTAGGAAAAACTGTCTTCCCTTCAACCTATTGTTGGCTCTGCCATTCCAGCATTTGATTTGAAGCATAATTTTAAATTGTTTGGAGGGGAATATTGGGAGTTCATCAGGGTCCTAGATCATACTCAGCCTCCTTGGCTGCACTCACCTTTGAAAATCTATTTCAGAACAATAACCACCACTCAGATATCCACTTTATGAATATACTTTTCATTTTGAAATAATAATGGATCCCTCATACACAGATTGTATACAGCCTTAGAACAGAAGCTCCTTTAAGGCAGGAACTATTTTTGTTTTTTGTTTTTCTATCATATATTTTGCTTTTTGCACAATGGTTAGCATATGTTAAATGCTTAATAAATCTTTATTGGCTGATTGGCTCACTTCACAAATGTAACTTCCCCAACTTAAATGCTCATAGTTCCTTTAAATGGCTTTATCCTTTTGAAGGTGTTTTAAACAACATAGATAGGATTACAGGTGAGTTGGAAAATGTTTCTCAATTTTGAGGCCTCTGAATGAGGAGCAGTGTAACTCTGGGGTCTAGAGAGGAAGGACCCCAAGTTAATTCCTAATGTAACACTAGTTATTTATTTTTAAACTGCTACAAACTTTGAATGATAGTTAACCTGTTGAAGATCAAGAAGAAACTGGACAAAACCTCAGAGAATCAAACAGATCATTTAACTCAACTAAGAAAGTAACAAAAATCCTCTATGATATCTCCAATACACAACATCCTTAACAAATGGTCATTGAGCTTCCACTTAAAGACCTTTGATGAGGGAAATCTGATACTATACAAAGTAGCCTATTCCATTGATAACTAAGTCTAGAAAACATTTTTTTCTTCCTTATTTTGGGCTGAAATTTTCCTTTCAAACTTGTACCCATTGTTTCTGTGTTGTTCTTCCCAGGCAAATCAAAGTAAAACTAATCCTTTAAATCCTTTAAATACTTGAAGAAAGTATTTAAATCTCCCTTTGAATCTATTATTGGGACTAAGTATCCTCATTCTCTTCAACTGGTCCTCTGCATCATAAATTTGAAGTTAATATGTTGATTTGTCTTACTGGAGTATAAATATTAGTATTTCATTTGTTAATTTATTTGGAGTGTAACTATTCAGGCTTCTTTTTTGGTGGTAGGATAGATTAGTAGATAATGATAGATATGTAAAGAAGATAAATACAAAAATAAACATAAGAAAGTGATTTAAGCAAATAGAACAACTTATCATTTATTTGTTAAATTTAATATAGTTGTGTATAGAAATAAAGTTAATAGTTTCTTACACTATCTTCTTTCTTGTTTTTCTTTGTATATTGAAATATTTTTGTTAGTTTGTGAGTTATTTACTATTAACAATAAAAATGATGTTTTTAAAAAGGAAATAGAGTCTAAGAAGTACTTTACATACCCAGTGGAATATGATTAAAGCTTAGTACAGAAATAATTTTCTAACCTAAAATTAAACAAAAGCTCCTAGAGTCAGGGAAGGCAGCCGAAGGGAAAGGAATTCTCAGAGCAGAGGTGATCTTACTCTTAACAAATGCTATCTCCTGGTATAAGCTGGCTGAGGAAAAGTTGTTTAGAATCATTGGCTAAAAGAGCTGACTAAAAATGTTATAACTTTGTTCAGGGTAGAGGTTTACTTACTACTCCCTCTAATTTGTCCCCCCGTGTGTACTAGAAGTAGTGGAAAAAATCTGGCTGAGAGACTAGGTAAAGCAGAGAGTAATGAACAGCAGAAACCAGTGAAAACTGATACCCGGTGATATTACCTAAAGACATGGCCAGCTCTTTGTATCTTAGGATAAATTTTACCTGTATATCTCTGCAAATTCACTTTTCTGAGTGAATTTATGGTAGAAGAAGTTATACATTTATGAGCAGATTTTTTTTGTTTTATTAAATTTCATTAGATATCTTTTCTTTAAGTTTATCATTTGGCTGACTAGTAAAACTAAATGTATCAATGGGGGCTCACAAAAACATATTTTTACCAAGTAAATCTTTGCAACAAATTATCTTGGGACTTAAAGGAAAATGTGGCTCTGTATGCTGACACTGTAATTTTCACTAGAAGTATATGTTTGTAGATATGCCTGCTGCAAGAATTCTGAAGAACATGTAATTTCAGAAGAACAGTCCTGAAAAATACATCACATTTTTCTTTGTATAAATCATTTGGTAGAAAATTTTAAAAAATACCATCCATACAGATACACTCCATTATCACCTTTTAGCACACTTCATTTGATAATAATTATTCACATCTCTATGGTACTTTTAAAAGTGCTTTCCTCACATCAGCCCTCTGAACCACACAGTGCAAAGACTATTCTCCCATTTCACAGAAGAGAAAACTTAGAATGAGAGAGGCTAATTGCATATTTACAATAGAGAAGAACTGAAGTACAAATTTACATTTCTTGAATCCAAATGCATTATTCTTTTTACTACATCAGACTATCCTTATCTAGGATTTCTATGAAAACAAATGGTATATTACAGAGAAACAAATTTGCTCCAAAGTTGGTATACAATTGCCTCCAGCATCGAGATGAGACAAAGTATTGAGCCCAGTTTATTTTCAAATATATTCATGAAATATTCTTCATCCTCTGCCAGACTTTCCAAAGCAAGTCAATTGCTGGGTTAGATGAATCGTTCTCCTCGCTTACTGGGGGATAAGTATTAATTTGTCATGTCTAAATTAGCACACAGATGTCAGTTCAGATAATCCCTCTCTTTTGTTGTGACTGAGAGAGTCCTATTTCTGAAATACAAACTTGTCATTCCCTACCCCCAGCTCCAAGTTCACATCAACAATTGTTTGGATTTAAAAATATAATCTCTTGGTTTTGTTGCTTCTTCATAAAATTATAGGATTCAAAATGAAAGGGAAATCAGAGGTAGGGTAGTTCAACTCTTTCATGTTGAGAGTTGGGGCTACTGCAGATAAGGGAAATTAAGGGACCAGTCCACAATCACACAAATGCTAAGTGGTAGAGATGGGTTTTGGAAAAGCAATTTCAATCATATGACAGAACACTGAAGTAACTAAAAAATATTTCCAGTCAAATTTCTTGGTTTCTTAGTAATTAACTTAACTGAATTTGTATGCTATTAGACAGAATTAGTTTTGACCTCAACCAGCCCCTTTTATAAGAATCTTTTGATGTAAAGATGCCCTCTATGACTATAAATAGTGTGGGGACAAGGGAGTCTGTGATGATGGAAAGCTCCATCATCTCTGTAAACTCTTGCTTGCAAACCAAGTAGAGACTGAGTTGGACCTGGGGTTGAACTCTTCATGAATAGAATTCCAGGGCAATTTGGAAATAAGGTTTACTTTGTAAGCCTTCTTTCATAATGATTAACCAGGAAAGGCCAGCCCCGCTCAGACACTTCAACAACAACAGTCCAATTCCTAAAGGAGTTCCTAAAGAATGAAAAGCATAAAAGGAGCTGTCCAAAGTACTCATAGAACAACTTGAGCCTGGAAGCAGATTTCTTAAGAAAGTTAAATTTTTATTGAGGCAACAAAGTGGACCAGATAGAGGGTCAAACCTGGCTTTGGTAAGAGAGGAATTGGAATCCTTTCTCTGATCCTTATTAGCTCAGGGACCACAAATAAGTCAATTGACCTTATTGAATATCACATTTCCTTTTCTATGAAATGGAGCTGAAAATGTTTATGATATCAAATCGATATCTGGTTTGAGAATCAAGTGTGATATGTGTCTAAAACAATTTTCAAATCTTTTTTTTTTTTTTTTTTTTTTTTTATTTAATAGCCTTTAATTTACAGGATATATACATGGGTAACTTTACAGCATTAACAATTGCCAAACCTCTTGTTCCAATTTTTCACCTCTTACCCCCCCCCCCTCCCTAAATGGCAGGATGACCAGTAGATGTTAAATATATTAAAATATAACTTAGATACACAATAAGTATACATGACCAAAACATTATTTTGCTGTACAAAAAGAATCAGACTCTGAATTATTGTACAATTAGCTTGTGAAGGAAATCAAAGATGCAGGTGTGCATAAATATAGGGACTGGAATTCAATGTAATGGTTTTAGTCATCTCCCAGAGTTCTTTTTCTGGGTATAGTTAGTTCAGTTCATTACTGCTCCATTAGAAATGATTTGGTTGATCTTGTTGCTGAGGATGGCCTGATCCATCAGGACTAGCATCATCTAGTATTGTTGTTGAAGTATATAATGATCTCCTGGTCCTGCTCATTTCACTCAGCATCAGTTCGTGTAAGTCTCTCAGGCCTTTCTGAAATCATCCTGTTGGTCATTTCTTACAGAACAGTAATATTCCATAATTTTCATATACCACAATTTATTCAGCCATTCTCAACTGATGGACATCCATTCAGTTTCCAGTTTCTAGCCACTACAAAAGGGCTGCCACAAACATTCGTGCACATACAGGTCCCTTTCCTTCTTTATAATCTCTTTGGGATATAATCCCAGTAGTAACACTGCTTGGATCAAAGGGTATGCACAGTTTGATAACTTTTTGAGCATAGTTCAAACTACTCTCCAAAATGGTTGATTCGTTCACAACTCCACCAACAATGAATCAATGTCCCAGTTTTCCCATCCCCTCCAACAATCATCATTATTTTTCCTGTCATCTTAGCCAATCTGACAGGTGTGTAGTGGTATCTTAGAGTTGTCTTAATTTGCATTTCTCTGATTAATAATGACTTGGAGCATCTTTTCATATGACTAGAAATATTTTCAATTTCTTCATCTGAGAATTGTCTGTTCTATCCTTTGACCATTTTCAATTGAGAATGGCTTGATTTTTATAAATTAGAGTTAATTCTCTATATATTTTGGAAATGAGGCCTTTATCAGAACCTTTGACTGTAAAATATTTTCCCAGTTTATTGCTTCCTTCTAATCTTGTCTGCATTAGTTTTGTTTGTACAAAAACTTTTCAGTTTGGTATAATCGAAATTTTCTATTTTGTGATCAGTAATGATCTCTAGTTCTGCTTTGGTCATAAAACCTTCCCTTCCACAGGTCTGAGGTAAACTATCCTATGTTCCTCTAATTTATTAATAATTTCATTCTTTATGCCTAGGTCATGAACCCATTTGACCTTATCTTGGTGTACGGCGTTAAGTATGGATCAATGCCTAGTTTCTGCCATATTGTTTCAATTTTTCCCAGCAATTTTATCAAACAGTAAGTTCTTATCCCAAAAGCTGGGATCTTTGGGTTTGTCAAAGACTAGGTTGCTATATTTGTTGACTGTTTTATCCTTGAACCTAATCTATTCCACTGATCAACTAATCTATTCCTTAGCCAATACCAAATAGGTTTGGTAACTGCTGCTCTATAGTATAGTTTTAGATCTGGTACAGCTAAGCCACCATCATTTTGATTTTTTCATTAATTCCTTGAAATTCTTGACCTTTTGTTTTTCCATATGAACTTTGTTGTTATTTTTTCTAGGTCATTAAAATAGTTTTTTGGGAGTCTGATTGGTATAGCGCTAAATAAATAGATTAGTTTAGGTAATATTGTCATCTTTATTATATTTGCTCGCCCTATCCAAGAGCATTTAATATTTTTCCAATTGGTTAGATCTGACTTAATTTGTGTGAAAAGTGGTCTGTATTTTTGCTCATAAAGTTTCTGATTTTCCCTTGGCAGATAGATTCCTAAATATTTTATATTATCAGTAGTTACTTTAAATGGAATTCTCTTTGTAACTCTGACTGTTGGATTTTGTTAGTGATATATAAGAATGCTGATGACTTATGTGGGTTTATTTTATAACCAGCAACTTTGCTAAAGTTGTGGATTATTTCTAATAACTTTTTAGCAGAATTTCTGGGGTTCTCTAAGTATACCATCATGTCATCGGCAAAGAGTGATAATTTGGCTTCCTCATTTCCTATTCTTATTCCTTTAATCTCTTTCTCAGCTCTTATTGCTATAGCTAGCGTTTCTAATACAATATTAAATAGTAACGGTGATAGTGGGCAACCTTGTTTCACTCCAGATCTTATTGGGAATGGTTGCAGTTTGTCTCCATTACATATGATGCTTACTGATGGTTTTAAATAGATGCTGCTGATTATTTTAAGGAAAAGTCCATTTATTCCTATACTCCAAGTGTTTTTAATAGGAATGGATGTTGGATTTTATCAAATGCTTTTTCTGCATCTATTGAGATGATCATATGATTTTGGTTAATTTGGTATTGACATGGCCAATTATATTGATAGTTTTCCCTAATATTGAACCAGCCCTGCATTCCTGGTATAAATCCTACTTGATCATAGTGTATTATCTTGGAGATGATTTTCTGTAGTCTTTTTGCTAATATCTTATTTAAGATTTTAGCATCAATATTCATTAGGGAGATTGGTCTATAATTTTCTTTCTCTGTTTTCAGCCTACCTGGTTTAGGTATCAGTACCATGTCTGTGTCATAGAAGGAATTTGGTAGGACTCCTTCATTCCCTATTTTATCAAATAATTTATATAGCATTGGGGCCAATTGTTCTTTAAATGTTTGGTAAAATTCACATGTAAATCCATCTGGTCCTGGGGATTTTTTCTTAGGGAGTTGTTTAATTGCCTGTTCTATTTCTTTTTCTGAAATGGGACTATTCAAGCAATTTACTTCTTCCTCTGTTAAAGATTAGGCTTTGTAAATGTTGATTATTACCCTCCTCTCACTTTCTCTATCCTTCAGTCTTTTTGGGAAGATGACACAGAACAAAGGGAACCAAGGATCATAGGGTTTTAGACTTCTAATTGAACAGTTGCAGAGCTATGTTTAAATTAAGGCTTGACTCCTTACTACAGGATGCTGGACTTGAACCTGAGGAATCCTGAGTTCAAATCCTGCCTTGCATTCTTTGTTATTTCTGTGACCACAGAAAATCACTTTACCACTTGAGACCTCTTTTGCCTTATCTGTAAAATAGGATGGTACCTAAATTACCCATCTTATCAGATTGAAGACCAAATGAGATTATATATTTAAAGTGTTTTTGCAGACCATAAAGATCTGCAAATATTTGCTACCAGTCACTATTTCTGGTGAATTGAAGCAAGTCATTTAATTAAATTAAATTCAGTGAGCATTTATTAAGTGCCTGCTGTGGACCAATAACTGTGCTAGATTCTGAAGATCAAAAACCAAAGGTGTTTTTGAGGTCTTTGCCTCCAAAGAGCGTCTATTTTCTACTGGAGAAGAGAACATAGAGACAAGTACATACAAAGTATATGTATTGCAAGCTACGCAGTGTAATGCATAAATCTCTGGTCCTGAAATCCTAAAGATCTGAATTCAAATCTATCTTCAGACACTTATTACCTATGTGATCCTGAACAAATTACTTAATTTCTGTTTGCCTTAGTCTATTTAACTGTAAAATGGGAATAATATTAGCACCTACTTCCTATGGCTGTTGTAAGGATTAAGGGAGCTAATATCTGGAAAGCACTTAGCACAGTGCCCAATACAGAGTTGTTTTTGTTCAGTAATTTTAATCATATCTATCTTTTTGTGACCCCATTAGAGGATTTCTTGGCAAAGATACTGGAGTGGGTTGTTATTTCCTTTGCCAGCTCATTTTATAGATGAGGAAACTGAGGCAAATTGAATTAAGTGACTTGCTTAGGGTCATACAGCTGGTAAGTGTCTGAGTTCAGATTTGAACTTGAGTCTTCTTGACTTCAGACCTGGCACTCTATCTGCTGTGCCACCCAGCTTGGCACATAGTAGGAGCTTAAGAAATATTTCTTTTCTTCCTTCTAACCTATCATGAATCCTTTTGATAGTCTAGAAAAGCCTATAGATTTTTTTTCTGAATAAGTTTCTTAAATGGATAAAATAAAATATAAAGGACCAACTATATTGAAATATAGTTATCAATATTATAAGACACACACCCTGAGTTCACCAGTTAAGATATCTTGATCTAAAATAAATGCAAAATAATTAAAATAATGGAAGGGCAAAGAACAATAACAATAAGCAACTTTCTTGTATGAGGAAATCAATCTCTATCTCTGTTTCTATTTCTCTTTCTCTCTCTCCCTCACTCCAGTAATCCTTGTTTTTTCTTCAAAATCATTAATTTTAATCAGATCTATCTATAGGCTTTGTCCCAGGTTCACAATGACTATGTCAAAATGAGTAATTTTGAAAATCATCTAGCCCTCAAGCAACAGGATGGCTCTGTAGGACTGTCCAGAGGAGCCAGGGGACTCAGCTCCAATCATTGAAATGAGGGTTTTAATAATGAGCTTTAATAGACTGGAGAATAAAGCTGCCTCATCTCCTTAGGTCAACAGTTGATGCCATGGAATTATATCCAGTTCTGCCTCATTTGGACTGTTCTTGGAGCATCAAATCACCATACACCAACTTACCCATCAAATAAAAAACTGAAAATGAATAGCTAAGCCTTTACAATTCTTCCCCACTCTATTTACAATCCTGAGTGCCTTCAGTCATCTGATGGGAAGGAGATTGCAGATAAAGCTCTCTTTCCATTTGTATGATCAGTGAGGGAGAAAGGGAGCAAGCTGGGGTTTCTTTTGTCTCCATTTGCAAGTGATAAATGGGATAGTTGATTATTCAGATTACAATAACAAAAGTCTTGCTTATCATGAACACAGGGACTTGTGTTGTGTATGTCTTTCCATCATTAATGAGTTCATCTACATAACTTTTATGCCAGGGAAGGCATTTCTATTTTTTAAAATTTCTATTTGTTTTTTTTCCCCTCAAATGAAGACTGATCACAGGATTTTAGGATCATAGCTCTAGAACCAAAAAGGAACTCAGAAACCTTCCACTCCTTTTTTATTCAACTGAGAAAATTGAGGTTAAGAAGATTAGTAAGAAAGAAGGGTACCAAAACCAAAAACTATTGCTCTTTCCCCTTAATGGGGACTCCCCCATCCTATACTTATCAGCACAATATTCTTAAAAGCTTTGGAACAAATGAAAAGAACCCCATTAACCTTGACCTATTCAGGACTATGAAAGATGATCCCAGATGATATAGTCATCCTGAGCAAGACATAGCATTGGGTCCTTATTCCTTATTCCTTAGCTATTGTTATGGGTTTTAATAACATATCCATATTTTAAGTGACTTGCTCACTTTCACACTGGAAAATCCTCTTCAATCCTTGAAGTATATTGTCTTTCAAGTGAAAATTGTTTTAAGCCTTTACTAGAAAATGATGTCAAATTCAAGTATAAAGTTTAGTGAGTTTTGTTTCTCATTTGAGACAATTGTCATTTGTTGGCAAACTACCAGATTATGTGCTTTGACATTTGAAGTATCATTGAGATCTGAAGGCTCTAACTCATCTGAAGATGAGTTAGAATTTATAACACTTGGCACAAGAGTTGTTCAGTAGGGCCAGTTTTAGTCAAACGTTCTCAGAAGCACAGAATTTAGATTTGGAAGTGACATTAATTACCTTTTGGTCTAAATAAAGCATCCCCCATTGTAATTTCTACCCAGCCTCTTTTTAAAGACCTCGTGATGCACAAACTTTTGCCATCTGAAGTGACCCATTTCATTTTTGAAATCGTTAGGAATTTTTACTAATATCTAGCCTAAAATCATCTCTGAAATTCCCATCTATTATTCTTAGTCCTACCTTCTGAAACCAAGAACAAATCTATCATCCTTCTTCTATATTCCAGAACTTCAGACAGCTAAGGAATTCTCTGAATCTTCTCTAGCCAGCCAATAATATTAAGTGATAAACCTTTATTGAAAAGCTGACATATTCAAGGTAAAGTTAAGGAGGATTAAAAGAATGGAGCCTGACTTTATGGAGTTTGCAGTCCAGATGATTCAATTCATCTTCTACAATTGTGCTTGAGGACACAACTGCCCTAAACTCAAACTCCCTCACCTCTCCTATTAGAAACCTTGTGCTCTGACTTGCCGCATTTTCATGCATGTACACAAACATATTAAGCTAGCACATTCAGATCATGCAGAAAAAATAATCTGCAAACAAAATAAAAAGGTGCTAGGAAACTTCTGTTAAATATTTAAATGACTTTTAAGACTCCTTTTGACATATTTATTTATTCATCCACCCATCCATTCATTTATTTGCTTGCTGATTAATTAATTTTGCTTCCTTTCATGTTCTCTGTTGCAATCAAATTGGTCTGATAATTATTGCCTCTGTATAATATTTTTCCTGAATCCCTGCCTGTGCACAAACTGTCACTGCTTGGTGGTCACTTCCTCCTTATCTATGTCTTAAATAGCTCCTCGTTTCCTCTTTTATGTCTTTTCTTGAAAGCAGAGGTACTTCATTCTAGGAACTTAACTTAGAGTTTCACATACAATAGATGCTTAATAAATGTTTTCATATTTTTGACTTTTAAAAGAAAAATGTCTTGAACAATAATTGTTCATCTGAAGGACTGAATTTCTATTTTAAAGAATTTCAAATTCTATGATACATTACTAGGAGTGAAATCTGCTGGGGATGAGGCTTTCCAGAATCTCTCAAATCATACCTTGTGGGTAACCGATTCCTCTAGAAAAGAAATAAGCATATGTTTTGTTAAGTATGTGGGAAAGAATGATGGCAGTTTTTGTTGAACCATTGTACATTCATGGATTGAAATCTCCTGAGCCAAAGGTTTTGGAGAGATGCAGTCCTGATTTGTTCAGTTTTTCATTAGTAATTATAGGTGATGCAATTTGGGATTTTCTTGTTCAAGAAACTAAAATGGATTGACATTTCCTTCTCTCATTTTTAGATGAGGAAGTTAAAGCAAACAAGGTTAAGTTACTTGCTTAGGGTCACATGGCTACTGAGTGTCTGAACTAGATTTGAATTCAGGACAATGAATCTTTTTTTTTTTTTTTATCAGTACTGATAAGTGCCACTAATGTCTGTGACTTCAGCAATATCCTATCATGTCTACAATGGGAAGAGTACTGGATTTATGAGCCAGAGGATCTGGGTTAGAATTCCAGCCCTGGTACTGATTACATGACAATGGGCAGATCATGGCCCTCCTTTCTGGATCTCTGTTTTTTTATCTAAAAAAGGAAAAGGTTAGACTACCTCATGTCTAAGTTCCCCTACCTGTCTATGTCCTATTAGGCTAGAAGAAAACTGGTCTTCTCTTCATGTCCACAGCATTTGGTTATTGTTCCCTGAATCTGAAACTTATTATATTTTGCTTCATGATCCCCCGGTAACAATGGAGATTGCCAGAAGTGCAGTTATATACTGATTCAGCTAAGCTTTCACATAGTAAGATTTCACCTTCCCTGTTGTGGGTGGCAGGATGGGATGAAAATGCACTGAATTTGGCATCCTAGTTCAAATCCTAGCTCTACTACACACTACCAAGCAGCTCGAGGAAAGTCACTTCATCTCTCCGAGACTCAGTTTTTTAATAATGAAAATAATAATAACTTCAGCAACAATAATAGCTAACATTTATATATATATACATATATATATATATATACATATATATATATGTGGTACCTACTATGTGATCTATACTGTGCCAAACACTACAGATATTCTCTCTGTGTGTCTCTCTTTTTCTCTCTGTCCCTCCCCCTTTCTCTCTATGTCTTCCTGTCTCCTTCTCTCTGTCTCTCTTTCTCTATGTGTGTTTCTGTGTCTGTGTCCTTCTCTGGGTCTATGGCCATCTCTGTTTCTATCCCTCTGTCTCTGTCTCTATGTCTGCCTATCTCCTTCTCTCTCTCTGACTCTGTTTTTCTATCTCTGTCTCTGTCCCTCCCCCTTTCTCTCTATGTCTCCTTGTCTCCTTCTATCTGTCTCTGTCTTTCTCTATGTGTCTCTATGTCTATGTCTGTCTCTGTCTCTCTGACTCTGTCTTTCTATTTCTGTCTCTTTCTTTCTGTCTGTCTCTCTGTCTCTGTCTTTCTCCATCTCTGTCTCTGTTTTATGTCTCTATCTCTCTGTCTCTTTATCTGTCTCTGTTCCTCCCCCTTTCTCTCTCTGTCTCCCTGTCTCCTTCTCTCTGTCTCTGTCTTTCTCTATGTATGCCTCTGTGTCTATGTTTTTCTCTCTGTCTATGGCTATCTCTGTCTTTCTGTCTCTGTCGCTCTAACTCTGTCTCTGTCTTTCTATTTCTGTCTGTCTGTATGTCTGCCTCTGTCTCTCTAAGTCTGCCTATCTCATTCTCTCTCTGTCTGTCCCTCTCTGTCTTTATGTCTATCTTTGTCTCTGTCTCTCTCTCTGTCTTTCTCTGTCTCTCTTTATCTCTCTGTCCCTCCCCCTTTCTCTCTGTCTTCCTGTCTTTTCTCTGTCTCTGTCTCTCTTTCTCTATCTGTGTCTCTGTGTCTGTGTCTTTCTCTGTGTCTATGGCCATTTCTGTCACTCTATCTCTGTCTGTCTGTTTGTCTCTCTCCCTCTCTTTTTGCAAGACAATTGGGTGTGTGTGTTAAGTGACTTGCCCAGTCTCATACAACTAATGAATACTAAATGTCTGAGGTTGGACTTAAACTCAGGAACTCTGGACTTCAGAGCTATCTACAGGGTGCCCCTGATGTTATCTCATTTAATCTTCACCAGAACCTTAGGAGAGAGGTGCTATAATTATCCCCATTACACAGATGGTTCACACTACTAGTAAGTATCTGAGCCTGGATTTTACTTGGGTCTCCTGACTCCAGGCTGTGTTACTCTATCTTCTGCTCCTCCTGACTGCCTCTGATATACATGTTTCTTCACCATTAAAACTAGAGAGATGACCCTTGAATTCTCCTGGACATAGATAAATGATCCCCCTAGCTCCAACGCAGCCCATCTCTCACCATCTCCAAGAAGCTCCACTTCTGATCTACAAGGCCGGTTATACTTCACATGCCAAGCTCTGCATCCAGAGTGAATGTCACTGGGGTAAGAAACAGAAGCCGAATACAAATAGTCTTCAGCCTAAAAATGTGTACAATTCCAAGAGGTCAGTCATAGACCTGGTTATTTCTCAAACAGAATTTTCCCATAGAAACAAAGTGATAAATAGGAATGAGACTCCTGAGCCAGACTACAAAAGTTCAATCTCATTTATGTTTGCACAGAGTCCTAAAGCAAGGTGAAGCACAGTGGAGAGAAATGCAGAAATACAAGTTGAGCAGTAGAGAGAAACACAGAATCTCATGATTTTAGATATGAAGGGGCCTCAGAGATTAAGTCCAGCCCATGGCCGAGAGAAATTTTTACCGTAACGGATTTGACAAGCGGTCTTCCAGTTTCTGCTTAAGGAGGGGAACTTGCTAACTTGCTGCTAAGGGCACTTCTTCAAAGTTAGGACATTTTGTTACCTTCCGATTGAAGCTCCAAAGGTTTGGGATCTAAATTTGAAGGAAAATGTTTTAAATATAATTTATGTATAAATGCATATATGGACACAATGTAGAAGGAGACATGGTATGGAAATCCCCAAGCATTGGACAATAATTAAGCATTTGAAGTTACTGTCTGCAATTTTATTTTTATTTTATTTTAATAGGAAATAACAGGAAAAAAGGAGAATGAGAAAAAGGAGAAGGGGAAAGAGAAGAGTTATACTGATAAAGTACTTTCAGATTTACAAATTCTTTTCTTCACAACCCTGATAATGAGTAGTATTACTTTCATTTTATAGATTAAGAAACTGACCTCTAGTGAAATTATATGAAGACCATTTTTTTTCTCTTTTGGAAGCACATCAGGGACCACTAAATGCACATTTCTTCCTCTTCATTTTCCAAGCCAAGGAGTTAATTCTTTAAGTGGTGACTTATCCAAAGTATCACAGGTAGGAAATTTCAGAAGCGGTATTTGAATCCAGGTCCTGAGGCTCCAGAACCAGGGCATTTTTTCTTTGTCATGTTCCTGTTGTCCTGGGTTCACTAAAATATTGAAGGATGGTTTCTTTTTATTGATTATACAAAGGCTTCTGGAGGGTTTCCCTGTTGGAACACAGAGCCTGGTCAAGCCTTGTCTCTTTTGCAGTCTTAAATGGGGAAACCAAGCCCAAATCTGTCTCCTTACATGGTCCTAGAGAAAGCACTAAAGAACAGGAACATTCTTGGAAGGTGGAATTATACATTAGTGCTAGATGGGTTGAAAGAGCTGGATTGAAGTCTCTTGGACAAAAAACCCAAGATGAGGGTTATGGTCAATCCCTGTCTCTTTCCTGCAATACTATAATATTTCATGACCTCCATATACCACAACTTATTCAACCATATTTTTAATTGCCACCTCCTACATTATTTCTAGTTTGTTTGGGTTTTGGAAGGTGGGATGGATGCTTCAGAAAATAAGGATATGAATATCATGTTTAATATAGAACTTCTAATCTGCTTTTGACCTTTTTGAGATATAGTTAAATTTGGTGTGGTGAATCAAACATACACTCCTACCACAGAACAAATTTTGGTACCATGCCATGTTCTCTAGAGGCACTCCATTAATAAGGACTTGATGACTAATAAAAAAAATAGTCTTGGGTGGTTGGAGTGTGGGCTCTCAGCTGATTTTGTTTACTCGTAGAAGATAACATTTTCATTAAATTTTTATTAGTGATAATATCAAAATATAGTTATATATAAATTTAACATTGTTTATATGTTTATAAATATATTAATAACATATAATAATAATGCCAATAGTAATAATACCAAAATGTTCTATTGTCATTATATTATCAAGCAAGAATTGTTGTAATATAATTAAAATTAATACCATATTATTACTAATTAAACTTAATGCTGTCACAAGTATATCCTACAGAAATATTGTCTTCTCTCTCATGGCCCATCTTCCAAGGATCAAATGAAATAGTATATCTAAAGCACTCTGCAAAGCATTGTACCACATAATTTTTATTACTTTTATAATAATAATATATAGGATCATACTTTGAATATTCTTCTTTCAAGATTCAGCTCAAATCCTATCTTCTGTGAGAAGCCTTTTCTGGTTCCTCCTCATTTCTGGTGCTTTCCTTCTGAGATTGCCTCCAATTTTATTATGGATATACAAAATGGTTAGCTTGCTATCTCCCTCATTAGAAAGTGAGATCCTTGCAGACTGAGGCTGATTTTGCTCTTTGTTTTGCGAGACAATTGAGATTAAGTGACTTGCCCAGGGTCACACAGCTAGAAAGTATTAAGTGTCTGAGACCAGATTTGAACTCAGGTTCTCCTGACTTCAGGGCTGGTGCTCTATCCACTGCATCACCTAACAGACCCAATTTTGCTCTTCTTTATGTCTCTAACACTTAGCATAGTGCCTAGTGTATAGAAGATGCTTATCAATGCATATTGATTGACTGACCGATTATTTGATTGATGTGAGCATTTCCTCCAATAATACAGATTGTTTTCAACTCCCCTGCCCATCCTTCTTCATTCTATCCTATCATAGGCTTTCATTGTAAAGGGTCTACTAGATGTGCTGTACATCTTCTTCATTTTTTTTTTTACATCATAGGGATACCAACAAAGCTCACAGGCTGTTTACTGGTTGTTTCATCATCTTAAAGCAAACGTAGACTGGAATCTGGAAAGCATAGTTTTTAAATGCTAACTCTGATACTAGTCACCTAATCATAATCAAGACATTTAGCCTCTATAGAAGCTGCCTCCTCATCTATAAGAGGAATAGCATAATGTCCACAGTATCTACCCCAAGGGCTTATTGGGAGACTTTAATGGAATAATACATACAGAATATTTTGCAAATTTTGAATCATTCAATCAGCCAACTAATATATTTTTACTAAGCTTATATTGTACGCTAGATACTATGTTCAGTGATGGGGAGGTAAAAAACAAAGACAAAGTAACTTAAAGCTATGAATTTACACAAAATAAAAACTGGGGAATGGGAGTGGAGCATTAGCAGTTGGAGGATCAGGAAAAGCTTCATGTAGAAGGTAATCTTTAAAATGGGTCTTGAAGGAAGTGAGAGATTCTAATAAGTGAATCTAAGGAGACAGTACAAGGGGTAAGGGCAGCCAAATTAAAAGAACTCTGACAATTCCATTTATGATGATTATAAAAGCTAATTTTTCTTTTATTTATGAGACAACCACTACACACACGCATACACACACATACATAGTATATGCATAATATAGTTATTTTCATATTGCTTCCCTCATTAGATATAAGCTCCCTGAGGGCAGAGATTATTTTTGTCTTTACTTGTGTTATTAATGCTTAACACAACTGATGCTTCTTGATTGATTGACTGGCAGTGTCCAGTGTCAGATCAGTAGCAAGTGCCATATCTATTAGAAGAAATTAGGGAAGATACTTTGGTAATATGGATACCAAAGATAGAGGGATCTTTCTTTCTTCCAATCCTTTGTACTTGTATGGAACCCCAACCCCTATTTGGGTTTAAAGAAACCCAAATTTAAAAGAAACAATTTTCTTTAAATTGTAATATTTAAATAAAAAAATTGATTCATTGGACATTTATATCATAGTCTGGAGAGTTAAATGCTGCTCACATATGTGTTTGCCTATGTTTCTGTGTTTAAATTACAATAGACAAATGGACATGGAAAAGATTTTCCACATAGCTCCAAATGAGTATATTCACAGTATCAGGATTTAAGTGCATTGACAAAGGAGTACATCATCAAGGCTATGGGAACATTTATATGTGCAAAAAGCAGACAAGATCCTATTCATTAAAGTTTACAATCTTGCTGAGGACACAATGTAAACACAAGCTCTTTTATGAATAAATATTCCTGATCTGTTGCCTAGGATACCTGCATTGGTTTGGAAGAAACCTCAAGGCCAGGGAGCTGCTTTTCCAGCAGCCATTAAGAACCCCCTCCTTTCAGACCATATCCTGTTGGAAAAAGGGAGGCAAAATGAAGAGGACGCAAGTTTATAAAAATAAAATCTTGATTTACACATCCTCATTTGGAGTCCATAGTTGAGAAATGTATTCCTTAGACTCATTGATCTTGTCTGGGAATGGCAATTCCTAATCACATTTGGTTTGATTCAATATTCCTACCCAGTAATCTTGTCACAGTGATGTCTATTGCATATATAGATTTTAGAGTGAAGGGCTACCAAATGCTCTAATTAAGTTTCCAAATTTTAATCATAAATTTAGGGTTACAAGAATTGTAGAGACTATCTCTCATAGATAAAGAGTACCTACATCAGAAGGTGGTTGTGAGGATCAAATGAAGTATTTAAAAAAATTTGTAACACACTACCTGGTACATACTAAATACGTATATCCTGTAAAATCCAAATCCTTCATTTTTACAAAAAAATATATATGTAATTAAAGTGGTCTTTGGAGTATTCAGGGAGTATTAGCATCTCTTAGCCCTTTTCAGAGCTGCTCATCCATTTTTAGTGTCTACCTTTCACCCAGCTCTCACCATTGATTCCAGAAACTGTACAACATGTGACACTATAACCAAAGTTTCTTGGCAGAAGGGCTAAAACAGGGTAAAGGAACTGACAGATTTCAAACCCATTGGTGAGTTAGGGGGATGTCTAGCCCCACCATGGGAAGACTCTTCCCAGAATAATGGATGGAGCCATGAAGGCAGCTGAAACAGATATTGCAGAGTGACTAAAGCTCAATCAGACCTTGGAGGCACTAAGGTCATCCACTGCATTCCAGGCCATTGCCAGTCTTCTTGACTTTCGCCTTGCCACTGGACTTTGATGATTCTGGAAGAAAGCATGAGGCTGATGGCTTTGCACAAGTCTTCCTCCCTTGAATCCAAGTCATGCCCAAATCATGACATTATCCTGTCATATCAGTGGTCTTCAAAAGGAAGGATAAACAACAACAATTAACTGAGACCTAGGGAGGAAGCTTAAGGTCACATAGGTTTTAAGAATCAGAGGGAAAATTTGGACTCATATTGTCTGACTTGAGAGTCACTGCTCTTGCCACTAAGCCACAATACTAATGACTACATTTTCTTTTTGCAATACGAGTGACTGAATGAGTGTCTATTAGAAGAAATTAGGGAAGGTGCTTTGGTAATATGGATACCAAAGCCCATGAACAGTGGGCTTTACATTAGAAAAAATAAATTTCCACTATCATAAAATCATACATTTAGAACAGGAAGGGACCTTGGAAATTATCTAGCTTAATCTCCACTGAAGAAAGAACATTTGCTGTGAGAGGGGTGTGTATGTGTTTGTGTGTGTGTGTTTGTGTGTTGGATAGAATCACTTTTTTAGTGCTTTAAAACTATTTATTTATCCTGAAGCCACAAGAAATCTTCTCTCTCTGAATCCTTATAGCCTCTACCCTCCTCCAATATACCCTTGATCTCTGATCTGTATATATACAACATCCCACCTGAGATATAAAATTCAATTGTGATCTGTAATCAGCATGTGTCTTCCCACCTACAATGTGTTTTTAGCACTTTAGACACTCTGATTCCTTAACATTTATTTGAATCAATCAAGTAAATAAATTATTTGCACCTTATTGAGGTTATACCTGTGAAATTCACATTATTAGCACCTTTGGAACTCATTCTTTCGTGTATTAAAAAATCCAGCCATGTATAAATAGACCAATAATGGAATAAAGAAATGCAGATTCCTAAGAAGAGTCATATTGGTTTTTTTATAATATCTAGCAGTTTTATATTATTTACTACAGTCTACTTCTACCCCCACCTTACTCAAAAATGAAAGAGGCAAGAACATATCATTTGATCAGGTTATTATAGCCTCTAAATGGTTGTACAACCAATTGTGTTTTAAAGCAGTCCATTCTTTGAATGGTGGTCCTTTGAAAGTACAAAATGATTTATCCTTGGATCCCCTTCATACAAAGTATGTTGGGTCTAAATTGGTCTTCTTACAGTTCCTCACCTACATTGTTCCTGCCTTGTTGTTTCTTCATCTCCCATCTCAAATGCCTTTACACTGGCTGTCTCCTATGTCTGGGATGCTCTCCATCCTCCTTTCTGTTATTTAAAACTTCTGGCTTCCTTCAAGACTCAGCTCACATTCCATCTCCTCCAAAAGGCTTTTCCTAGTCTTTTCAGCTGCTGGTACTTTCTCCTTTAAGGTCACCTTCCATCTATCTTTCATCTATCTTGAATGGGTTACCTTCCTCTTTTAGAATGTAACTACCCTGAAAGCAGACATTGTTTTTATCTTTCCTTGTTTGTGTAGCACCTGGAATAGTGTTTATTTGGAGAAATGGGTTTTTATCATGGAGACTATCCAGCACAGGGTCCAAATGCAAAAGAGATTTTCCAGTTACTCATTATAGAGGATTTTGTACTGATTTCAACAACCTCTAGAGTTTTGTAAGTCTTTCTAAATTAATTTCATAACTACTCTCAAGAAATCAACTTAATGATCCCAAGGGAAAAATAAGTGAATGAAGAATGACTATATGTTTTCCATACATTGATCTCTAGTTAGATATTCAATCCACATAGCTCACAGATAGGTACTCATGGCTTAGACAAACAAAATGGAAAAATAATACCCTACTCCAAAATTTAAAAAAAAATTAAAAAGAAGAGACTGAATTACTGTTGGATAATTTCACAGTGCTTTTAATAACTTCCAAGCTTTCTCCTGGAAACACAGTGTCTTCCACTGATAATATATGATTAAAAATCATAGACTCCCACCATCTCCAAAAAGCCAGGATATTAGTCAGTGAAAGAACAATGAAAACATGCATGGTGAATATGATTTCCATTGGTACTTGACCTTTTCAATAAAATGGTTATTTCACTGCTCAAGTGAATGATTTTCAGTTGAAAAGAGTTCAGAATTGTGATGGTTTGTGAACAGGTGTTCTTGAGCATAGAATGAGTAGGGTTGGATTAAAGGCAATATCCACATGACAGGATCATAGACCCACTTAATACCTCAATAGTGTTATTTCCTTACAGACCTTATTAGTTCAGGGCCTTGCCTAAAAGTAGTGTATAATTAACATTTGTTGAATTGAGCTGAACTCATCTAGTCAATATTTTCACATTTACTGGTTGATTAGAACTTTCATTGAGCAGTGGAGTTGGGGGGGGGATACAAGCGGCAGCTTGAACTGGCTTACAAAAGCTGATTGTTAAATTTTTAATGAGCATTTATACCCTCAAATGGGCAAGCATTACACATTACAGCTAATTTTATTGCTTTGCTGATTGTCTAGACAAAGGAAAGAAATGGATAAAATGTTAATAACACAGACTAAACTTAAAAGTATTCTGTGCACACATTTTCTCCCAGAGAACCAAGTGGGAAGCATTTACCAGCATACTCCTGACTACAGGGAAAATCCTTTTTCCCTACAGTATTCACATTACAATACAGAATCAAAATTAGGAAGTTAATGCTATAAAAATTCAACTACTCATATTCCAAGTACATAATAACATCACCCATTTTTCTCAGTAGTATTTTATTTTTCAAATAATATAAAGTTAATTTCCAACATTCATTTTTATAAAATTTTGAATATCATCCATTTGTAGAATATTTTTAAGAGTTGCAAAAAGTGAGAAAATTAAAACTCAGAGACACAGTGAGAAAATGACAGAACTGGGACTTGAACTCATATTATCAGATACATTCTCTGTGCTTCTTGATTGTAACATATGTCATCTACATGTGTCTGAATAGCATCACTATCTCTACTTGGGTCATGAGACCATGAATTTAGTGTTGAAAGGAATTTTGGAATCTAGTTTCCTTATTTTTACAATTGGGAAAAAGAAGTGGTTGTCCCAAGATCCCATCAGTAGTGTAAAGTCAAGATAGGATTTGAGTCCTGATCTTCTGACTCTAAATAAAAGAATCTTTTTATTATGTCTTTCTGTCTCCATCATGCTTCCCTTGGGAATTAAAAATTCTAGTGCAAAGTAATGGTATTAGAAATGCAAGCAAAGGTATGGGCATTTTTAAACCTATGGATTATTTCAGTCCACCAAACAGTCAAATATGAAATGTTTGATCAATCACCACTCAATACAATTCTGAACAATTCTCAACTGAAAATCATTCACTTGAGCAGTGAAATAACCAATTCAGACACTATCAAAGGTTGAAGGAGTAATCAGCAATCAAACAGGGGGCATATTACATCCATTTTCTCAGGCCATCTTCAAAATCAATGGTCCATTATTCTACCATATTGATTACTTGCTCATTAAATTCTATTATCAAGGTAGCTTAGATCATTAGAACAATCATGCTAGCGCCTAAAGACTTCAAACATGTTGATGAGGAGACAGAAGAATAGAAATGATCCCAGGCTTATTTTTCTATAAGTTTGGCCATTTTACATCAGAACTATTTTCAGTTACCACCAAAGTAAAATCAGAAATGTAAACAAATGAAGTTTAACAGTACTGTGAGTATGCTTTCTTCAGGAGGTTTCCCCTCCTAAGTACTAGTTTATTTATAGTACACGTCAAGGAGATTGTGACAATTGGGAACATTTGAAGAAAGCAGTTTAAAACATCATTGATTTCTATTACCCTTCAAAGTCATTTTGACCTCATGGAATTATTTCTTTACACAACAATTTACCCGGCCATATTTCTGTCATATTGTGATGGGTAGGAAATGTTACAAGTTCTCTTTCTATATTAGATTTTAAAAAATCATTATCTTATCAAGGCTCGAAATACAAAGCAGAGACCAACACTTAGGACTGACATATCTGTGGAATATTATATAATTCATGTATTATATTTATTGACAAAAAAGTATGAGACGAGGCTCCACATTGCAGTGAATAAGTACTTGGGCATCAAAGACACAACACCTGAAGTGCAACAGTGGAGGAAACCTGTGTAGATTAGGTCATCAAATGCCTTGCATGTACTTGTAAAAATGTGTGTGTGTTTATGTGTTCATTATAAACATGTCTAGATAGCCACTAAAAATTCCAATATTTTTTCTTTTTAAAAAATAAGAAACCCTGAGATTTTACCTCATTTTCTTTTTAACTTTTTCTTTCACAACTTCCCTTGTTCATTTACTTCATAGAACCCAGAGAAATCATAGTAGTTAGAGAAACCTTACTTCTACTGTAGCTTCTTTTCTATCAGTGATAGAGGCAACATGGAACCATAGAAAGATCACTGAATTAGGATTTAGAGGACCGGGGTCTTGCGTTCAAATTCTAGCTCTACCATTTTACCCATTGTGATTTTGAGTTTTGTAGGGTTCAACTTTGTCATGTAGAAAATGAGATAAGACTCTATTGTCTCTAAGCTCTTTTGCATTTCTAAATCAGTGATCCTATGAATAAGTTATTTATCTGTAGAAAATTTTCTATTAAAGTCTGATTTTCATGTAATTATTGAAGGAAGAGGAGGAAAAATAAGAAGAGGAAAAAGAGGAGGAAGGGGAAGGACAAGTGGGAAAAGAAGGGAGAGGAGTAAGGAAAAAAGAAAAGGAAGAGGAAAAAGAAGGAGCAAATGAATTTAGATCATGCTTCTTGGCACTGTGTTAGCATCCTCAGGGGTATGCATGCATAAAAAAGCATACAAAAGAAAAGAACATGCAAGATGGAGACCATATCTAAGTCTTACAACTACACATTTCCATCATCAGGATTAAAAACTCCCCCATTTTCACATTAGAAGAAAGTATGAAATGATGAGTGAAAAGAGTGAAAAATAGAAAGTATTCATTATTCAGAATGAAGTCACACTTCATTTGTACTCTGTTGTCACCTGCTCAGACCCATCACATGCCTTTCTAGGCCCCTTTTTTGTGAACTTCGATTTTATTTTTTTGAAGAATGTGGTATTTATGCCTTGTACTCATGTTTCACCACTGGAAAAGATTAGTATTAAAACAATGCCTCTTCATTTGATGGAAAAGCTTGGAATCACTTAAAGTACTGTGTAATTTCCTAAAGACAATCCAGCTTATTTTGTCCTCTCTCTGTTCCATTTTTGGGTCTGATTTGTTACTTAAGACATATTTCCAAAGTCTATGTACTTAAGGATCGATTCTATGGGTTGTCCATTTAAATGAACATCACAGCCTAAACAATGGGAGAACCTATTAGAGTTTATCCTTTGCTAATTACACAGTCTTTGAGAAGAGCTTCTGAGTCACATTATGCAGTCTCAGGTTTCTGACAAAAAGATTCAAAGCAGCATCATGGCAAATCCAACACAAATCATTTCCACTCAATATAGTAGAGTTTTGAACAATGTCACTATATAATGACTATGATGATGATGATGGTGATGATGGCTAACATTTATGTGCTACTTCACTGACACATTAAAAATCTCAGCTACTATGACAGAAATAACCAAATTGATAATTCCTAGCCTGATTATTTTGAGCAACTCTATAAATGAATCAAATGTTTTGTATATCAATCTAATCCTTGCTCAACAATTGAATCAGAATTAATTAATAATGTTTGGGAAAATTATTCTTATAATCATGATAATTGCATTATTTTAATGTTTGCACATGTTTTACATCTATTATTTCATTTTATGAAATATGTATATATTTATATATATTAGAAAGACCCTCATTATCCACTCTGTTACCAACAGTCATTGTCTAGAGTATCAACTCTTATGAACATATCACCATTGCTCCTAATGCACCTTCTTGCATCCTTAGTTACTGATACACCAGAAAAAAAAGTTCTTGCCATCAAAATCTTTGGTACTTTCTAATGTTCTAACAAGAAATAGATATTGTATCATTAGTGGAAATGTTATTAAAGACGATGAACCATCATCACTTTTGCCATAGTATCCCAAAAAACTACTAGTTTTTTCATCTGCTATGTGCCTGAACTTCCCCCATTTTGATGTGAACTCCTTGAGCAAAGGACCTGTTTTGCTTTTCTATTTGTATCTTCAGTGTTTAGTCTAGGGCTTTCCACATATTAAATACTAATAAAAGCTTTTTTCATTCATTCATCCACAAGTCTGAATGGTATGTCCTATTATCTCCAATTTTTATTTAAGGAAACTGAGATGAAGAGAAATTAAGTGACCTAGCCAAGATCATGCCTCTAGCAAGAGTCTGAGGCAGTAATCATCTCAAGTCTTTCTGACTCTAACCTAATACTATATCTAGAGTACCAGCAGAATAAAATTGCTGCTCAGAAGATTCTTAGGGAATGTGTTTGTTAGACAACTGGTGGTAGAATAATTAGGGCACTGCACTTAGAATCAAGAAAATCTGAGGTTAAAAACTGCCTCCAATACTTAGCAATTGTGTATCCCTGGACAATTTATTTAACCACTCAGACCGAGTTATCTCATCTGTTAAATGTGTTTGATAATAATTCCTATCTATGCTTGTTTCAAAGATCAAATGAAGTAACAAAAGTAAGGTACTTTAGAAACTTTAAAACACTATGTAAATTCTAGTTATTAATTATAATTAGTCAATTAATTGATTAATTAGTGAAACTATGAATATGGTTAGTAAAACTATGTATATGCCTAGAAGTAGGCAAGATAGCAAATAAATATGAGACAAAATACTATTTTAAAAATTAATAGCAGAAAACTGCATTCTCCAAGACCCATATGTTTTAAATCTCTGGGAAATAGTCACCCAGATAACCAAAAACACCAACTCTATCGAGGGGTCCTCAAACTACAGCCCACAGGCCAGATGCAGCAGCTGAGGATGTTTATCCCCCTCACCCAGGGCTATGAAGTTTCTTTATTTAAAGGCCCACAAAACAAAGTTTTTGTTTTTACTCTAGTCCAGCCCTCCAACAGTCTGAGGGACAGTGAACTGGCCCCCTATTTAAAAAGTTTGAGGGCCCCTATGATCTAGACTATGCCATGCTTCCTTTTACTGGTAAAATCCTGTAGCTTTTGTAACATTCCAGAGACCACTGGGCATAGCATCTGGTAAACACCTCTTCCTTAGTCCTCTTACATGACCCTGGCAAATATTTTCCTTAAGTAAACATTCACCCTATTTTCTGCCTGACTTGATGTTAATACTCAGTGGATCATTGAACAAAGTCATCTCCATGGCAGCATCCATCATATGACCTTATATAATTTTAAGATCTGTGTGGGAGACATGTTGAAGAAGAGCCTTCAAAAATTGCATTTTATTTTACTAAGTGGAATGAAAAACAATGCACATGAAGCCGAATAATCTCTGTAGCTTTTTAGGCAGGTTTATGACTATAAAAACATGCTTGATTTGAAAATAAGGTACAAAAGGCTGATTGCCTGCTTCTCATACTTTCGTTAATCATCTCACACACATTGGTCTCATCAAAATTTTAGAAAGGAGAAACTTATATGAGATAATGGTTGATAACATGTTAATTGTAGCTTGGGAGGAACTAAAATAGTTTTTTTTTTTATTCTTCTGGAACTTTATTCTCTTCAAAATGTCTTAAAAGCTCCAGCCATGAATGCCTTCAAAATTTTATTGACTTCAACAATTTTTTCCTATCTTTATTTGGTTTAATCTAGGTCCTTTTTTCAAATATATACATACAGTGAGTGTTCTTCATGCTTTCTCACAATGTACATTGATTTTTTTGGTGTTAGCTCCAAATAGACTGATCCTCTTTATTCTCTTCAGTAAGAATAGAGAACTACAGAAACACTAGCAGACCTATTTCTTTTGTTTGTTATATTCCCTTCTAGTTTCTTTTTTAAAAATAAGTTTATTGATATTTTTTGTTTATATCCCCTACATTTTTTTTCAGATTCCCCTTCACCTCCAGAGAGCCATCCCATATGAATGAACTAAGAGAATATTGATTGCACTTAGTCTGTGCAAAGCATTAGGGATATACATACATAAACATACATATGTTTGTGTATGGATATATGGACACAGGATATATATATATATGTGTGTGTGTGTGTGTGTGTATTGGTTTCTATATCATATATGTGTATATAGATATCTATATCTCAGTTTTATTATCTAAAAACTGGGGATGAAAAATACCATCTACCTCCAAGAGTTATTGTGAGAATCAAATGAAATAATCATTGTAAAGCACTTAACACATTCCTAGTCTATAGTAAGTACTCTATGTTAGTTAATAGATGCACTTATATATATATATATACATATGTGTACACACATACACACATGCATATTTACACACAGAAGATTTCAGCTTCATGTCAAATGGGAAAATCCCATGGTCCTTAGGGTGAAACTGTAAAGCAGATGGTAATTCTTTTTCTTCAACAATATTTCCATCAACAAAGTTATATCAGTTCTTGATGATGATATAATTGATGATGCCAAATACTTAAACTTATAACAAGGAATATTTTTAAAGCAAAAGAGAGAGAAGAGAAAAAATAACTGAAACCTGAAAAATGAATTGAAAAAAATCTAAAAATATACGTGGTATTTACTCTTGGACTACAAGCTTCCTAATAAGTGTATGATCAGGACTCAAATGCAGATTCCTTCTGTCAACAAGGCATTGTTTTATCTTGTATACCATAGCTAACTTTAAGGCATAGGGGAACTGCAAGCTATGAGTGAAGGAGGACTGACATGGGATGGGATGACATCATGGATTCTTGAAATTTTGGAGTATTGAAAATATTCTGTTCTTGTCTGTCTGAATAAGTGTTCTTGCCCTTAAGTAACCTAAGAGTATTTAGAATGCAAAAAGTTCACAAGCAGGAGTATTTGGAATGGAAAACAGAATAGAAGGACAGGAGATAATTCTGAACAAAGGCCTGCAGTTCTGAAAATTCGAAGAGAAGGGTGGTCAAATTGTTTTTCTCTTAAAAATGATAAGTTCCATGTTTTAATAAACGAGTATGTAGTCTGCTCTTACCTTAGGGGAAGGAAATGAGATTATTGAAACTATTTATTGTTTTTATATTGTTTTATTAGCACATTTTCTGTGTTATTAAATTTATTTTTTTGAAATCAGAAAATCCTCCCATAATTTTTTAAAAAAGAAACTTACTTCCTGATTGAATAAAACAATTTCAGTAGTCTCTATGGGAGTGGGTGAGGGTGAGAAGGGGGTTCATAAAAAGCAAAACCATATGGCAGAGACAATACTCATTTCATAAATAGAGCAAATGGAATCAATTCTCCCTGTCCCTTTGCTCACTTTTTGCTTATGTTCCTAGGTCATAGAGTAATGCGTCCTTGGATGGCCAAATACCATATTTTATAGTGCTTTTATGGCTAGCTGGAATTTAAAGTACAGATCTGTGCAGGCCTTTTATCATCTAATGGTCTGGTGACAAAAAAAATATACAGACTTTCATTGCAAAGACTTCCTGTGATTTCTGATCTCCTGTTTGTTTAAGATTATTGAAGTTAATTTCTCTTTTCCTGTGGATATTCTTTTTTTATCCCAGGGCCTATTAAACACCACATACTTTTTATAAGACGAGAAAGCATTTTCAATTGCCCTGTGCCCCTCATTATAAGAGTCTGTTTGTTTTTCTGGGAAGTGATACACTTTCAAAGTAGAGGGTAGTAATGGTAACTTGCCATAATTAATTTCCACTTTCAGCAATGCGCTCATCACACCTCTATTGACTCCTTTTAAAAGCAAATCAGTTTCAGATTGAGATTAGGAAAATATGTTGGGATCAAAAGAAAATAAAAAACAAAAGGGACTTCTATCTTTCATATCTCTTAGAGAGGTGTGGACAATTTCTTTCCACTGAGGACTATTTGTCTTCAAATGAATGTTTACAGTCCTGCTTTCATGTCACCTGTTTACATGGTAGAAAGCCAGACTAGAAGAGTAAATTCTTCTCATGTCTCATATTCCCATTCATTCCTTTTGACTTATTGGAATCTAGTTAATCCCCTCATTTTACAGATGAGGAAACACAGAAATGAGAAATAACTTAGTAGCACCTGACATAAATCTGTAAAATATCTTTATGATCTCACCTGATCCCACAAGAACCCAGTGAGATGGTTTATTATAATGGCAATTATATAGAGAACTTTTATATAGAGAATATATAGAGAATTTATTATATAGAGGATTATATAGAGAATTTATTATATAGAGAATAAAATAGGGAGGTTAAGTGACTTGTTCACAATCACACAGTTTGAGTGGATGCCCATCAATTGGAGAATGGCTGAATAAATTGTGGTATATGAATATTATGGAATATTATTATTCTCTAAGAAATGACCAGCAGGATGATTTCAGAGAGACCTGGAGAGACTTACACGGACTGATGCTGAGTAAAATGAGCAGGACCAGGAGATCATTATACACTTCAACAACAATACTATATGATGATCAATTCTGATGGATGTGGCCCTCTTCAACAATGAAGATGAATCAAATCAGTTCCAAGGGAGTAGTAATGAACTGAACCAGCTGCACCCAGGGAAAGAACTCTGGGAGATGACTATGAACCACTACATAGAATTCCCAATCCCTCTATTTTTGTCTACCTGCATTTTTGATTTCCTTCACAGGCTAATTGTGCACTATTTCAAAGTCCGACTCCTTTTATACCGCAAAATAACTGTTTGGACATGTATACATATATTGTATTTAACTTATACTTTAACATATTTAACATGTATTGGTCAACCTGTCATCTGGGGGAAGGGGTGGGGGGAAGGAAGGAAAAAGTTGGAACAAAAGGATTTGCACCTGTCAATGCTGAAAAATTACCTATGCATATATCTTGTAAATAAAAAAGTATAAAAAAGAATAACAACAACAACAACAACAAAAACAATCACACAGTTTATAGGTAATGGACAGGGAATTAAATCAAGGTTTTCCTGGTTGGAAAGTCCAGTGCTCTGTCCACTATCACCAATGTCTCACTCATCCAAGGTTACAAAGCTAGTGTATAATAGAGGCAGGATTTGAATTAAGGTCTTCTGACTCTAAAAATCATTGCTTTTCAGTTATACCATATTGATTTTTTCTCAATTTACTTATATAACAAAAAATATATCTATGAAAGTCTTCCCCAAGGTTTCTAATATTCTAAGAAGTATTCTGCAATAATTCACAGTGATATAGCCTCAGCCTCTTTCCAATAAGGAGTGGACAAGTTCCTGATTCTTCATGGAGGTCTACTGAAGCGTGGGATTACTAATTACAGTTGCTGCTGCTATGATTTCACTTTTTTATTTTTTTCAATAGTATTTTATATTTCCAAATACATGCAAAAATAATTTTCAACATTTAGTTTTGCAAAATTTTTATGTTTCAGATTTTCCCTGCTGCCTCTTACCTTCCCTCTCCCCAGGACAACAAGCAATCTGATATTGATTAATAATATGCAATTACTTTAAATACATTTCCATATTTGTCATGTTGTGCAAAAAATGTTATTTAAAGTAATTGAGAAAAAAACACAAGCATACAGATGAACAACAACAAAAAGGTGAAAATACTATGTTGTGATACACATTCAGTCCCCATATTCCTGTCTCTGGATGCAGATAGCTGTTTCCATCACAAGTCTGTTGGAATTGGCTTAAATCCTCTTATTTTGAAAAGAGCCAAGTCCATCACAATTGATCATCACAATCTTGTTGTTCCTATGTACAAAGTTCTTTTGGTTCTCCTCATTACATTCAGCAAAATGATTATACTTTTGATTTTACTTTGGACTTGTGAAGGAACAAGAGGATGAGGATCCAGCCAGATTTTGTTTGGGCTCAGGGAGTTAATCGAACCTTGATTCAAGAAACAGATTAGTATGGAAGGACTACAGCAGTGCAATGAAGTGGAAGGGTTTGTGTAATCATGTGCATTTGTTTTGTGACTACTTCTGTGTGTGTGTTTGTATGTACATAGGAAGCAGTCTTATTAAGGACCTGTATGCCTTATGAAATCAGAAAATAGAGCAAGAAGGAGCTCTGATGTAAAGAATTCTTGTACCCATCCTTTCAGTCACATGGCTATCATTCTAGTTCAGGCTCTTATTGTCTTTTGCCTGAACTGTTGAAATGGACTCTTAAGTCTTGTATCCAAACCCTGCATACAGTTGCCAAAAAAGCATTTTTAAAACATGTCTAATAATACCCCTTTCATGCTGAGTGGTTTTTTATTGTCTTTAAAAGAAAAATAGAAATTTCTCTCTTAATCATTAGAAATTCTCCAAAACATACTCCAATTCATCCTTCTAGAATTATTACATATTATTCATTGTTACACAATCTACATTCTAGCCAAACTGACATGCCACCTTTCCCCCATACAACATTCCATTTCTTGGATATCTAACCTTCACATAAGCTGTGTTTCCTTCCTGTAGGGCTCCCCTACTCTCTGTCAGACTAAGAATACCTAATTCCTTCTAAGGCTCAAGTCAGGGAAGACTTTTTTGATTTGCTCAGTGTTTTCCCAGTCTACCATACTATTAAAATTGATTTTTTTAAAAATATTTTTCATTTGCTCATTTGTTTAAACATTGTTTTTTTCAGAGTATAATGAAAGCTCTCTGAGGGCAGGGACTGTTTTATTATTATGTGTGTTTCCAGCTCTTATCACAATGCCTAGCACATGGTAGACAATAAATAATCCTTAAGTAAAATGGAATTGATAGGGCAAAAGTGTTCAGGTAGTTTATAGATAGAAGGCTACCAGTAGAGCATCTTTTGAAAATATGATCTGATCTAGGACAATCAAATGAATGCATCAAAGGAGATATTTATAAAAAATGCTTAGACACTTTCTTGCATTTTGTAAGTGCTATATAAATCCTGATTATTTTCCTTTTCCTTTCACTCATTCTGATAAAATTGGATACTACTAGAATCATGTCTATGGTCCTGGTATCATCTGGAATTTGAATTGGCCAAGATTGAAAGTAATAAATGCAGATTCCTTTAATCAAGTCCCCACAAATTGCAGAAGGTAAACAAGGTCCAATGCACAGAAGTACAGAACACATTCATACTCATGGATAGCTGTGTCAATTCGCAGTAAGGACATGAGAACTTTAGTTCAATTGGTAACCATCTAGAAAATGGACACACTATTTCAGCTGTCTTTGGGAGATATCAAATGATATGTTCTTCCCTCAGCTATTCTGTTGAAAAAACAAACAAATCCTTAGAGGATTCTTTTATCTATATCATCTATTTCTATATCAAAATGTGAATAATGGAATCTGATGGCAAAATAAAATAAAATAAAATATGGAAAATTTTTAAAGAAATCATCATTCATTTTCAATCAAGTAAATATCTCCTAAGAGCAAAAAGAGTGATGTTTTACATAACCATCAATTTATAAAGAAAGATGCCCAAATAGCTCTTGTCCTTTCAAGGATACCTCCACAATTGAAAGGATTCAAAATTGGTTGGCCCACTTTATCAAGACTATTCTCTAACAATACAACATTTGGTCCATGTATGAAGCCACTTTGCTGTAGAAAGCACAGGTTATTTTCATGGTGTACTGTGTTCCTGATGGCATTCTAATGGAAAAGAACATGATGTTATTTCCCTGAAGGGTGCCATCAGTGTGGTTCATTTATTTCATCTTGAGGAAAAAATCATTTTGAGCCAAAGAATGGTAATTTGTCACTGGGACTTTCTATAATTTGCATAGTGACCAGGAATCTTTATGTCAGTGTTCTCTCTTTGGTTTCATTTATAATATTCTCAAAATGATGAAAAATTTTCCACTCCAAGAAAATAAGTGTATTGCTTAGTGGAGAAACTCATTCATCTTTTTAATAAATCATTTTCCACAAAGCATACTCAGGAAACATCTTCTATAAATTGTTTGTAAAATTCCCCTCTTGAGTTGTCTTGAATTCCAAATTAATTTGATTTAAAAATTCCAATATATTTAGAATTATAGATGTGGGGAGAAAGGGATCACTGAGGTCACCGAGCCAAGCCTCATTGTACAGATAAGGAAATTGAGGCTGAAAGAGATAAATAATTTACCTATGATCACATAGGTAACATGTATCAGGGTTCAGTATCTAATCCCAAATACTAAGATTCTAAATCTAGTGCTTTACTTCACTTGATAACTGTGATAAAAATAAGAATATAGTTACTTAATAATCCTAAGACTTACTAATAAATATATTCTTCTGAAATGAGTATCATCAACAATAAACAATTTTCATATGCTATGTTTAAATGGAATTGCACTATTTGCATTTGGTGAGGCTATAAAAGAATACGTAAGAAAAAAGAACTTGAATTAGTCAATTGTTTTTAACACTTTACTATTTGTCATACACTGTGTCAGATACCAGGAATACAAAGACAAATATAGGATTTTTGTTGTGTGAGGTAGAAAGTATAAGTAGGAGTTATTGTTTTCAGGGATGCACGTTAATTTGTCCAGTGCCTCTTCCCAGGTACTCTTCTTCAGAAACAGAAACTAGAGTGGCTATACTGGTTATTCTATTCTCTGTATCTCAAAATGCTCTCTCTTAGATTTTGGTTTCCCAGCTCTGAATTTCCTCCACCTCCACCTCTAGTCTCATGTTCTATCTGTACATTCACCAAATCACTTACCTACTTTCAGAATGTCCAAGTTGTCAGACTTCAGATTTGGTTTCAAACATCAAATCAACTTTCTGCCCACTTCCTGATCCCTCAAATGTTGCAGAATTTCAACTGCCTGTATCCTTTATAATGGTTACTACAACAAAAAGAGTTGAAGGCAAAATATATAGAGAATTGATTCAAATTTATAAGAATTCAAAGGATATGAACAGATAATTTTCAGATGAAGAAATTTCTAGTCATATGAAAAGGTGCTCTAAATCACTATTGAACAGAGAAATTAAAATTAAGACAACTCTGAGAATGCAACAACACACCTTTCAGATTGGCTAAGATAACAGGAAAAGATAATGACAAATGTTGAAGAGGATGTGGAAAACTGGAACACTAATATCTTGTTGGTGGAATTGTGAATGGATCCAATCATTCTGGAGAGCAATTTGAACTATGCCCAAAGACTTGTAAAACTGTGCATACCCTTTGACCCAGCAGTGTTTCTATTGGGTTTGTATCCCAAAGAGCTCTTAAAGGAGGGAAAGGGATCCATATGTGCAAAAATGTTTGTGGCAGCCCTTTTTATAGTGGAAAGAAACTAGAAACTGAGTGAATGCTCATTAGTTGGAAAATGGCTGAATAAATTATGGTATATTAATGTTATGGAATGTTATTGTTCTATAAGAAATGATTGGCAGGATGATTTCAGACAGACCTGGAGAGACTTACATGAACTGATGGTAAGTGAAATGAGAACAACCAGGAGATCATTGTACACAGCAACAACAAGGTTATAGAATCGCCTATTCTGAAGGATGTGGCTCTCTTCAACAATGAGGTGATTCACATCAGTTCCAATGATCTTCTGATGAAGAGAGCCACCTACCCTTGGAGAGGACTGTGGGAACTAAGTGTGGATCACAATATAGTATTTTCACTATGTTTGTGTTATTTGCTTTCATTTTGTTTTTTCTCAATTTTTTCCCTTTTTAATCTGATTTTCCTTGTGCAGAGTGATAATGTGGAAATATGTATAGAAGAATCGCACATGTTTAACATATATTGGATTACTTGCCATCTAGGGGAGGTAGTGAAGGGGAAGGAAGGAAAAAAATGGAACACAAGATTTTACAAGGGTTAATGTTGAAAAATGATCCACCCATATGTTTTGAAAATAAAAAGCTTTAATAAAATTTTTTTAAAAGAAATTTCTACCAATCATTCTTGGTTTGGTCCTTTGGGGTGAAGCCAAAAATGTGGTTCTTTTTCATGTAATAGCCTTTAATTAACTGAATTTTTTTTATCATTCTCTTATCCCACCCCAAAAGACTTTTCTTCTTCTGGATAAACATTTTAAGTTCTGTCAACTAAACCCCATTTATCATGGATTTGAGGTACTTTACCATCACAATTGATTGCATACTTCAGTTTAACAGTGTCCTTCCTAAATTATTAGTACTTAAAATCACCCAAAATACTAAAAACATTATCTGTCCAGAACCCTAAGATACAAGAGCGTATTCCCTGGAAATAGAAGAATAACTTTCCCTGAGGTGTCTACTTCTAAACCTTCTTTAGATCTTGGTTCTCAAATCAGGGAAAATCTCAAGTTTAAACTGAATCTCAAGTTTTGATGTAGAATGTCTAGGCATCATCCTTGTTCTGAATATTAGAATAATCATAACACCTACAAGATTATTGGTGTTGGTGCTATGGTTTCAGACAATGTGGCCTATTAGAGAATGTACTACCATAATCTAGAGATCTGGATTTTACTAATAACTACTGGCAAGTCTTTAAATCAGCCACTCTTTCTGCTTCAGTGTCTTCAGAACAAAATATTACTTCCATAGAACTGAAAAAAAAACGTATATTTTATTTTGTCTTTCCAACTGGATTATTACATACTGTATTCAAATCAGTTACATTGCATTGCTCCTTTATGTTGAGATTGAAGGATGGATGATAATGTGAAGGTGGTAATGAAGGTGGTGATGGCACTGTGACAAACCTGTAAATCAGTTACAATCTAGTATAATTAAGTCTTTTCTGGGAAAAAAATGTCAAAGTATTCAGTTTGTTCACTGGTTCCAGTGATTTCAGTACCTAGGACAGTGACATGTGATAGCTGTGACTAAAGAACGTGTGTAGAAAAAAAGTAGTAGTAGAAACAAGATTTGCTGTTAAAAGGAATCAATGTAATTTGAAGTAAAAATGGAGATAATTATCAGTGGGAAGCAGGGAATAGAAATCAAGTCTTAGAATTACAATGGAACTATGTTCAAATTTTGCCTCTAACATTTACTAGCTATATGACTATACAAGTCATTTCACTTCTCTGATCCTCAGTATCTCATCCATAAGCTTCACTTTATGGATATAAATAACAATAAGTTCATTACCTACCTCATGTTATTGGGAAGAATGCAATTTGTGAATATAAAAGTGCTGTAAGACTCTGAAATATTTTTTTTCCTAAATGGGAATCTTTTTAGTAATATGGTTTTAGATAGAAAAAAAGATTTATTGGTTTAGATGGGGAAAAGATTTATTAGCTTAAAACCAAAGTCATAGGATTGTGGATATAGTGCTATAAGTAACTTTAGAGGCTATATAATTCAAGATTTTCATTTCATAGGTGAAGAAATTGAGGAATAGAAAAGTTAGGTGGCTTTCTCAGGATCACAGATATAGTATGCTTCAGAAGCAGGATTTAAGACCAAATCTTCTGATTCTAAATTATATTCTCTTTTAATGATATCCCCAATTATAACATTGCTTCCAAATTTTCTGGGATAGTTATGGTGTTGAATTATACTTGAGTACCATGATTCCTCACTACCACTTTGTTCACTTCCAAAAAATTTAACGATCAGTAGGAAGAAAAAATCTGCCAAATTAACCAGTAGCTTGGTTGAATGGAGTTTAAAAATTCATTCTAGTAGTTCCACTTGCATTTAGTCTGAATTAGATTGAGGAAGCTGCTTTGGGCAATGAAGGAAGGCTTTACTTTGAATTCTAAGGTCTTGTTAACAAATAGCAACTTTCTTTTTTAGTAACCTTGTGACCAAAGACAAATCAATTAATCTCTCAATGATTCCATTTAATGTAATATGAAGAGAGAGAACCAGGTTCATTTGAGTTTCAAATCTATTACCTATGACAGAGTATTTAGCAAAGTTGATATTTTAATTATTAGACAATGTGTATCAGTGGTCTCTTTCAGCTCCATAGCATCCAGAAATGAATGCAGTGTTTTAAAAATAATGAATTAAAAAAACAACAAGTATTTCATGGAGAGGGATAAAGGACAAAAATAAATTATGTTTCTCTCATGTTGTATTCATTATAAACTTAAAAAACCATGATCAGAATATTTTGATCTGTTGGAAACCCCAAAGGGATGTTGAACTTTAATGAAAGTCACCTCTATCTGACTTATTTTCTGAGTGAAAGTTTGTCTCTTGCCAGGAAATCAGATGCTGTTTCAGAGTTGTTACACTCTCAAGCTTCCCAGATAATAAAATAGTCATTTACACATCTGTAACATTTTTCTTATCAAGATTCCCAGAGATTAATGATTGTGCATCCCAATACTACCATCCAATCTATGGTGCAAATTGATTTTGTTATGATATTATATCTTCATAAGTATACAAAATTGTAAACTTTTCAAGATCAAGGTACTAGTCTTGTACTTCTTTGATAGACCAACCTAGTCAAACCTAGTCAAAAGCATATAATTTAGATACTCAACAAATGTTGATTGAATGAAATTTATGCATTGTGCTCAATAAAAATATAAATTGGAGACAATTGCTACAAATATTCGACAAATTATTAATATAACTTAAAATAATTTTAATAAGAAAAAGTAGTATGGAAAGAGCTTTGAAGTCAGTGGAAATAGGTTAATATCTTGCTTCTGAAGTTTGCTAAACATGTTACCTGTAGCTAGTAACTTACTCTTCTTACACTTCAGTTTTCTCTTCTGTAAAATAAATATATTTGACTATATGGCCTCTGAGATTTTGTTCAGATCCAGATTGATATTATTATTTACCAAATTGGTTTTAGAAAGTCATAACTAAGAAATCTCAGTACTTTTGAGTGGCATCATGATCTCTAAAAGTTCAACCAATAGCTCAAAATATATTGGAAATAGAACTGAAAAACCAGAAGATGGCCAGGATCAGAACCATACTTAGGGAATTTTGTACCACAGGCAAAAAGCACAAACCAAATCTGGGACAAATAATCCAGAAAACCCTTTCTTTAAAGTAATAATTCACCACTATCAAACACCTTCTATATTCTTGTTTAACTATTTTTATTAGATATTACACTTATTTGCTTCTGATCTATAGAGAGATTTCAAATGTAGTAAATGCTCTCTCAATTCTTTGTCTAGGGACAAAAGTTCTAGTCAGCCCACCTTACTGGTGGTTTTGACTAAGATTTACAAGATCTAACCTTGTCCTAAATTTGGATTATATATTACTGATCCTCTTTCCCCAGAGATGAGAATTTAGGGAAAACGCTTCTCATCAGAAGGTGGTTGTTAGTGTTGAATCATTTTTAGTTGTGTTTGGCTCTTTATGACCTTGCTTGGAGTTTTCTTGGCAAAGATACTGGATTGATTTGCTACTTCCTTCTCCAGTTTACTTGACAGATGGGGAAACTGAGGCAAATTAGATTCAGTTACTTGCTAAGAGTAACAAAACTAGGAAGTTCATGAGACCAGATTTGAACTTAGATAACTTTAAGTTCAGCACTTTATCCTTTGTATCACCTAGCTTCCTATTAGGGAATTGGGGCTGTTTTATTCATTTGGTCAGCCTAAGAGACCAAGGAATCAGTCAAATGGAGGTAGTAATTCTGTTCCTACAAAGGGGAGAGTAGACTATTCTCAACATTGCAAATCTTTTAATTCCTCATTTCTGACAAAAGATAATAGAGTTCCTAACACATTATTTTTTCAGCATCATGACCGATGGCAAGGAAAGAAAATAATACTTGATAACCATTTAAGTAAAATTTAATTTAAAAAATTCCAGTGCCCTCTAAAATAGTATTAAGTTGAATTTAATCAATTAAAAAGGAAGAAAGGATTCACATCTACTTCCCCAATACTTAGTAGTCATATGAACACCTGTAAGTTACCTAAACTCACTGACTCTTGATTTCTTTATCTAAACTCATTGAATCTTTATTTATTTATCTATTAAATAGTTATAATTAACTCTATGGTATTTTCAGAATACTGTGAAAATCAAATGTGATTCTCACTACACATAATACTAATATCTGTACATGTATAACATATATATGTATATATATTATACATATATAGATGCCCAATATTTATATACATATATAATTATATTATATATGTGCATATTTATACTTTCTCTACACATAAAATAATCATATATATACACATATAAATGCAGAGATCTTAAAGTTTGGTGAAAATGATTATTTCTTTTTGGTCAGCACTCAGCAAAATGATTCTAATTTCATTGATAATAACCACTTATGTGAGTGAATGATTTGAATTGAGGAAGGTTTGTTAACCTTTCTTTTCTCAAGGTGGCCAGTATAATTCTGATCCAAATTATTCTGCCTTGTGCCCAGGGTAATAACATTCTGTTATACAAGGAGTGTTCAGGAAAGGAAATATTTATGGTTAGCACTTTTGGGTAATAAATATATAGGAAAAGCCACATAGGAAAATCCAGCAAAGAATGATTTCTTCCCAAAGTGCTAGAATAACATTTCTTCAAAGGAAACCTTTGCCCTACAACATGTTTTCTTTGGCTGCCATCGCTGATTGCAAAGAAGAGCCAAAATAAGTTTCTTGTTTTGGAACTGACATTCAGTACATGTTATAAGTATTTTTTTTCTAAAACACCAGAGCACATCTGCCAGCAGAAAGATGATAGCGTACAGTATATGGAAAAAAACATTTTAGGTTTTTTTCATGAAGTTCATGGGTCATTACTGACATTACAAATAAATTTGCTACTCCCCACTGCATCTATAATGTTGTACCTACTTGGATGTTAAATACCACTAGTGGACCATAAGTTTATTGAAGACAGGGACTATGACTTACTAATATATTTTATCTCATAGGGTAATGGATTTACTTTTGAGAATGATATTAGAGAAGAAATAATCTAACATCCTCATTTTATAGGTAAGAAATAGGAGGTGCAGAAATATGAAGTCATTTGCCTAAAGTGACATAAAATAGCAGATAGCACAAGATAAATATAGTGATATTTGAAGTAGGTACTCAGCTCCACATTCAGTATCCTTTCTAATGCACCATACTACTTCTTGATCTTCTAGTCTAACTCTTTCTTTTTATAGATCAGGAATGAAGTCAAAAAGGGTAAATAATTTGCCTAAAATGACATAGAGTAAGTAGTAGAACCAGTGATGTGTAGAACATTTTGAAAATGAGAGATTCTCAATATAATCTCTTCCCCTTAACTACATGGTCCCTCCACTTTTCTTTTTTAAAATGAAAATATGAAATACTTGAACATTTCTTTAGAGGACTTGTAAATCCTTATATAAGTTCCTAAAAAAACAGAGACTGCTTCACTTCTATGTAATCACAGCACCCAACACAGTGTCTTAAACATAGTAGATACTTAATAAGGGTTTATTAAATTGGATTGAAAACTAATATCCAAAGACAATGTCTTTATCACATCTCATTACTTAATCTTTTCATCTAAATCATTTCTCTTTCAAATTTTCTTATTTTCCAAGGGTATCATTATCCTTCTAGCCACCTAGGCTCACAAATTCAGTGTCATTTTCAATTTTCCACTTTCACTCACCTTGCACATGAAATCAGTAGCCAAGTTTAATTTTTCCTTCACATCTGTCACATTTGCTTCTCTTTTCTCCACTTACACAGCTTCCATTATATTCCAGGCTTTTATTATTATCACAATAGCCTTTTAGTTTCTTCTCCACACTCACTCCCATGCCTGGGAGTCTTTCCCGCACTCTAGTCTATAATTCATTCAGCTGCCACAATGCTATTCCTAAAATTCACTTCTTATCATGTCCTATTCAATTCATTCTAGTGATTCTTTTTAAAATCTTGGATGAAATAATATTTTATCTTTGTTTAATTCTAATTTTGCATAAGTTTTGTAATGTGTTCATTATTAACATAACCAATTTTGTGTATGATTTATGAATACATGAATATTTACTTATTGGGAACACATGTTTCCAGCCCCCATATTTTACTGATAAAGTTTTACCATTATGAAAGTTTAGAGACCACTGCTTCAGATTAGCACATACTTTCATTCATTAATTTTTAAATCTTTTGCCAACAAAAAAAATTTTATTCTTAAAATTAAATAACCTTTATGCAAGTTGGTTGGACTGGGACTATTGCCCAAGGAGGGAGTGGGGCAAATATAGAAACAATTAGAATGCTTTACAAGTCCATTCAGTATAGTCCTTGATGCCAAAAGAACTCTACCAACTCCTGAATTTATTATCATATTGATGTATTCTTACTTACCTGACATCTGCTTACTTCAAATTGGTGCATTTGTGAAATGCTCCACTTCCCCTTGTTTACCTCGATTTAAACCTCCTAGACCTTAACATCCACCTGGAATTAGCCTGAATTTCCTGGTACTATCATATGTGCTTATTCACCTCACAACTAAAAGTAATATCAGAACCTTGGATAGCGGTGAGGTAGCCAAGGAATATATGTCCTTAATACACATACTTTGACTGCCAGAATGTTTTCTATAGTGTATTAATAATCCCTTCAGTTACTGCAATCCAGTGTGAGACTCTATGCTGATAACTTGAATTTAGGTTGAGTTCATATTGATACAAACCTAGAAACAAATCTTATTAATTATCCATCATACAGAATTTAACATTATTTTCCCCAAAGTTGTTGATTGATAATGTTCTCTTTCCCTCCCTCTCTCCCTCCCTTCCTCTCTCTGTCTCTGTCTGTCTCTCTTCCTCACACTCTTCCTCTTTTCCTCTTTCTTATTGAGCTTTCTCCCCTTGCAAACATGGAAGATATAAAATCAAAATAAATTTAAATGTCAATACAATTAATTATAACAAACCTTTTCTCTTTATCCCTAGTCCTAATCCTCCCTTACCCACCTTTGTAAGTTTGGCTGGCCTTTTGCACATATGAGTGAAGAAGGATGAATCTAAAATGCAAATTAATTTCCCTATGATGTCAATATTGATTCATTTTGCATTTATATGTTGAACTGGGAAGGAATAATCAAGGAGTTACTTTCTTTTCTCCCTCTAAGAAAATGACTTAGGTCAAGTAAAATCTTTCCCCCATTTTCTTTAAAGGTAGAAAAGCTGTCCAATTTATTTGTCACTTACAATAGGATAACAGAAATATTTACAGCTTAAGAGATTATTTGTTCCTTCCCCTGAAATACTATGTAAAAGTGCTTTGTAGGTATATTCACAAATGGACTGCCATAAGAACACTTGTGCTCTAAACTTCATTCTGAATAATTTGATCAGCTCTCTCCAGGAAAGAAAGCAGTAGGCATTGGAAAATGGTAACCTGATTTTCCAGTCCACATTTGGAAGAGCAGTTTCCAGGAAGTCCCTGTTATAGTTCCCAAGAACATAACAGAAATGAGACTTTTGATAAAACTATGGCATAGCCCCCAAATGTATTTACCTTAAGTAACTAATATAATTACATTGAGAGATTTCAGTCTCTGCCTGTGTGTTTCAAGGCCTTCATTTTGATGCAAATCAATAAACAACATTTGGGGAGGATATTATGATCCAAATAAGCCAGATTAATTTTTAAGTGACTGTATAATAGATGACCTAACTGAAAATGTTAAGAATTGAGCCAAAATATTGATGAAACAATCTAATTATATGAGTTTCTATTTTTATGAAGATGGAATTGATTTAGAAAGTAATATAAAGTTCCACTGGGGCATTTGCCAGTATTCTAAGGTTCATTTTTCAGAAGTGTTATGTATCTCTTGTGCACATTACTAGTTAGACTCATCATTGTAAGCCTCAGTGATCAGGTATCTCTTTTAGATTCCATTGCATTCCAACTGGCAACTTTTTTGCTGAGCTGTTAAATACCTACTCAACTTTTACATTCACCCTGGGAGAGTAATAGCTTGCACACTTGCATAGAGTATTTTGCATTTTAAAAATTGCTTTCTTCACAACTATATGAGGTAGATAATAAAACTGATATTCCTTTTTTGCAGATGAGAGAACTAAGGCTTAGGATGAGCATATTTTATTGATCCAACCTGAAGTTGTGGTTGAAATTGTTTGTAATATTTCTGTTACCAAATGTTTAGACATAGTTGTATCCAAATAATAGTTCAGATTTGAGGAGCTGGCTAATAAAGTAGTAACAATGGACTATTTCACTATTCTCTATGGTAATGCATAAGGGCAGAAATATGGATTCTAAGTCAAGTATTCCATCTCCAAATCTGGATCTCTTTGTACAAGTAAATTTGTGTAAATACAAGTTAGACACAATTAAACTGGTCTCGGGGCATTGTATAAAACAAAGTCAATGGCGTATCACTTACCAAAGAATATATTTGGCCTAATGAACTCCAGCATAATTCCACTAATGCAAAAGATGAATGGTTGAGCAGTAAGCCAGGTGAAGTGATACCATTTGCATCATTTCAATATATTAATGAAATTACCCAGGAGAATGGCCTTATCCCTTTAGATGACATTTATAAGCAAAAGAGTTTCTAAGCAACCTGATTATTCTATAGGACATAAAAAGTTCTTGCTACTTGAATTAAGCAGCAAGTGGATCCCAAAGGTGCCAATTGGCATCCAAAAAGCACAAAAAAACTGCCTAGAAAATTGTGGTCTGTGAGCCCAGAAAAGTGAGCTTAGGCCAGGATGTATAAAGACTTGGGATCCTAAGATACTAGATTTAGATTGGAAAGGGACCCTAGAGGCCCACTCGTCAGAAACAGAGGCCTAGGGAAGGTTTATTGCTTTGCCCAAAGTCACACAGGGAGCAACACTCTTTCCACTGTATTATGTTTCCTAGAATTCCAGGTTAATGATAGGCTCAAAATTAACAAATCACATTAGGAGTTATTTGTGTTGGAAGAATGTATTTGAAAAAAAAATTAAAACAATTTTGGTATTACCTAGTTAAGCTCAATATATACTTTAAAAAACTTCATAAGTTTATAATTTCATGTAGATTCTGCTTTTTATATTTGCTTTTGTATTCATTTACTATTAATTTCATATTAAAACACTTGAAGCTAAATTTAAACATTATAGTGATCAGCTGATTCATATAAATTAATCGGCATTATATGCTAATAAGTATTAACAAAATCCAGACCATATCAAGGTTTATAGAGAGCAGCACTCATCATCCAGCATTTGATCCTCCTAATAAGGTGATGTAGTCAGTAAAATATGTTTAATTGTCCCCCTTAAGGCTCAGAAAGAAGTGAATTGGAGATCACAAGACTGATAGAAGTAAAGCACAGTCTTTCAGTTTCCAGACCCTGAATTTATCACAGTTGTATCTCTATCCCATGTGCTTTTTACACATCATTTATGGACTAAGTGCAGTTGAGGACATTTTTAGAGTCATGGTGATAATATTCATACTTAAATAATCTATATCATGTTTGATGACACATTTTAAAGAACTTTTATATATGTCAAGTAGAGGAGGAAAGAGTCTGTACAGAGTGATGAAAGGAAAATGAGTTTAAAGGATTCATGTGAACAAATGAATAAAGAGAACAGTAAAACAATCCTTTCTTTGCTACTTTATTAGACAGCTCCTCAGATCTGAACTATTATTGAGACATAGCTATGTCTAAACACTTGGTCATAGTACTATTACAAACAATTTCAACCATAACTTCAGGTTCCATCAATCAGATACACTCTATCTCCTTAATTTCATGACCTGAATACTTGGGCTTCTCAACTAATAATGCCTTCATCTAAACAGAGACCAACTGATCAAAGGCATATTTAGTGTCAGAACTTAGAGAACCCTAGAGATAATCATGGATTTTGTGTTGAAAGAGAAGAATCATCAAATTTACTTTCAATTTATAGATGATCAAGTTGAGACAGAGTGGGAAAATAACTTACCTAGAATCACATAGCTAATATGTTAAACACAGGATTTGAAGTCAGGTGTTCTAAGCTATCAGTATAGTATTTTATGCCTTGTGATACATGACCTTGATATTCAGTCAGTGAATCAACAAATATTTATTAAATGACTAATCACTGGAAATATAAAGTCCTTTAAGAATGATTTCATTGAGATGATAAATCCAAAGCTGTAACTTGGAGATAATTTAATCCAAACCCTTCATTTTACAGATGAAGAAACTAAGACCTAGGTAACTTAAGTGACTTATAAAATGCTCCCTTTGTCATTCAAAGCCCTTCATAACAAGCCCTCTCCTACCTTTTCAGGCTTCTTCGACTTTACTCCCCAATATAAACTTTTCAAACTAGTGATACTGACCTACTTGATTTATCTCTCAGCTTTGAGTATTCTAGCTGGCTGAAATACTTTCCTTCCTCCACTCTACTGTAACTACTGACCTCCATGACTTTTTTAAGTGCCAATTAATATCTCACTTTCCATAGGAAGTTTTCCCCAATCCTTCTTAATTACACTGCCTTCTCTATGTTAATTATTCCTATTTATCCTTTATTTACCTTTGTATACACTTGTTTGCCTGTTCTCTCTTCCATTGTAAGGTCCTTGAAGGCAGAGTGTGTCATGTCTTTTTTATATTTTTAACACAGTTTTTGGAACATAATAGGCACTTAATAAATATTGATGTGCCCAAGTTCACATAGATAGTAGCAGATTCCATAAATTTTCCCTTCCTTTTTATTTCTACCAATCCTAATTTTCATCAATAAGAGTTCTGATTCCAAAGATAATCTATCCACAACCTTTCAACCTATGAACCTGCATCTAACTTTATAGATAAAAAAGCTGGGCTCTGAGAAGGGGATACAGTCAGTTAAGAACAGGGACAGACCCAGAACCCATTTATTTTGGCTTTTGGGATCTAGGAGGTTCTACAAACTCTATGACTGAGGAGCTATCCTACTTCTAATCTCAATACATTTTCATTGTTATTGCCTTATAGCAGCAGCCATGTTTTTAAATCATTCTCCTAGGATTGTGGCACTGGTGGAAATTCATCAAGGAAAGGAAATGGGTTATATTACAAATGCCTCAAGAGTAGCTTTTCAATGGAAAAAAGTGTGCTCATTTTCCAGAAACTATAACCAGAAACTACTCATTAAGATAGTCACACAAGTCAGTGGAAAACTTAAGTCAACCAAGCCAGTAAGCCAGAACTTAGAACCTGTCAATCACTTCCTTTAATCAAATGATCCTGGGAAGTGACAGAAGGCACTGAGTTAAGTGACATGTTTTGGAGATAGCTCATCCTTCATGTTCAGTGAAATGGAGAGTAATGTAAAAATTGCTGTATCCCAGATGTGTGTGTGTGTGTGAGTGTGTGTGTTTCATTTTCAAGCTTCAAGCACTTGATAAATTTGTTTCACGTGAGCTAAAGAGAATAAGAAAGAAGTAGGAGGGGAATTTGATAAAGTACTAATGTGGAGAATAGACAAGCATTTGGAGTGAAATATATCCTCCTTCTAATCAAGTCAACAAGCATTTATTATGGGCCTACTGTGTAGCACTCTAGCATAAAGATAGAAGGCTTCTCTCAGAGTCAAGAAAACTCTTGACACATCTTGTTGAGGGCTCTGAAAGTAAGCCTTGTTACTTCTCAATGCCCTAGGAAAACTCTCCAAGAACAAAATTCAATCTGCATTTATTGAGAGTGCTTCCACATCAGGATCTTTGTGCTAGGTTGCTCTTTGTGTCACAAAACTAATAACTTTTAGAGCTAAGATTTGAATCCAAAGCTTTCCTGACCCAAAATCCTTGTACTACCATCATCTAGGATTAATGTTAGGTGAGCTAAACTCCTTTGACATAATCCATGATTAAATTGAAGATACAGTGAAGTAATACCCCAGAAAAGGTAGGTTCTTTATCTCTTCCTGTTTAAAGTGGATTAAATATTAAAATTTTTAAATTTTAAAAATTAAAATATTAGAGAGGCTATTTGTCAAAATCCATGATTTTTCAATATAGATGACAACCAGCTGTCATTTATATAATGTATTATATAAATCATTATTTATAACATATGTAATATTATGTAAATGCAAATTCATGGTATATATTCCGGGATCTAAGCTCAGTAAAACATAAAAGGACAAATAATACTCAAATAAGTCTCTGAGCTCAGTGATGTAGCTCCTTTCTTCAATACTTCACTTCATACCAATCCATCTATACCTGACCATTATGTGTTATTCTTGACTAAGTCCTATATTAACCCAAGAAAAACTAGAGTTGGATGATTTTGATGCCCAGAATGTGGCACAGTCCATGGCACAGAATAAGTTCTTGCTAAAGTAGAAGTCTGAATTGAACTTGGGAAATTACATGATTTTTGTGGTCCTTCCCAAGATGCTCCCCAAAGCAAAAGAGATAAATAAAACATAGAGGTTTTCCTAGAGATTCTGTCCAGTTATGAGCCATATTAGAACTCTTCAGAAATATTAAAGGGGGCATGATGAGGGTCCAGTATATTTCTGTTGATGACTTCTGCTCAAAATTGACATGATCTATTGTGGAAAAAATATATAAACAAAAAAGGAGCAGAGCTGGTCATGCAGTAAGGTTAAAGGATACTTGATGAACAATTTATTTGATGCACTGGAGATCAATAAGCGAACAAAGATCTTTTAAATCTGAGGGTATGTCTTCTATGGAGGCACTATGGTAGAATATAGTTATTATTGTCATAGGATGAAAAGACATAGATAAATTGCATTGTGCACTAAGTCAAACACATTGAAATATGTGCAAAATAAAGCACATTTCTGGAGCTGGGAAAGACCCTGCAGGTCATCTAACCCTCTCATTATATAGATAATGGAAGAGACACTTGGACATGTTTAGTAATGTATCCAAATTCACATCACTAATACATGTTTGAAGTGGAATTTGAACTTAGCTTTTCCTACCTTCCAACTCTAGCATCCTATATGTTATAATAATACACTGTCAATTTTTAAATAGACAAAACAAAACAATCCCTGCCCTTAAAGTACTTGCAATTTGCATGTAGGAAATTACTCTAATATTTTAATTGATCTGTGATGTCATTAATATTTCTGTATCTTCAAGATACATATCCAACCTATTTATGTTTGCCCACCATGATCCATGTACTCTCATATGTGCACACAGGGGTTCACACAATATTCCAAGTCCTTTCCTTATATTCTCTTGACCATGAAATGATAATAATGAATCATGTGTATTACACATTAATGATTGCTTTTCCCCAGTCATATTATTGACCCAATCTTGGTGAAATTCTAGCCTTATTTTGATATCCTTACCAACACTTCTGAGCCATTACTTATTTGTAGTATAATGCATCCTGGTCCTAACCCATTATACTTCTCTTCATTGAATTTTGGATGATCCTCTCAGTTATCTGGAGACTAGATTATATTCCAAGACTCATAAATACATCAATATGTGTAATTGAGGAGGAAAAAAGCAACACAATAGAATATGAGGTATAGATAGCACTCTAGTAATGGAACCAGATATTTTTGAAAATGGAATTACTAACGCCTTCCAGGATTTCAAATAATATGATCATGAATGAATGATTTGAATGAATACTTCATTGGTGGAAGTGGTATCCCACATCGATCCAATCATAGGCTATATTGAAGTATGTGAAGTACTGTGGAATATTAAAAATAGAAAGGCATTCCTGAATTATCTAGACAAACTGCTTAATTCAACAGTTAAGGAAAAGAAATTCAGAGAACTTAAATGACTTACCTAAAGTCAAATGATAAAAAGTCAGATAGTTAGGAGGAGAGGTGGGAGGGTAATGACAGGTAGGTGGCCTGCCCATCACCCACAAAACTGAGGTTTCAGGATGAATTTACAATGGAAATGCAGGGTCCTCAGTTTCAATGGAGTGGTCTTTTCAGTACACTATGCTGCCTCTAATATTAATATATCATTCTTTAAATTTATAACGACTTGATCTCATACTAATTGGAAGGGAATATGATCCTTTATCTTTTCAACTCAAGCTATCATGGTATAATAATAGAACCCTGTACTTTGAATCTTCAAACCTTACCTCAAACAGTTACTAGTTGCATGACCTTAGGCAAGTTGTTTAAAGATAAGTGTACTCATCTATAAAGGGAGGGGTTGGATCCAATGGCTTCTGAGATTCTCAAAATATATGATTTCTGTAAAGAAATTAAATTTTAAAATATTGGGGGCAACTAGGTGGTGAAGTGGATAGAGCATCAGCCCTGAAGTCAGGAGAACTTGAGTTGAAATCTGACCTCAGACATTTAACACATCCTAGCTGTGTGACCCTGAGCAAGTCACTTAACCCCTATTTCATCAGCAAAATCTATATCTATATCTATATACTTTTAGTAAACTTTATATAAAACATCCCATATGTTAATGGCATGTTACTTATCTATTTAAGAAAACATAGCTGTCTATTGTAACTATTGCAATTGTCTTCTGTACTTACAGAGCTTTCTTCTTAACAAGAAACTTTTCTATCTCCATCTTTTGTCTTGATAGAGATCACCTCAGTGATTACCTTTGTCCTCTGATCATGTAAAACACACTTAAAAATCATGAGTGGGCCAATCAGGGAAGGTTACAGTGTGTCTTTACCAACTCACCTCTGACTTTTCTACCTTCTCTTTATAGATAAGAAAGGGTATTTATTGCTATTCATTTTCCAGGTTTTTTTTCATTATTGGACTTAGAATTATGGTTTCTAATATTTCTAAGCTTATAACATGTATTTCAAATCAGTGTGAAAATCATAGAAGCATATAATCAGAAAAGAACAAGAGAGAAAGATGGAAAGAGCATTGATGTTTCTGTCAAAGGTTTTAGATGTGAATCTCCATTAAAATACTTCATATCTGTGGGATTATGGGTAAAATGCTGCTTCTCTGAGCCTCAGTTTCCTCACTGGTAAATATGAATACTAATGTTTATATTAGGGAGCTAAGCATGGTCATAATTGGATGAAAAATCCAAAAAAATCTGGAGTTCCAAATCAAGTTCTACTTTTTACATACATTAGCTGAGTAACCCTGGCCAACCATATATCCTTTTCATGATTCCCTATACAGTAAATTATAGAGTAGTTGTGGACCTGAATTGGTATCGATGGGTATTTAAATTGGTAAAGGGAGTTTCTTTACCAGGAATCTCCTATACCAAAGAAATTATAGAATTTATAGATATTATTTTTTTAAATCGCATCACCTACCTCATATCCAGAGTTGTTCATAGATCCAATGCACCATTAAAATGTGAGCTCTTAGTATTTTTCCATGCCTATGTGGTATTTACAAATGTTCAATATTTACTAAACATGTTCATGCACAATGCGTTATGTCTACCCAACTTATCCTACAACTCATCTCCAAGAATTTGTGCTATAACTATTAGCTCTATGCATTAGACACTACACAGCTTTTATAACCACCAGATAGATTTTACACACACACACACACACACACACACACACACACACACACATACACACTAGTACACTGACATAATCACAGATATAATGTATTTTACTAACAAAAGAGATTAATTAACTGAATTGAGTGGCCATTTAAAAATTTAAAAATCAAGATACACAAATATCTCTATGTATATATGTATATGTGTGTATATATATATACGTATAAACTTATAAATACATATACATACATATATACATATATATATCCATACCACAATTTCAAATAAATTAACATCATGTCACCCAAAGGGCAATGGAGAAAAGTATGATAGGCACTCTTGGCATGTAGTTGCTGTTTACTAAATTCCTGTTGACTTGACTTTATTAGGCACAAAGGATGAACTACATACTTGATTTATCCTCAACAAGACATATATCTGGAAAAAAGAAGCTGATGAATCATATAGAAAGAATGAGAGATAAAGAGGAGAGAGCTTGTATACTACATTATTGCCCATGAAATGTCGAGACATCAAGAGGACAGGTTCTGACATTTTGGGTGGTTCTTCCATCAAAGATTTAGAGAAGAGCATGGATAAAAATTGCTCACATGGTGAATGTATAAAAAGATTATTATACATGTCTTTGAAAGAGGTATTATCTCTGGTAAGATCACAAATGCATCTTGATATTGAATACAACAAGACAAGTAGCCAGGATAATTAAATGGAAGAATAAAGGGAAATGTTATTTTGGTTTATTTGTATAGCCCTCTCATAAACAATCCTATTGACTGGCCATCTTCGAAAGTTTGGTTTATGTTTTTGAATAAACCTGGTCAAAGGGAGAATAACTATTGTATCTTAGAATCCACAAACATTTCTTGGCTTCCCTACTTGAGATTAAAATCATAAAAGTTGTCTTCAGATTGAGCAATTGAAAAGTTTTATGCCTTAGATGCTAATGTACTTTAAAAAGTTGGAGAATTAAATCATATAGCAATGTCAATTCCATAAAAAATTCTAGTCCACAATGAAAAATACAAAATAGACTACTTTGGACTGGTCCAAAAGTCAAGTGGATGAAAGGCAATGATGAGGGTGTTAAAAGAATTTTAAATTATATTTACTGGAGAAAAGCAATCACCTTTTTTCCGCAAGTATATGTTTACTGGGAGGTTGACCTACTTATGCATCTTTATTCCCACTTTAGCCTGTGTTTTGACCTTATGGCTATCACCTTCTGAGCCTTTTCAAAGAATGATTATTTCTTTCAGTGTTTTGCCAGTTATGGCAGTGAAGTGGACTTGCCAACAATTTTCCATTTCTAACTTCTAGGGAAAAATCATTTAATTTTAGTTTAAATTTCTGTGAGCTGCTGACAAGGACAAAATCCTCCAGTTATTTTGCATTAAAGAAGCAACTAAATAAAATCATGAATTTATTATCATCTATCTTCCTTGTACTCCCCTGCATGGTCACATTTTCCCATCTTCTGACAAAAAATGTGTCATACACCAAAATAGAATCATTTTTAAAAATTCTCTTTCTGTACTTCCCTCCATCCTCACTGCAGGTGCAATTGGTCTCCTATGTTTTCAGAACAAGAGGCAAGCAGCCAACTAAACTGGGAACTTACCCATTGTAAGGACAGTTTTTGGCAGGCATGAAGTCACAGATGCTGAAAGATTGGTTCCAGCTAAACCATAATGTGTGTAGACAAGTCAATGGGTGGCCACACCTTGATCTCAGCTGGGTTTTGTTTAAGTATCAGAAGATGGGCCACAGATTTCTGTCTTATACCCACAGAATATCTGCCCATAAAAATGTGGTTTTCAAACCAATTGCGTGTTCTTTAAAATGATTGATAGTCACCAATCCTCTGTGGCTGTGCACACCCTCTGCCAACTCAATTACTTAACCGTAGGGAAAATAAAAACAACACAACAAACTTTTGTAAGCACACATCACAAAGTACCCAAATGAACCACTTTTCCTGTGTTCTGTTGGTGTGATGTAGACATGATCTTTTATTTCTCCAAACAATATATCTCTGACCAATGCTGTGGTAGCAAGAACATTATTTAAATTCAATCCAATACAATGAATATTTATTAAGTTATTAAAGTAAGTTTTATGTTAGCATGAGTGATTCAACACACAATGAACACCAGTCCTATCCTCAAAAAGTTTGCCTCGTATAGAATATATCATGAAAACATATCATTACATCCAAGAAAATGTGAGAAAGTCTCCCTCTTTGGGTAAAGATGTTTTCTTTTATAAGGATCCCATTGGTCACCTGCACTATAGATAATGGCAGCTAAGTGGAGCAGGGGATAGAGTGCTAGACCTGAGATCAAGAAGACCTGAGTTCAACTAAGATCTCAGATACTATCTGTGTAACCCTTTGTTAATCCTGTTTTTTTGTTCCCTTATTTGTAAAATGAATTGGAGAAAGAAATGGCAAACTGCTTCAGAATCTCTGCCAAGAAAACCCTAAAAGGGGGGGATGAAGAGTTAGACATGACTGAATAAGGGCTAAACAACAAGTATAGACAAGGAAAATTTTTTGCCTAAATTTTTCAAACACTAGTCTTATTTTTAGAACTTCATCTATCCAAGAACCATGATAATCTATGTATAATTCTATGTATATACCTATCACAGAGGGAAACTTTCTTTTTCATCCTCCTTTCAGTCTTAATTTTTTTTTTACTTCCTTTGCAGCAAAAGATGATTCTGTTGTTCAGTCATTTCAATCATTTCCAATTCTATATGACTCTGTTTGGGGTTTTCTTGGCAAAGATACTGGAGTTGTTTGCCATTTCATTCTATAGCCCGTTTTACAGGTGAGCAAACTGAGCAAACGGGGTTAAGTGACATGCTCATGGTCACACAACTATGTTTGAACTCAGGCTTTCCTGACTCTAGGACTGGTGCTTTATCCATTGAAAAGGCATACAAAAGTTAAATAATTTGTAGAAAATGCACAAATCTTCAAGGTCTACAAGAAAAGTGAATAATGTAAGATCCTTTAAGCTCTGACCCACGGGATTATGACCACTGGGAAATTATGATAGGATTTATATTCTTTCAGAAGATAGAAACACATTATTTTGCCTTCTAGGTAAGCAGATAAAACAGGTAGGTAGCAGAAGACCCGCTTCCTGGTAGCCCTGTTTTAGAGAAGATCATCCTCATCCTGGATTTACCATCTCGAATCTCCACCTCCACCAAAGACTTTCCTGTTAGCAGCCTAAAGGTTTCTTCTCCATCCTTTAAAAGGCCTTCACTAGATTCTTCCAAACCCCTTAATTATCAACATTTGCACATATACAATATATGTGCATTTTGAATATATGAACATATATTGTATATATGCATATGTACATACATACACACAAACTCTGCCCTTTGGGGCTAAACTCCAAGGGAAATTCATCCATGCTTTCTTCTTCCACTTTTTCTCCTCTTGCTCACTTTTAAACCATCTACAATCTGTTTTCTGATCTCATGATTCACCTGAAACGGCCCTGTCCAAATCAGGAGTGATCTCTTAATTGTCAAATCTAATGGCCTTTCTCACGCTTTGATCCTGGATTACCTTCTTCTACTCAATACACTTTGCTCTCTTGGTTTCCATGGTGCTGCTCTCTCCTGATTTTCTTTCTGTCTGACCATTCATCATATTATTAATCTGGTCCTTTATCTACATCCTGATTGCTAGTCATGACTGGCCTTTGAAGAATGAGCTTTTCTGTCTGTGTGTCCATTTCAAACTCTCCCCTTTTCTGAAATGCCATATTGCTATTGAGGTGATGATAACCTCCCAGTTACTTTGTTGTCCCTCACTCCCACCAATCCATTGATGAATCCAATCTATTGATAGATCTTATTGTTTTTGCCTTCACAACAGCTCTCATGTAGGATGTCATACAGCATCTTGTATTTCAGGCCTTTATCACTTCTGACCTGCCCTTCAAAAGAGCCTTCCTGCCTCAAGTCTCTCCTTATCAATGAGATCAACTCCCTTTTACCTTCAGGATCAAATGTGCAGTTCTCTGGTTTTCCTTTAAAATTTAGGTAATTGTGCTTCCTTTCTTTTAATTTTTTTACTCCACTATATCCATAGTATAATGCTTCAACATGATGCTCCATTTCACATCCCTTTTTTCACATTGGTGGTTCCCCATGTCTGAAATGTTCTGTTACCGCATTTCCACTTCTCCATTTCCTGACTTCTTTCAAAGTTCAGTTCAAGTCTTACTTTTTGTAGGATACCTTTATTGGTCACCAGTGCCTTCTTCTTCCAGATTTCTTTCCATTTGTGTTGAGTATTTATTGGAGGTAATTAGTTATTTACATATTGTCTTCTCCATTACAAGTAAGCTCTTTGAGGGTAGCTATTGTTTTCCCCATTCTTTGTATTCCTAATTTTTAGGCATAGTGCTTGACACATTGCACATTATAGCATTGACTACTAAAAGCGTCTCTGTCCACACAGACCTTCACTTTTTTCTTGTACATCAATAAATCAGTAATCATTTATTTCCTCTTTACATTCTGCAGTTTCTTATTGCCATGGAGGATGTGGGTCCCAGTCAGTGCCTGAGATCTTCACCCCCAGGAATAATGTTCAATTATGCTTTATATAAAAAGCTGATTTGAGAGTATTTTTGTTGCTTTCCCTGGGCATGTAGAACTTGTCTTGAATGTCACAATTGATAAGGTTCAGAGTCCATTGGAAAAAGTGGATTATGTTTAATCCATATGTTTATATGGATTATATAATCTATATGTTTATAATTATATGGATTATATAATCTATATGTTTATAGGTTGATGGTGTAGTAGGGTAGTAGTCCAGTAGATTGAAGAGAATATTTCATAAAAAGTGAAAGCATTTTTGCTAGCTTAATTTTGCATTTGTCTTTTAATAACTAAAGGAAGAGGAAAGGAATAAGTACTTATATAGTACCTAATATGTGCCAGACACTGTACCAAGTGTTCTCCAAATATGAGCTCATTTGACCTCAACAATAACCTTGGCAATTGGGTATAATTGTTTTTCCCCCATTTTACAGCTTAGGAAACAGAAGCAAAAGGAAATTAGGTGACTTGCCTTAATAGTAAATAATGATGGTCAGATTTGAACTCAGGTCTTCTTGGACTTCAGATTTAGGGTTCTACTCATTACACTACCAGTTTCATACACTCTGGTAATTTAAAAACAAGTTTTGCTTGCTTATAAATTAGGAATCAATTCATCAATCAATAGGTATTTATTATGGGCTTATTATGTGCCAAGTACTGTGTTCCTAGGTCTATTTCTGAGGCTGCTTGAGACAGATACAATCTTTCTTGGATTATTTCCCTTCATCCCTGTACATATCTGTGATAAAAGAATAGGAAGAGTAGAAACAAAAACCCAGCTTTAGCTGAGTAGCACTAAAGTCTGAGGTTTTCATTGGAGAGAAAAGCATCATGCAGAATAATTCACATAAAAGGTTTCGATGTTCTTGTGACTGGGAACACAACACAATAGGCTCTGTCTCTTTGAAATTCAGGAAACCATGAGAGGAGTAGTATTTAATGAAACATGAGCACCTTTTTCCCAAGCAGAAATCAACTCTGAGAGCTAGAATACTGATAATCAGACTTTGAACAGTATAGCACAGGATCTGTGATGAAGTAGAGGCCTTCAGTCCCCATGGCAGGAACATGGAACAGATTCATCTCTCATTACTCTCTCTGTCAATGCTTGACCATGGCACACAAGCATATGAATGAAGAAACAATGTGAATTCCACTAGGTGTTCACCAAATTCCTCTTTTTAGCTACAGAGTGAAACAAATCCATGTGCCCTATGACCACTTTCTTTTAAAATTCAATTCAGTGCTCCATATTTGAAATGTTATTAAGAGGAAGGAATCTACGAGAATGAATAATTAATGAGCAATTAATAAAAATATGGTCATTTGGCCATATTTCATAAACCAAAGACCTCTCATGGAATAAAATTAACACATATGCTTTTGGAAAAGTGGATGTTTCCAATAAGCCACAATGAATTGTAACTGGTTAGCAATTAATAAGAGTAAAAATATTCTAATGAGGCGATTCTAATGAGGGGTTGGAGGCCAGGAAAGGATTCTGATCACTCTTGGTCTGATCAAGACCATTGCCAGCTTTAGTCTACCTAGACAAAGGATCTACCTTCCACCCAAGTCTGAGAATATAATTGATTTTGCAATTTGGGAGAGGTCTGAACCAGATTGAGAAGTTAATCCAGTCTCATTGTCCTTCAGATATTGGCTTGACCTGGTAAAGAATAAGGAAATAGGAAAGGAAAAAAACCCTGAGTCTTTAAAAACAATTGGTTATTTAGTAATTATTTCTCTCAGGATTTAACATGGATTGTACTCTACTTCCTACTTATCCTACTTCCCTGTGAAGGATGTTGTGAGAACACCAAATTAGATGAGGAAGAGGGGAAAAGCATATACAGTTTAGAAAAGAACACACAGGGTGCAACTAGAAAGAAAGTGGGGACTCTCTTATGGAAGGATATCCTCATGAGAAATAAGAAGTTTTATGCAAGGAAGAAGTAGAGCATTGTGCTTTGGCAAGATGTCAATAGTGGATCTATGAAGCTATGTTCCAAAGAGACATATTTGGGCTCATTATGAGTAAAAAATATTCTGTTAGTTCTAGGGGAAAGGACTTGCCTTGGAGGGTATTGGGTTTCCCCTCACTTGAAGTCATCAAGCAAAGGGTTAATGACCACTTTTTGGGTAAGTTATAGAGGAACTTATTTCTTTCTAAAATAATTTATTTTCTTTTTTATTATGTGTTACAGTGGATGGACATTGAGGTCATTTCCCAATGCTGAAATTCTGTGATTCTCAGTCAGGAAGCTACTTGAGATCTCCCACTTTCCCTCAAGAACTATATGAAACCAAGCTTCTGAACAGAGTCTAATGGAATGAAATCACTCTCCAGCTCAAGGTAGATTGAGAAAACTTTAAGAAAGGTCAATCTCATTGGGGTGAAAAGAGGGTTCAGCTTAGCTCAGACAGACTCTGGGAAAGCCGACAGGAGAGTCTTAATCACAGTAAATTAGCAAGTAAGACCCTCAGTCCTAGCTCAGTAGAGGAGCACAGCAGGGGGCAGCCTCCTGTCCCAGCTCAGAAGGCAAACTAGGGGAAAACCACAGTGTTTCCTGAACAGAGCAGCAAACCTACCCCTGCAAACACAAGGGAATGCTGTGCCCTAAGGTTTAGAGAGGCACATGAAGCTTGGGACAGTGCCCCCTATATACCAGGATCAGAGTTCTACCTTAAAAAAAGTAAAGAGAAAAAAGAAAAAGAAAAAAAAAAGAAAAGAAAAGAGAATGAAAGAAAGAAAGAAAGAAAAAGAGGAAACACCAAAAGAAAAAGGAAGAAAATGAGCAAGAAAGAGAAAAGAAGCTTGACCATAGAATGCTGTTATGGTGAAAAGGAAGACCAAAACACCAACTCAGAAAAGACAAAATGTTTACAGAGAAAATCTGAAAGAGTGATATGAATTGGTCTCAAGCCCAAAGAAGTCTCTTGAAGTGCTCATAAAAAATCTTTAAAAGACAAATAAGAGGGATAGAAGAAAAAATGAGAAAGGAAATGAGGGGCATGAGAAAGTCAACAACTTGGAAAAGGAAGGAAACTAATTGTGTGAAGAAAATAACTCTTTAAAAAATAGAATTAACCAAATGGAAAAAGAGATACAATAGTAAACTGGAGAAAATCACACATTAAAAACTAGAACAAATTAAATGGAAGTTAATGATTCTGTGAGATAGCAAGAATTAGTTAAAAAATGGAAAAATGGAAGAAAATGTGAAAAACCTCATTGACAAAATAGCCAATTGAAAAATTATAGTCCTACCTGAAGGACATGACCAAAAAAAGAACCTGGATAACATTCTTCAAGAGATCATTGAGGAAAACGGACCCAATATTCTAGAAACAGATGGAGAAATATTCATTGAAAGAATCCATTGATCACCTTCCGAAAGAGATCCCATAAGGAGAACCCCAAGGAACATTGTTGCAAAACACCAGAACTATAATCTCAAGGAAAAAATACTGCAAGCTTCCAGTAAAAAAACAGTTCAGATATCAAGGAGCAACAGTCAGAATTACCCAGGATCTGTCAGCTTTTATAATAAAAGATTGGAGGACCTGGAATACCATATTCTGGAAAGCAAAAGACCTAGGGTTACAACAAAGAATTAATTACCCAGTGAGACTCAGCATCATCTTACAGGGAAGGCAATGCATCTTCAATTAAGTAAGAGACTTTCAATCATTTCTACTGTAAAAAACAGAACTAAGAAAATTTAATCTATAAACGCAAGACTCAAGAGAATCATAGAAAAGTAAAAAACAGGGGAAAATATACATTATTTAAAGATTAAGCTGCTTACATCCCTAGATAGGAAAATGATGTATGTAATTCTTGAGAACTGTATCTGTCACTGGGGCAGAGACAGGGGGTATCACATGGACAGAGGGTATGATTGTGAATGGACTCTGATTCGATGACATCAAAGAAAAAGACATTAAGGGATGGAAAAAGAGGAAAGGAAAAGTATAATGGGACAATTAGTTTACATGAAGAGGCATAAAAGATCTATTACAATTGAGAGAAAGATGAGGGGGTTGTTAAAAAAAAAAAAAAGAAGAAGAAGCTTTGGTCTAGAGTACTCCATAAGAAGTGATGAGGTAAATGTTTAGACATTGAATATTATCTGTTAGATAAGAAAAGTGGATAAAGAGATGTGAAAGAATAAGGTTAGAACTTTCCACCTAAGAAACTACAAAAGTTTCAATAGTAGGTGTGTATGGAAGCAGTTGGGAATTCTACTCAGTCTGTAAATGACTGAGCTTATATAAGTGTCTCAGAGACCAACTAGATATGGGGCATTAAAAGGGTTTATACTCACTTAAATCTTAGTCTAAAGGGCTATGCTCTAGCCTGAGAGCCCCAAAGATTAGGGACATGAATTCCAGAAGTGGATACACAAAATTTCGATCTAAGAAGGTAGCAGCACCAGACAGGTATCAGGAGAGTTTGAGTACATGGAGGGCCAGGTTGTGGAGACAAAAGAATAGCCACTTTTAAAAAACTAAGCTTTTATATTGTTGTGGTATTTACTATATTGATGACCATACTGATTTCAATTATAATGTCATTAAGGATAGGGAGGAAGTCACTGTAACATAATTCCAAGTTACAAAGCACCCCTGATGAATCTGTTTCATGCCTAAAACCAAATTCAGTTATCAATTGCTCCTTCCTTCTCAATCCTTCACCTAAATTGTTTAGGACTAGCAAAAGTGAGACACATATCTACAACTGATTGAGGTACTTGGTCTTCTCAGAAAAACAAATAATCAGTATTAAAAGAAAATGAAAAAGATGCCCTAGAGATAGCTTTCAAGTAGCAATGAAGAAAAACAATGACAAAAAAGAAAAAAGAAAAAAAGAAAAACTGTCTGTCACTCTGGACAGCTTCCCTGCATTCACATCTACTCAATAATCAGACGCCTGTGTGCTTTTCTAAACTTCAGCAGATGGGATGCTGATAATGACTTCTCTTGTTATTCAGTCATATCTGACTCTTCATAAATTGAGTGGAGTTTTCTTGCCAAAGATGCTAGAGTTCTTTGCCATTTCCTTCTCAGGTGGAAACACAAATGGTGGTTACACAGTTAGTAAGTGTCTGGGGCTAAATTTGAACTCAGATCTTCCTTATTTTAGACAGCATTTAATCCATTGAGTCACTTCCCTAATTTGTTCATAATGCATTAGATTGTAAGTTCCTTGATTACAAAGGCTATCTTTTGACATCTTTTGTATCCCTAGTACCTAGTACAATGTCCGCCATAGATTATGCTTAGCAAATGTTTGGTACCTGACCATATGTTAATAATCTGCAGGACTATGTTCTTAAATGCCCATAAGCTGTTTTTGTTGCCTGTATTGTATATTATCTATTACCTACATTATTCATGAAATGGATATAATACCCAACTTATGTTTTTTTTCCCTTCAAATAAAAAAAATGGCATTGCTTCTCTAACTTTTAAAAATAGAAAGCAACAAGGATTGCAAAAACTGATTATTAATGCTATGGGATGGTAGGATAGTCCTGCCTATCCAGATCTTTGGCATTAATTAGGAGAAATTAGGAGAATGTTCATATTTATTTTAAATCTATAAACTACAGAAGGTACTACAAAGGGATTTTCATCAAGTCAGAAAGAAGCCATTTTTTCAATGACTCCTAGAAAGTCAAGAACAAAAGCTTCTCAGAATTTATTTGCCCAGAATCATGAAATTAGATTGTGTCAGAGGCAGGATGTGAATTCATATCTTTGATTCCAAGGCCACCACCTTTTTGACGTGCTTTTATTATTACTATGAGGTTCAAACAGGTTAAATAACTTCTCTGTGGTCACTCAACTGGAAAATTTGAACCCAGATCTTTTTCTGCTCCAAGATTAGTGCTCTTTCTGCTAATCAATATTTTATTTTTTTTTAAATGAAGGAAATATTTATTGACTCAATATTCTACTATGATCATGTAAGAGTTCAATGTGTAGTAGCATTTCCTCATCTATATCAATAATTATAATTAATCTAAGTAGTAACAAACCACAGAAATATGATTAATAGTGGATAGATCTGTACTCCTAAAATTTTGATTAACAAAGGGACTTTCATCAAGTCAGAAAGAAGCCATTTTTTCAATGACTCCTAGAAAATCAAGAACAAAAGCTTCTCAGATTTCATAATTGTTCTCTGGAAGGAAAAGAAAACAATTATAAGCAGGAGTAAATTTGTAATGCTGATCAAAGGCTGGGAGTTTTTGAAATGCTGAGAGATTTGACCTGGGACAACAGTAAATGCTGGTCTATTATCATTTACAGAGGAGAAAATGCAAAACAAAGGGACACAATTATTCTGAATCTTTCAGGCAGATGGTATAAAATTACCTCTTATGTAATTAAAAAAGAAAAATTATCCTGAAAAAAGGGAGATATTTGTTGCCTTGAATTTCGATGACTTATCTAGCCACAGGATAAATTACACAAGAGACAGGAAAAAGGGAAAAGAGAACACTGCCATGGAGAATTGTAGAAGACTAAATTTGTATGAAAAACCAACAACTTCAGAATAATAACAAATAATAGTTATGTGTAGTATTTTACTTGTATTAGCTCATTTAAATTCTATATATTGTTATTCCCATTTTACAGAGAAAACTAAGGCTTGAACTCTGACTGTATTAGCACATTTTTTCATTTCATTATATTTTTCTTGTCTTTTTTTGTAACATAACTAATATGGAAATAATTTTTGCATGGCTTAACATATGGAATGTGTATCATATCACCTGCCTTCTTAATGGGGAGGAGAGAGAAAGGAGGTAGAAAGAGACCTTTTCGGGGGGGCGGAGCCAAGATGGCGGAGAAGACACACGCGACTTTCTAAGCTCTTCTCTTACCCTCTTTATCAATATTATATCGAGCCTCAAAAATAGTCTTGACTGCTACAATTCGTAAAGATAAGAAATAGAACAACTCACGGCGAAGAAAATCTGCAGTCTCGCCAAAAAGGTTGGTTCGGGGCCAGGGGGAGATCGGCGCAGACAGGGAGAGAAATTAGGTCTCGAGGAGAGTCTCAAACCGAGGGAGAAAGCACAGATCTCAGCACAAGCGCGCAGCCCCAACCCAGAAGGGGCTTTTCCTTGGGGCAGCTGTGATCCTGCACCAGCAGGAGGACGCAGCCGGGTTAGCTCCAATCTGCACAGTGGGGAGCTCGGCTTGGGGCCATAAGAGCTTTTCCAGGGCCGATTTGCATTGGGCAGAGACACTGGGGCAGAGTTCCGGGCGGTCTGCAGTCTGTGCTCAGCTGCTAATACTCACAGTCCCACAAGAGGCTCCTGGCCTGGGGCAGTGACACTTTCACCACTTAGTTCTAGCCGTATGGGCAACTGATAATCCACTCAGCCCTACTAAGCAGTTTGATAGCTAGGCCAGTGCTGAATCCACTTCCTGTTGGGGAAGGAAAACTCCACCGGAGCACTCCCATACCTCAGAGCCGGAAATCGCTTTAAATCTTTCCCTGCTCTGCAGAGGAAGCTGGTAACCCCCTTGCCTAGGAGACATACCCTAAAGGCTTTAAAACATGAATAAAAAGATGAAAAGAACGATCGACAGCTTCTATGCAGAAAAAGAGCAGGTCAGCAAACCTGAAGAGACCTCAAACTGCAAAAATGCATCAGACTGTCCTCCTTTACATGATGCTCTCATAGAAGAGGCCATTAAAAGTCTCAAAAGAGAGTTAGAAGATAAATGGGGAAAGGAAAGAGAAGCCTTACAAGAGAGCAACAACTTCCTGAAATACGAATTGGAAAAGTTAAAAAATCTCAGGAAAGTAAGAATTGTGAATTGGAAAAAATAAAGAATTCACTAGAAAGCAGGATTTGTGAATTGGAAAAGACAAAGAACTCTGCAAAGAAAGTAGGATCCGTGAATTGAAAAGACAAAGAACTCAGCAAGAAACTAGGATCTCGTGAATTGAAAAAGAAAAATAATTCACTAAAAAAAATTAGTGAAATGGAAAAAAATTCCACAGACCAAAACAATACATTCAAAACTCAATTGGACATATACAGAAAGAAGTAAAAAAGCTAATGAAGAAAATAATTCTTTAAAAATTAGAACTGAACAAATTGAAACTAATGATGCATTGAGACAGCAAGAATCAGTCAAGCAAAACCAAAAATGACAAACTGGAAAAACCATGAATTATCTACTTGCTAAAATGACAGACTTGGAAAATAGATTAGGAGAGATAATCTAGAGGATTATTGGACTTTCCGAAAACTATGATGAAAAAAAAGAGCCTAGATACTATTTTTACAAGAAATCATCAAAGAGAACTGCCCAGATGTGAAATAGAATCAGAAGGTAAAATAGGCATTGAAAGAATTCATCGAGACACCTTCTGAAAGAAACCCTAAAATAAAACCCCAAGGAATATTGTAGCAAAATTTCAGAACTATCAGATTAAGGAAAAAATTTACAAGCAGCCAAAAAAACCATTTAAATACCGAGGTGCCACAATAAGGATCACCCAAGATCTGGCTGCCTCTACATTAAAAGGAAAGAAGGGCCTGGAATATGATATTCCGAAAGGCACAAGAACTTGGGATGCAAGCAAGAATAAACTACACTAAGTTGAGCATTTTCTTCCAGGGAAGAAGATGGATATTTAATGAAACAAATGAATTCCATTTGTTTCTGAAGAAAAAACCAGAACTAAACAAAAATTTGATCTCCAAGAATAGAACTCAAGAGATGCAGAAAAAGGTAAAAATAACTCTGAGAATGTACTTCTGTTGTGGATATACAAAAAATAATACAAAATTTGATAGTACTGATATAACATAAAAAGGAAGTAGATATGGAAAAGGATGATGGTAGAATAAGGTGGGAAGCGAGGATAAAAAGAGGGAAACCACATCCCAAAAGAGGCTAAGGAAACTTATCAATCTGAGGGAATTTAGAGAGGAGGAACATTGTGATGAATCTTACTCTCATCAGAGTTGGCTCAAAGGGAAAAATAATTGACATTTGTTTTAGAGAAAATTTCTCGCCTCATTAAAAAACGGGGAGGAAAGGAAAGAAAAGAGAATAAGGGAAGGAAGGGAAAGACTCAAAGGGGGGAGGGGGATTATAAAGAGGATAATATCGTGATACAAGAGGGGACATAAGTTTAAAAGGGGAAAGAGGGTTGGGGAGGCAAGAATAAGTAAAAGCACAATCTGGGGTTATTAGGGATGGCAGGAAATACAGATTTAGTAATTCTAACCTGTAAATGTGAATGGGATGAACCCCCATAAAGAGGGAGGCAGATAGCAGCCTGGATCAAAAGTCAGAACCCTACAATATGTTGTTTACAAGAAACACATTTAAAGCAGGGGATACATATAAGAGTAAAGGTAAAAGGCTGGAGCAAAATCTATTATGCTTCAGGTGAAGTCAAAAAGAGGGTAGCATCCTTATCTCAGATCAAGCAAAAGTAAAAATTGATCTAATTAAAAGAGATAAGGAAGGAAACTACATCCTGCTAAAGGGAGCTATAAACAACAGAAGCAATATCAATATTAAACATATATGCACCAAGTGGTATGGCACCGAAGCTTCTAAAGGAGAAGTTAAAGAGTTGCAAGAAGAAATAGACAAAAAACTGTAATAGTAGGAGATCTCTAACCTGCACTCTCAGAATTAGACAAATCAAACCACAAAACAAATAAGAAAGAAATTAAAGAAGTAAACAGAATATTAGAAAAATTAGGTATGTTGGATCTTTGGAGAAAATTGAATGGAGATGAAGGGAATATACTTTTCTCTCAGCAGTTCATGGAACCTATTCAAAAATTGACCATATATTAGGACATAAAGACTCAAAATTAAAATGCAAGAAAAGCAGAAATAGTAAATGCTTTCTTTTCAGATCATGATGCAATAAAAACTACATTCAACAAAAATTAGGGAAATAGACCAAAAAGTAATTGGAAACTAAACAAACTCATCTTAAAGAATGATTGGGTGAAGCAGCAAATTATAGATACAATTAATAATTTCACTCAAGATAATGACAATGATGAGACATCATACCAAAATTTGTGGGATGCAGCCAAAGCGGTAATAAGAGGAATTTATATCCTTAGAGGCTTACTTGAATAAAACAGAGAAAGAAAAAGATTAATGAATTGGGCTTTAACTAAAAAACTAAAAAAAAGACCAAATTAAAAAAACCCCAATCAAATACTAAATTGGAAATTCTAAAATTAAAAGGAGAAATTAAAATATAGTAAAAAAATCTATTGAACTAATTAATAAAACTAGAGTTGGTTCTATGAAAAAGCCAATAAAATAGATAAGCCTTGGTAAATCTGATTAGAAAAGGAGGGAGGAAAATGAAATTAGTAGTCTTAAAATGAAAAGGGAGAACTTCCACCAAGGAAGAGGAAATTAGAGAAATAATAAGAGTTATTTTGCTCAACTTTATGCCAATAAATTTGATAACCTAAGTGAAATGGATGACTACCTCCAAAAATATAGACTTCCCAGATTAACAGAGAGGAAGCAATTGCTTGAATAGTCCCATTTCAGAAAAGAAATAGAACAGGCAATTAAACAACTCCCTAAGAAAAATCCCAGGACCAGATGGATTTATCATGTGAATTTTACTAAACATTTAAAGAACAATGGCCCCAATGCTATATAAATTATTTGATAAAATAGGGAATGAAGAGTCCTACCAAATTCCTTCTATGACACAGACATGGTACTGATACCTAAACCAGGTAGGCTGAAAACAGAGAAAGAAAATTATAGACCAATCTCCCTAATGAATATTGATGCTAAAATCTTAAATAAGATATTAGCAAAAAGACTACAGAAAATCATCTCCAAGATAATACACTATGATCAAGTAGGATTTATACCAGGAATGCAGGGCTGGTTCAATATTAGGAAAACTATCAATATAATTGGCCATGTTAATACCAAATTAACAAAACCATATGATCATCTCAATAGATGCAGAAAAAGCATTTGATAAAATCCAACATCCATTCCTATTAAAAACACTTGAGAGTATAGGAATAAATGGACTTTCCTTAAAATAATCAGCAGCATCTATTTAAAACCATCAGTAAGCATCATATGTAATGGAGACAAACTGCAACCATTCCCAATAAGATCTGGAGTGAAACAAGGTTGCCCACTATCACCGTTACTATTTAATATTGTATTAGAACGCTAGCTATAGCAATAAGAGCTGAGAAAGAGATTAAAGGAATAAGAATAAATGAGGAAGCCAAATTATCACTCTTTGCATGACATGATGGTATACTTAGAGAACCCCAGAGATTCTGCTAAAAAGTTATTAGAAATAATCCACAACTTTAGCAAAGTTGCTGGTTATAAATAAACCCACATAAGTCATCAGCATTCTTATATATCACTAACAAAATCCAAAGTCAGAGTTACAAAGAAATTCCATTTAAAGTAACTACTGATAATATAAAATATTTAGGAATCTATCTGCCAAGGGAAAATCAGAAACTTTATGAGCAAAATTACAGACCACTTTTAACACAAATTAAGTCTGATCTAACCAATTGGAAAAATATTAAATGCTCTTTGGATAGGGCGAGCAAATATAATAAAGATGACAATATTACCTAAACTAATCTATTTATTTAGCGCTATACCAATCAGACTCCCAAAAACTATTTTAATGACCTAGAAAAAAATAACAACAAAGTTCATATGGAAAAACAAAAGGTCAAGAATTTCAAGGGAATTAATGAAAAAAAAATCAAATGATGGTGGCTTAGCTGTACCAGATCTAAAACTATACTATAGAGCAGCAGTTACCAAAACTATTTCGGTATTGCGCAAGACCATAGATTAGTTGATCAGTGGAATAGATTAGGTTCAAGGATAAAACAGTCAACAAATATAGCAACCTAGTCTTTGACAAACCCAAAGATCCCAGCTTTTGGGATAAGAACTTACTGTTTGATAAAAATTGCTGGGAAAATTGGAAACTAATATGGCAGAAACTAGGCATTGATCCATACTTAACACGTACACCAAGATAAGGTCAAAATGGGTTCATGACCTAGGCATAAAGAATGAAATTATTAATAAATTAGAGGAACATAGGATAGTTTACCTCTCAGACCTGTGGAAGGGAAGGTTTTATGACCAAAGCAGAACTAGAGATCATTACTGATCACAAAATAGAAAATTTCGATTATACCAAACTGAAAAAGTTTTGACAAACAAAACTAATGCAGACAAGATTAGAAGGAAGCAATAAACTGGGAAAAATATTTTTACAGTCAAAGGTTCTGATAAAGGCCTCTATTTCCAAAATATATAGAGAATTAACTCTAAGTTATAAAAAATCAAGCCATTCTCCAATTGAAAAATGGTCAAAGGATATGAACAGACAATTCTCAGATGAAGAAATTGAAAATATTTCTAGTCATATGAAAAGATGCTCCAAGTCATTATTAATCAGAGAAATGCAAATTAAGACAACTCTAAGATACTACACACCTGTCAGATTAGCTAAGATGACAGGAAAATAATGATGATTGTTGGAGGGATGTGGGAAAACTGGGACATTGATTCATTGTTGGTGGAGTCAGTGAACGAATCCAACCATTTTGAGAGAAAGTTTGGAACTATGCTCAAAAAGTTATCAAACTGTCATACCCTTTGATCCAACAGTGTTACTACTGGGATTATATCCCAAAGAGATTATAAAGAAGGAAAGGACCTGTATGTGCACGAATGTTTGTGGCAGCCCTTTTGTAGTGGCTAGAAACTGGAAACTGAATGGATGTCCATCAGTTGGAGAATGGCTGAACAAATTGTGGTATATGAAAATTATGGAATATTACTGTTCTGTAAGAAATGACCAACAGGATGATTTCAGAAAGGCCTGGAGAGACTTACAGAACTGATGCTAAGTGAAATGAGCAGGACCAGGAGATCATTATATACTTCAACAAAATACTAGATGATGACCAGTCCTGATGGATCAGGCCATCCTCAGCAACGAGATCAACCAAATCATTTCTAATGGAGCAGTAATGAACTGAACTAGCTATACCCAGAAAAAGAACTCTGGGAGATGACTAAAAACCAATACATTGAATTCCCAGTCCCTATATTTATGCACACCTGCATCTTTGATTTCCTTCACAAGCTAATTGTACAACAATTCAGAGTCTGATTCTTTTTGTACAGCAAAATTATGTTGTGGTCATGTATACTTATTGTGTATCTAAGTTATATTTTAATATATTTAACATCTACTGGTCATCCTGCCATTTAGGGGAGGGGGTGGGGGGGGGTGGGGTAAGAGGTGAAAAATTGGAACAAGAGGTTTGGCAATTGTTAATGCTGTAAAGTTACCCATGTATATATATCCTGTAAATTAAAGGCTATTAAATAAAAAAAAAAAAATGAAAAAAAAAAAAAAAAAGAAAGAGACCTTTTCACTCAATTTTTTTTTTTAATTTTAAAATGAGTTTTTTAAACTCAAAATTTTTTAAATAAAGTTTTTTTAAAACAGATTTTAAAATTCTTTTAAACCAAAGAATTAAAATGTTTTTACTATGGAAAAAAGAAAAGAGATTCATCAGAGACGTTAAATAACTTCCAAAGTCACACAGTTTCAAAAATCTGGGGCAGGATTCAGTGAAATCTTTCTAACTCTAAGTCCAGCATCATTTGACTATATTATATCCAGATTTCAGGCTCATTGAGGGAAAAACTATGTCTTTTTTCTGTATCCTTCAAACAGTCTTTAACATAGTACTTTGAACATAGCAGGTTCTTAGTAAAAATTGGTTCATTGAAGAAAAAATTAATAAATTCACAAATATTTAATAGTTACCCATTATGTGCTAGAGAAAACAGATGAATGGATTATTTTTTCTTCTCTCAAGGAGAAGGATTTGAGGTTGATCTTTTGCTTGCATGTGAGCCAAGTAGCTTCTTTATATGTTTTAATAAGCTTCTTGCCAACTCAGCTTCTTCTGTCTTACCACTTATCTTCATGAGCTATTGTCCAAGGGACAAGCTATTGTAGGAAGGTAGAAGGTCACCCTACCTCAGAGTCTAGAGAAAACACCTATATTGGTAGTAATAAGGAAAGCCTGCTTAGAAAGTTCACAAATACTTTAAATGATGATATATTTGGGAGGTAAATTTCTTGATCAAATCAATGGAATAAACAGTAATCTCAAAATATATTCACAGACTTAAAAAAATCAAGATGCAATCAGATTCTAATAAATTGGTCTGATCATAAATCTGCCCTACAATATACATGGAGGCATAAAGAACATCGAACATTGAAGTCGATATAGTATAATTTCCTTTTATTACTAAAATCAGTATTTAAGAACTATATTCTGTGATCTATGTGTATCCATGGTGAGACAAATCTGGCATCAGGAAGGTTTTTTTCTTTTCATCGAATGATAGGAAGATTTTAAACCAACTATTCATTTTGAACTAATCATAACCTCTTCTACTCTATGGAATCTATTCATTTTATACCTAATTATTGAATGGTTAATTCACTGAATATCTCCTTTTTTAATTATTTCACATATAAAATCAATATAATTTGCTCAAACAATCATAATCCTAGGTTCTTCCCAATATATAGATTATCCAGTTAAGTAGATGGATTTCATTAGCTCATTTCCTGAAGAGTTCATAAGCAAAATGTAGAGTAGAAAGCCAAGTATTATTGGGTATTGGAGTACTCAGTGATATGATTCCTACAACTTAACTGGGAAACAGATTAAAGTGATTTCCATTATGATATATTTCCCCCCAGAATTAAAGAAAAAAAATCTCATTTAACAATCCATTTATTTTAAAGTATACCATGAAATACAGTGCAATATAATACCTGCCACCTACCTGTCTCACAAGGGTGTTTGAAGATTAACTAATAAATGATAGTAAAGAGCTTTGAAAATAGAATGTGCCACATACATGATAAATAATAATGAGCCAACCAAAGAAAACTGGAATCCCTTCAAATTAAAATGAAATATGCTACTCATAATGTATACACGCCACCATTTCTACCTTAATGAAGATGAAAAAAGTGCTCTCCAAAAAAAAAAGGAAAGAGGAAAATTAAAGAACTCCATTTCTGATCTCTCTTTCTAGTGGTAGAGTAAATGATAAACTAATCTTTCCTAAGGATTAAGAAAATACTTAATTTGATACAGGTAAAGAGAAGAGATGAACACTTTTATTCTCTCCTTAATCTATGATCCTAGATCTTGTTTTCATCTATCATTTTATATATTCTAGACTAAAGCATTAAATAAGCATCCAGGGTTTCATGTGGCCCAAAACACTCTTGAGTTTTTCAAAACCAGATAAAAATATAATTAGAAAATATTTAACAAGATAAAGATAAAATAATACACATATAATGCTAATACATGATTTTCTAAGTCAATACGTTGGTCACAGGGATCTTTATTTACAATTTAGCAGCCCCTATTTCTTTTTGAGTTAGATACCCTTGCTTTGGACTTACAAAGTTGGAAGTAAGAATTTTCATGGTAAATGGCAATGAATTGCACACCTTCATTGATGGCTTGCAAATGGTATGGGACATTAACATGTGATTGTTGGGGAAGGCACTCTTCCTTCTAGGGGAACTAGAAGGGACAAGAGAAGGTCAAGGAAATAATGTCACATGATAGCTTTCTATTTTAACTACTTATTCTTGCTAATTATGTGATAAATATTGGACCTCTGAAGACTATAAATATTTGCAGTATCCTTAGCATATATCACCAGAGGCAGAGCCTCCCCATCACCTCATATTAGGTAGAGCTTTACTAAGGCCTTCTGGTGATTACAATGTAGAACTGCTATGATTTCTTGCTTCCTTCCCAATAATTAACAAAAGAAATTGAGTAGTTGATAGAATTATAACCAAAGCTACTGAGCTCATTGATTACTCAAAGGTTGGCAGATATTTCCACCAAAGTCAAGGAAGACAAATTCTACTTCAGCATTACTCTCTTTACCTGTAAGCTGCTCTCCCTTCTAGAGGAGAAAAAAAAAAGGATCTGCCTATATTATGGTCTATGAAAGTGATAGTTCCCAGCATAGGAAACTATTTTATATAGGATATTTGATAAATTGGAAGATGACCAATACAAAAATTCATTGTCTCTGGAGTCAGAGGAGATTCCAGTCACAATTCTAATGCTTCTATTTGATGACTGTGGACAAGGTACTTCACTATTCTTGACTTCATTTTCTCTGTAAAATAAAGAAACTAGACTGGATGGCTTCTAATGTCCATTTCAGTTCTATAATCCTAATCCTCTTTACATGTCTGATCATTTACTTCCTTTGTAAAATGTGGGGATTTGGAATGAATAAACTCTTAGTTGTCTTCTATCTTCTGTAAATCAATCAATCTATCTATCTATACATCTATAGATATACATTTGAGATTATTCTTTATAAGCAATAATTAAAAGCAATAAGGGTTGTCTTGAGAAGTGTGTACTGGGGCTATGCTGGGATGTAATAGCTCTCTTCAAGTATTCAAAGCACTTTTATGTGGAAAATATATTGGGTTTTCTATTTGTTCCAAGAGGGCAGAATGTTGAGCAATGGATTGACGTTACAAATAAATAAATTCTAGCTCGGTATGTGTAGAGAAAATTCCTTAATACTAGGAGTCTTCTATGTAATAATGAAGTGAGTCATCTCAAGATAATGAATATCCACCTCATTGAAGGTCTTAGAGCAGTAGTTGGGTAACTATTGATCCAGAATGTGGAATGAGGAATTCTTTTTCAGATGTGGTTTGAATAAGATGGTCTCTGAGCTTCTTTTTGACTCTGAAATTCTATGTCTATTAAATATATTCAAGCAAAGTCGGGAGGGAAATATAAATTAAAAGAAAGAAAGATATTAAAAACCAGTGTCAAAAAGCTGTCAATAGGAAACAAAATAATCAACCTTGCATGACTCAGGGCATATAGTGAATCTTACATTTTTTGCATAAAGCCAGAATCTAGATCTTGATAATCAACAGCAAACCATGCAACAAGGAGGATTTGCAAGTACTCACAGATTTAAGGGATTCTGTGCTAAGGTAAAAAGAGAAACATAGTAGTTATTGGCAACTTCTTGTTAAAGAGAAGAAACAGGAAGGCTCCTGGTTGTCGTGGATAATAAGAGAGGTGGATCATGTATCTTAGATATGACAAAGAGTTTGCCAAGTCTCATCAGTTTCAATCTCATTAGAGCATCTGCAGATACATCTAATAGCAAATGATACCATCAAAGAAAAGTGGAAAATATTTCTGATACATCTAGTAGCAAATGATACCATCAAAGAAAAGTGGAAAATATTTTTAATAACTTCGAAGTCCTGGCCAAGCAAACAAAAGACCTGAGAACATCATTTAAAAATCTGAAATAAAAAAGAAATGCCAGTGTAACATATGTTGCCCTGGAATTTGGGAAAGCAGATTTCCAAAAATCTGGAAAAAAGGAAGTCATGATTTCATAGTCAGAGACACAGAAAAGAGATAATAGCTCAAAGGAGCTGGGAGTCATTTAAAAATTCTGACATTATAACAGTGCATGGTGTAGTGGAAATTTAAATCATCATCAAGCATTTACAATGCACTTGCAACGTAAAAGACACTGTGCTAAACATGGAGGAATCAAAGAAAGGCAAAAACAGTCCATGCTCTTGAGAAACTCACAGCTTAAAGAAGGAGACAACAAGCAAAAAACTGTGTACAAACATAATATAAATGGATAGATAGGTGGTAATATCAGAGGAAAGATACTAACATTAAGGAAGACCTGGAAAGGCTTCTTGTAAAGATAGAACTTTAACTAAGAATTCAGGGGGACCAGGAGATGGAAGAAATGACGAGGGGGAGGATTATAGGCATAGAAGACAGCTAGTGAAAATGTCCAGTCAATTGACAGAGTATTATTATGTGAAGGCCAGCAAGGAAAGCAGAATCACTGAATCATAGATTATAGATTTTGAGGGGAGTAAGGTTTAAGAAGACTCAGAAGATAGAAAAGGATCATATCATGAAGGGCTTTAAAAGACAGAGAATTTCATATTTAATGAGGAATTTATCAAATAGATGAGTATAAAGGTCAGATTGTGCTATAGGAAGATCCCTTTTGTAGTTGAATGATGGATGGGCTGACTAGGAAGCCTAGAGCCTGATTGAATAAAAGAATGGAAGACCCCTCCACAGTAATAGTGAAGCTTGTGGCAGCAGATCAATAGAAGGAGAGATAAAGACTTCAGCCTTGGAACTGTAGGGTTCAAGATGTTTTTGGGACACACAGCCTTTGGAGATGAGAGACTTAAAATCAGGACAAGAAGGAAAACTGGATGAATAAGATTATCGGCATAGGGATGATAATTGAATACATAGCAGCTAATAAGATCACCAAATAGAATAGTATGCAGGGAGAAGAGAAAAAGCCTAGGACAACGCTTTCAATAACATCAATTTTTAGCATGTGAGTTCTGGATAAAGATTCAGAAAAGGAGATTGGGGTGTACAATGAGACAAGTAAGAAGAGACTCAGAAGAGAACGGAGAATATCAAGAGAAAGAATCAGAATTGAGAAAAGATCATGATATCTGCAAAAAGATCATTAGTAAATTTAGAAGGGCAATCTAAGGCAAATGATGGGGCTGCAAGTCAGACTGCAAAGAATTAGAAAGTGAGAGAAAAGAAAGTGGAGATTTTCTACTCAAGGAATTTAACCACAAAAGGGAAGCAAGATATGAGATGATAGCCAGAAGGGATGGTCAAATAAAGTGGTGGTTTGGGAGGGAATGAAGAAGATAATGAATATATTATAGGCAATAAATAAGCAGCCAGTAGGTGAGAAGAGATAAAAATTTAGTGACGGGCAATCTGCTGGAAAAGACAGGATGGTATTGTTTTTGCTTGCATAAAGGTTTGTCTTATCAAGAAAGCCACTTTTTCATGTGAGACCAGACGTAAGGGAAATAGATGCAGAATGCTGTTCCTTTGTCCCTTTATCTTTTTGTCAGTCTTACTCTGAAAAATCCAATCCTTGGATTATTTTGAGCTCCCATGGCCTACGTTCTTATGCATGTGCTGTTGAATAAAGTTGAAAAAAATAGGGAAAAAAACTGAGCAATCAGAGATCATAGGACAAAAATTTAGTTATCTAAGGGCAGGTAAAATTGAAATGCTAAATGATTATGATATAAAAGAGTTTTGCAGTTCGTGAACACTGAAGTGAAACATTTGAATAATGACAAATTAGATGGTATGACCATATTTGGAGAAGACTGGGTGAGGTGGAGGATGAGGGAAAAAAGTAAATTGAAGAACTGAGAAGTTGGGGAGATTGAGGGAATATCAATATGTATATTGTATGAGGGCATGAGTTGAGGAGGAGACAAAGACTACGACAGGCACTGAATTTATCGTAAGAATGCTACATTTTATTCAAAGGAATTGAATTCAAACTTTTAACATTGTTATTTTCACCTGTGTAACTATTAATAATTAAGCTATATTTTGGGAACTGTTTTCTCAGCTGTAAATGAGATAACTGACTTAGATAATCTTTTCAGCACTAATTTCTTTGATTCTATGAGGAATGAAGGAAAAGGAATCTAAGGGAATTGCTGTGACAGTACCAAGGGCTCTTTCTGATAGATCCAGGTTTATTTTATTTATTTTTATTTTGTTTCATGACGTATATCTTAGCAATACAATAATTTAAAATAAAAACAGGATCTGCTTTAAATCCTGTACACTTATGATTTGTTTCAATAAGTATTCCGCAGTCATTGTCAATAAGTAATATCAATAGTAGTCCTACCTGTTTAATGCAGTACAGTAAAATCTTTTTTCTCTTTAATAACAAGATTATGTAGTAGATTTTCACCATATTTTCTTGGTGTTATGGTGTAGTGCTTATGGTTTTTCCCTCAAATAAGACTACTACATAGTAATAAATTATGTTGAAATATATATTCTATATCATAAGTATCCAATGTTATTATTTAATGTCGGTTCTTCCACTACTCACCCCCTTCCCATTGAGCAAAAAGAAAAACAAGCACTTATGATTGCTATACACAAAATGTAGGTATTTTTCTTGAATTTTAAATTTATTATGTTTTTTCTCTGAGATGAATGGTATTTTTCAGCATTCTTTTTTTGGAAATCAAGGTTTATTATTGAGTTGATAAGAATTCTATAACCCTTTAAAATCATTTTTCTCCATAATGTGATCATTGTATGAATTGCTTTCCTAGTTCTGCTCATTTTACTCTGAATCAGTTTTAAAGATAGTCCTAGTTTTCTCTTTAATTGTCCATTTTATTTTTTAAATTATATTTATATAATTCAACTTGCTTAACCTTTTTCCAATAGGACATTATCCTAGTTTCCAATTTTTATGATCACAAAAAGAGCTGCTATAACATATTTTTATAGACATAGTTCATTTTCCTATTTCCTGTATTTCTTTGAGGAGATAGCTGTATTAATAATGTTGATGAATCAAAGTAGAAACATTTTAATATTGTTTTGAGAGAACATATTTCCACTTTGATTTCCAGAATGGCCACACCATTTTCATGCAATCATATTTCAAGGAAGATGTGTTAAATATGGAAGAAGGGGTACATAATCAGAGTAGAACACAAAAAAGAGAAACAAAATCTAAAGAAAGAATTAGAATGATTTAGTTCTAATATTTTCTGAGGCTTATGGAAATGTCAAGGGCAATAGCAAACAGCTTTTTAAGAGTGGAGACCTATTTCTGATGTTGCATTGAAGGAGTTTGAGTGTTCTTCTCCCAGTTCTCATTCCCACTGGAAAACTGAATCCCCCAGAAGGTTTTCCACAACTTCTCCTGAATAATGATCCTGAGAATAGGTAAATTCTTTTTTCAAAAATTCCAAAAAACTCATGATGGAAAAATGCTATCTACTTCCAAAGAGAGATCTGGTGCAAATTTTAGCATACTTTTTAAGCTTAATTTTTCTTGTTTTCTTGTGTGTGTTTTCTTTGGAAAAATATGGAAATCTACTTTGCATCACTTCATATGAATAATCAATAACATATTGCTCGCCCTCTTAAGGGTTAGGGGAAGTAAGTGAGGGAAAGAATTTGGAACTCAAATTTTAAAGAAATGAATATTTTGTGCAGGTGATCGGAAATATTTAATGAATTAATTCAAAAACATATTTGAAAAGTAATCAGACTGAATCCATGTCATGGTGGATTTCCCACAACATCAATTACCAGTTTTAGTTAATATCTTCCTTATATTGACCCAGTGATTAGTGTCTCACTATCATTTAACTAATCAATAGCAATTAACTTTTACAAAGGAACGGTTACTAGAAAGTATAGAGAGAACAGAAATACAAAAATTATCCCTCCAAACCACGAATACGTTCTCCTTTTTGCTCTCTTGTTCCCTAGAGAGATTTTGCATAAAGTCAAAGTGCTTGCTAAAAAGCATTCACCATACCAAATCCACTCTTGCATGTGACATAGCCAATGATGAAATTCTTTTCTTGCTCAGTGTATGTTGTTTCAATTTTTTTCCATAGCTAGAGTGGGTCGAACAAATCATTCTGGACTTTGTTCCACACCAATCGCTGTCATGTACTCCAGTTCATGTTTCCGGACATCTGGTGCTCTCTCAAGCTCACAAGGCTTTGTTTCCAAGGTCAGGCTATTACTGATATTCCACCATGCTTGGGGAAAAGAGACACAACCATAAGACAAGTGTGGGCTTTTGGTTGTATATCCATTCAAGTGGATGATCTCTATCTCATGGCAGTTATCGCCTCCTCACTGAAACACAGCCAGGCATGAAAGAGACTCCCCATGGGAGCCTTTTGTACATATACTCTACAGCAAGTTGGCCAGGAGAAGTCATAGGATAGTTCTCAATGCTCCAGTGTTCCAGTGCTTAGGTCTGAAGCTGCTGTTCATGTACACAAGGACTGAAGTCTCATTGTCAATTCTCATGTTACAATTGGTGTTTGGGTAGTAATACTCATTTCTTAGTTTGTTTCCATCTTCTCCAGTAAGGGGATTGATTTCCAAATGAGAATGATTACGACAAATATGATCAGGAGGGAATTAAAATCAATTAAATTTTAAAAGCATCTATTAAACATCTAATATGTGTCAAAAATTTGTATAACACTAATTCTTTTTGCAGGTACAAAGATTAAAAAAACATTTTTATTCAAAAAGCTTAAATTCTATACTTTTGTATTTGATATTAATCAATCAATAAACATTTATTGAGCACTGTGCTGAGGATACAGGAGAAGCAAAACACTATCCCAACCCTCAAGTAGCTTACTATTAGATACATAGATAGATATAAATTTCAAAGGGAAAGCTTATGTTTAATATAAAAGGCAGTTCATTTAAAATATTTTATTTTTCCAAACATGTAAAATTTTTTAACATTTATTTTTAACATTTTGACCTCCAAATTCTCTCCTTCTCTCTCTTTCTCCCTCCCTAAACTGATAATTTGATGTTATATGTGTATAGTTATGCAATTTTCATATTAGCCATGTTATGAAAGAAAAAAAGACAAAAAAAGAACAAGAAAAATGAAAATTTGTAGATCTGCATTTAAACTCCATCAGTTTTTCCTTTGGAGTTGGTTAGCATTTTTCATGATAAGTCCTTTGGAATTATCTTGGATCATTTTATTGCTTAGAATAGCTAAGTTATTCATAGCTGATCATCATACAAGATTGCTAAAACTGTGTACAATATTATACTGTTTCTGCTTGTTACTTTGCACCAGTTCATATAAGCTTTTCCAAGCTGTTTTTTCTGAAAGCATCCTGCTCCTCATCTCTTACAGTATCATAATATTCCAACACAATCAGATACCATAACTTGTTCTGCCATTCTTCAATTGATTGTCATGTCCTTAATTTTTGCTGCTCCCAAAATAACTAGTATAAATATATATATATATATATTTTATTTAATAGCCTTTTATTTACAGGATATATACATGGGTAATTTTACAGCATTAACAATTGCCAAACCTCTTGTTCCAATTTTTCACCTCTTACCCCCCCACCCCCTCCCCTAGATGGCAGGATGACCAGTAGATGTTAAATATATTAAAATATAAATTAGATACACAATAAGTATACATGACCAAAACATTATTTTGCTGTACAAAAAGAATCAGACTCTGAAATATTGTACAATTAGCTTGTGAAGGAAATCAAAAATGCAGGTGTGCATAAATATAGGGATTGGGAATTCAATGTAATGGTTTTTAGTCATCTCCCAGAGTTCTTTTTCTGGGCGTAGCTAGTTCAGTTCATTACTGCTCCATTAGAAATGATTTGGTTGATCTCGTTGCTGAGGATGGCCTGGTCCATCAGAACTGGTCATCATATAGTATTGTTGTTGAAGTATATAATGATCTCCTGGTCCTGCTCATTTCACTCAGCATCAGTTCGTGTAAGTCTCTCCAGGCCTTTCTGAAATCATCCTGTTGGTCATTTCTTACAGAACAGTAATATTCCATAATATTCATATACCACAATTTATTCAGCCATTCTCCAACTGATGGACATCCATTCAGTTTCCAGTTTCTAGCCACTACAAAAAGGGCTGCCACAAACATTCGTGCACATACAGGTCCCTTTCCCTTCTTTATAATCTCTTTGGGATATAATCCCAGTAGTAACACTGCTGGATCAAAGGGTATGCACAGTTTGATAACTTTTTGAGCATAGTTCCAAACTACTCTCCAAAATGGTTGGATTCGTTCACAACTCCACCAACAATGCATCAATGTCCCAGTTTTCCCACATCCCCTCCAACAATCATCATTATTTTTTCCTGTCATCTTAGCCAATCTGACAGGTGTGTAGTGGTATCTTAGAGTTGTCTTAATTTGCATTTCTCTGATTAATAATGACTTGGAGCATCTTTTCATATGACTAGAAATAGTTTCAATTTCTTCATCTGAGAATTGTCTGTTCATATCCTTTGACCATTTTTCAATTGGAGAATGGCTTGATTTTTTATAAATTAGAGTTAATTCTCTATATATTTTGGAAATGAGGCCTTTATCAGAACCTTTGACTGTAAAAATATTTTCCCAGTTTATTGCTTCCCTTCTAATCTTGTCTGCATTAGTTTTGTTTGTACAAAAACTTTTCAGTTTGGTATAATCGAAATTTTCTATTTTGTGATCAGTAATGATCTCTAGTTCTGCTTTGGTCATAAAGACCTTCCCCTTCCACAGGTCTGAGAGGTAAACTATCCTGTGTTCCTCTAATTTATTAATAATTTCATTCTTTATGCCTAGGTCATGAACCCATTTTGACCTTATCTTGGTGTACGGCGTTAAGTATGGATCAATGCCTAGTTTCTGCCATATTAGTTTCCAATTTTCCCAGCAATTTTTATCAAACAGTAAGTTCTTATCCCAAAAGCTGGGATCTTCGGGTTTGTCAAAGACTAGGTTGCTATATTTGTTGACTGTTTTATCCCTTGAACCTAATCTATTCCACTGATCAACTCCCTTAGCCAATACCAAATAGTTAAAAAAAAACCTCTTTGGAATATAGACCTATTAGTAGTATTGCTGGGTCAAAGGGTATATAGTTTTTTAGCCCTTTGGGCATATTTCCAGATTGTTTTCCAGCATGGTTAGATCAGTTTGCAATCCTACTCACAGTGCATTTAAGTTCTAATTTTTTCACTTCCCTTCCAAAATTTATCATTCTCATTTTTCAATGTGACGCATATAATGTGATACCTCAAATTGTTTTAACTTGCATTTCTCTAATCAATAGTGATTTGGAGTATTTTTTCATTTGACTATAGATAGTTTTGATTTCTTCACCTGAAATTTCCTATTTATATCTTTTGACCATTTATCAACTGGAGAATGACTTGTATTCTTATAAATTCAATTCAATTCTCTATATATTTGAAGAATGAGACCTTTACCAGAGACTCTTAACTGTAAAATTTTTTTCCAGTTTCTTTTCCCTCTAATCATGGTTTCATTGCTATGTTCAGCAACTTTTTTATTTATTGTAATTAAAATTATCATTTTTATATCCTGTAATGCTCTTTCTTTTATTTTCTCACAAATTCTTCCCATATCCATAGATGTGACATGTAAACTGTTCCATACTCCTCTAATTGGCTTATGGAATGAATCACTCTTTATGTCCAAATCATGTCTCCATTTTGACCTTATTTTGGTATACAGTGTGAAATGTTGGTCTATATCTAGTTTCTGCTTTCTAGTTTTCCCAGAAGTTTTTGTCAATTAGTGAGTTTTTTGAATTTGAGTGACTAAGTCATTTTGATTATTGAAAACATTATGAAAACATACATTAAAAATAAAGGATAAAGGATAAATTAAAAAATGCTATCTGCATTCAGAGAAAGAATTGATTAATAAAAGCATGTTTTGCATCATTTTACATTGATGCATATATATTCACACACACACACTCACACACACCTATTTGTGTCTAATGATAGCTATCTCTTAGGTTAGAAAGGAGAGAAGAAAAAACGGTAAAATATAAACTTATATGACAATTTTGCTGTATAGTTAGAAGAAATAGCTAATTGTAGCAGTGTAGCTGTTTCATATACAATCATCTTTTTTTTATTTGTACTATGTTATACAAATGCTTGTTTTGTTTTGTGAATTAAAAGGAAAATAAAATAAAAATCAGTGAGTTCTTTCCTCAAAACTTGGATCTTTGAATTTACTAAACATTAGATTTCTATGGTCATTTACTACAGTGTATTGTGTACCTAATCTATTTCACTGATTCACACCACTACTTTTCTTCACCAGTACCATACTGTTTTCATGATTATCACTTCATAATATACTTTGAGATCTATTATGATTGGCTACCTTCATTCACATTTTTATTGATTCACTTTGATATTCTTTACCTTTTGATCTTCCAGATAAATTTTCTTAGTATTTTTCTAGTGCTATAAAATATTTTTTGGTAGTTTGGTATGGGAAGGGCAGTTCATTTATAAATATTGACTAGTTATGTGATGTTGAGCAAGTCACTTAACCTCTTCACTTTCTTCATCTCTAAAATGAGGCAAAATAATAGTATCTACTTCCAGAGTTTTTTCAAGGAGCAAATGAGGTAGTAATTATAAAATGCTTAGCACAGTAACTGGCACATAATAGGAACTATATAAATGCCAACTATTTATTATCAATAGATAAAACTACAGATAATACAATAAGATAAAACACTAGAAGGGGAAGATACCAATGATGTTGAATCCATTGTCTTCCTCAGGGATTGGATAGAGGATTTTTTAAATTTGTTCTTTGATTGGTGGAAAGTATAAATATGTTACTGCCTAATGGTTAAGTCAAGGGCTGGTGAATTCCTGGTACCAGGCTGGTAGTGAAGCTTATTTGAATTCTGAGATATTCAGAGAGAGAATATAAGAAGACATGACTTTTTTAAATGACATCTAATTTCCTTTTCAAGATAAATTGCATCCCAAAGTACAAAATTAAAGATATGACAATGGACTTACCATTTATTACTTTAAAAAATCCTATAGTATATGAGATGTGACAGAAAATTAGAGGTGAATAAATATGGGTAAAGGGCAGATTCCACATACTATGAGCTAAAAATTTTTAAAATTAATCCTTAGCAAAATGAGAACTTAGAAAAATAATGCTAAGAAAAATTATTACACCAAACTAAGCTTGTCTTTATTTTGGATAGAGTCTCTAGATTTGTAACCCTGTGGAATTTCATATACATAAGATACCTAGATTACAGCTAGATATTTGAAAAAGTTTCTTAAAATATCTTTGTGGCCAAGATGGATAAATGCAAACTGGCTGATAAGAGAGTGAAGCAGATTCATAGATAATTTAACAACCATATTCAAAGACTACAGACTAATAAATAAGTCAATATCAGCCAGGCAGGAGTTTCTCCTGTTTGACATTTTCATCAGTGATTTAGATGAAGACATAGAAGGCATACTTTTCAAAATTTTAAAAGAATACAGATATGAAAGGGATAGCTAATATGTTAGATAAAAGACAAAAAGTTATTGGCTTCTGCCTCTTGAAACCCTTGGCCCTTTTAAGACTCAGTAAGTGTCATATCTTGTGATGTCTTTATTTCCATAGTTAGTTTTACCCTTTAAAATTACTTCTTATTTACTTTGAATGCATTTGGTATTTGCTCCAGAGGACAAATACCTTGAAGGTTGGTGCTGTTTCATTTTTTATTTGAATCCCCAGTGACTTAGTCAAGTGATTGGTACAAAGTAGATACTCAATAAATTCTTATTAGATGTTTGAAAGTACAAAAAGATCAATAAGCTATAAAAACCTGAGTAGTCAATAAGCATTTATTAAGTGTCAAGTATGTGCCAGGAACTGTGCTAAGTACTGGAGATATAAAGAAAGAGATTGTCCCTGTCCTTGAGGAATTCATGATCAAATGGGAGAGACAACACACAAATAACTACAAACAAGCTATAGGCAAAAGAAATGGGAATCACAGGATTGGCTTCAGAATTGGAAGAGACCTCAAAAGTAATTTTGTCAAATTTTAACGTTTTACAAAGAGGGGAGGAGGTGGATGGGGAAGGACTAGGGATATGAAGCAGCTGGTTTGGGGTCACCTAGTTAGCAAGTATCATAATATGAGCCATGGTAATGGTGATAGTGAGAAAATTACCTAGTATTAATATAACACTTCAAAGATGGCACCTTACATGCAGTGCATTTTATAGTGGGAAAGGATAAATTTCAGTATTTAGATTTAAACAATGAAACACAAAAGAAAAAGTTCAAAGAGAGTTGAATTGGTGGTAGCTCGCGTGTGGAATTGTCTGATTATTTCAGTTGACCAGCATTTCATTAGGAGTCAGTATTTTTTGTGTGTGATTGCTAAAACATGTAATGCGCTCTTACTTCATGTTAATAGAATTGCCTCATCTAAATGAAAGTAAATGACATCCCATTGAAATCTGCTCCAGAGAACCCACATTCGAAGAAACCTCGGGCCATTTGAGGGGCATCATATTAAAGAGGGATCTTGAAAAATCGGAGTATGTGAGTGTAAACAATGACAAAGATTAAAAGAAAAAGAACAGGTCAGGATTTTTGACCCTGAAAAAGCATATAAAGAAATGTCATGTAAAAATTTAGAATTAGAATGTTTTGTATAAGTGATCAATCAACCCACGTTTATTATGTATTTTCTATGAATCAAGTACTGTCCTGGATACAAAGGAGAAAGGAAAAACAGAAGCAGAAATAATTTTTTATTCATCACCTGCTATGTTCCAGGCACTCTACTAAGTGCTTTACAAGTATTATCCCATTTAATCTTTGTAACAACTTTAGAAAGTAGTGTCAGGATGATCCCCATTTTACAAATGAGGAAACTGAGGCATTATGAGATTAAATGACTTACCCAGGGTCATATAACTAATATATCTAAAGCTAGAATTGACTTCAGATCTTCTTGTCACAGGGCATCAATCTATCCACTATACCACAGAGTTGTCTTACTAGAACAATGAAAGTTCTCAGGGAACTCTCATGCCATTAGGGTATTTACTCAAAAGGGTATATTCAAATATACTTTCAAATTATTTAAATTTTAATTCTAATATATATTCAAAAGGGTAGGACCAGTAGATGAAAGTTAACTGATTTTGGCTCAAGAGACAGGAGAATGAACAAAGAAATTTGCCCAACAATTGAATAGGCAGTCCTCCTCTGTGGAGTATTATTTCCATCACACACCATCCTCAGACTTAAGGCAAGTGTAAAAGAAGTAGAAACCCCAAATTCTTATCCTCTAGTGGCAGAGAAACCAAATGGAGAGAGCACTGATTTTTTTTTTTTTTGTCAAAATAATTTGGGTTTGAGTCCTTTGACATATACTGGCCACATAAGACTGGGAAAGTCACTTAACCTTACAGTGCTTCTGAGAATTCTTTAAGATGAATACACACTGAACTACATGGGCAAAAGGGATTTCCTCAGCAGGAATTGCTTATATCAATAACATAGGACTGGCCCTAAACATTTTTCCTGCTTGTTTTCTAGATCATTAGAACTTAGTAGATTCACATAGATTCTTGTAAAGGTAAATGATTCCACTTTCTTTGAAGAGATTCTTGACATATTTGAGGAAAATGTGACTGCTAGGTGGTGCTTTGGATAGAGAAGTAGGCTTAGAATTAGGGAAATCTGAGTTTGAGTCCTGCCTTGGTAGTCACTTAATCAGTATTAGCTACAATTTCTAATACTGCAAAGTGGAGATAATTATAGCTGCCTAATGGAGATGTGTTGTGGACACCAAAGGAGAGATAGATTATATAAAATATTTTGTGAATCTTAAAATCCTAAATAAATGTTAGCTAGCTATGCAAATGATAGTCTTTATTTTCTTCTTCATATTAAAGCTTAATATGTCTCCAGAGAAATGCCTTCACTTCTACGTGATATAACCAAACCTAGGATTTAACATTCTAACCTCATTTCTCCAAATGATTGACATTTTCTGAGGACATTGGTTCCCACTGCTCCTTTTAGGGGTTTCTCAAAGCATTGGCAGGATAATCTAGTTAGAGTTCCTGCCTTATTATTGCACCTGTCCAAATTTCCCCTTATGTCTTTGAGGTCCTTAAGACAAGGATATATAAAGAAGACAGTACATGAGGAATAGAACTAGTCAAGAGCTGTATCTCATTTCTGACTTGAATAAGTGACCTATGTACCAAGGCCATTCACAGTTAAATATGGGCATTTAAAAAAAAAAGGAAAATTCCAGGGTGAAAAATAGTACACTGAGCAGAACCTTTCAACAGTCTAGGTCATAGATTGAGAATTGGAAGTGACCTTGCTAGGTACCTAGCTGAAATCCCTGATATGATGAGCAGATATCAAACCAGATTTTATCTTACATTATATTTGTTATGTTATCATCCGCAACCTGAAATACATTTTTCTTTCAAAATCCAACACCATAATTTACCAACAAATATTCATTAAGCACCTAATATGTACTATGCACACAGTCCCTGGTGGGAGAAATGATTATTTATCTCTTGTATTTAACAACTAATTATTGTATTGGGAACACATTTTCCCCCTTTCTATTTCCTTATCAAGAAACCAACAATATGGGAAATGCCTCTTAAGATACAACCAGGCCAAGATCTAATCAGACAGTGAAAGAAATCCTAAATTTGGGTTAATGGGTTCATTCCTGTTCATTGTATTTGTTCAGCTAGATCTGGGAAAGGGTAGATTCTTCCTTTTATCTGACGGGTGATACAGAAATTGCTATCTCTTTGACCAAGATGTGGATCACCCAAGCCATGTAACCCAAGACCCTTATTGTAATATAGCCCACCCTCTCATTGTAATATTCATTTTTCTCATTATTAACCAGAGTTGATTGCTACCCCTCAGGAACACCTATTCTTTGAAGGGCAAATACCATGAAGAGTCTTTGGTCTAAGAGAAAGATGGCCAAATGACTATCCTTTTATTGAGGAATATGTTGGGGTTATTAATAAAATTATTAAATTACCCAGAAATTATGTCTCTCAAAATACTGAAATTGTCATACTGCCTTCAGGAAGCTTATATTTTAATAGGGAAGATGACAGACAAAAAAATTATATCCCTACAAGACATTTATAGAATAGGAATAACAGAGGTGAGGGCCAAATGGTCATGAGACCATATAAATCTGAAAGGCATTTTAGAGATCATCGAGTCTACCTTCCTCATTTAATAGATGAGGAAACTGAAGTCCTCAGAGGTAGAATAGCTTGTCTGAGGTCATTTAGAAAGTAGCAGAACCAGGATTCAATTCAAAGGCCTCAGTCCAATTTCATTTCCATTCTACCTCTGCTTACATAGATTCTACCAATGAACAATACCCCATACAATCATCTCTGATGTTCCAATAGTCTACAGAAGCTTCCTTTTCTTCCCCCTCCTTTCTCGGTTTTTTTTCTTGCTTTCTTCTCTTTCTTCATTATGTTCTTTTATTCTTTCTTTCTCTCCTTTTTGTTTATTTTTATCCCATACCCTAAGCCCCACAATGGACTAGCAGACTTGTATCATTCATTCCTACTGACATAGCCTCAACAAAAAAAAAGAACAAAAACTCTGCCCATTTGTGCTGTAATTAAAACTAGAATTCAGGAGAGTAATACCCAAATATACAATACTGGTTTGCCAGGGAACAGGCTGAGTTGAGAGGAAAATGCTGCAAGTTTACAGACTTGGTCTAAGGTGAGGATCCAAATATGATCATTGTGCATTCTGAAGAATAATTCAGGGTAAGGGGAGACCACATTTATTCTGTTTTAAGCAATATATCTTTGAATTCATTACATTAGCATACAGAGACTGAGAGTGATTGACCTTCCCAACTCCAGCACCTTCATTTAGGAAAGAAATGCTATGGGGTATAGGAGACAAATCTTATCCCGACTCCACCAACCAGTGCTGGGCCACAGCTTGTAGCTGCCAAATGTAATCAGGAAAAATTTATAGCCTTGGGTAAATTCCCTTGGAGGATATCATAGTAGATGTGTCCCTGGAGCATCTTCAAGTTATTTTTTCCTTTTACTGTATGTTTATATATTTTAAAAAAATACCACCACTCATAGATTGAAGTAAGCATTTCTTACAATGAAAAAGAATAGGTAAGATAAATTGATCATGGGGAGAAAAGGAAAGAAAACAAACAGCTTAAAATGGAATCCAAGTAACATCTTTCAAAAGATATACAGTGTAGGGGGATAGTCCTTAGTAGCTCAAGGGACTATGGGTCAATAAATTTAAGAGGCTGCAAACCACAGAGCTCTTAATTCGGTGCAATATGTAAATAGGAGTTTAGGAAGCAATCTTCCTTTACCTTAGGACAGAATTAAGAGAGGGGAAATGACAGAAAACCTAGAGGGAAGATGAAAGTGCAATTTTTTTTTGTTTTGCCATCCCCTCAGTTCCTTTTCTTCTTAACTTTTGGGCAAAGAATTAGACCCTTAGTTTAGAGAAATCCATCAAGCCAGGAGAGTTTCTTATTATCAACTGGTATGAAAATACCATTTTTCTATACTAGAAGATTAAGCATTGTTAGCATTGCAAACGGAGATCTTGAGATTAAAAAAATTAGTAGCCATAAGAAATGTTTATTTGCAGTAAGGGTAAAATGGTGATAATGTAACATATAGGGTTTCTTCTTTCCTAACACAATGTGTATCCCCTCCTCTGAATGTAAACTCCTTGAGGGCAAAGACTCTTTGATTTTTGTCTTTATACCCCCAGCATCTATCACAGTACTTGCCCACATAAGTAAGAATTGTTTCTTGAACTAGGATGTCAATAATCACAACTATTATTCAACAGTACACCTAGCAATAAGAAAAAAAAAGAAATTAAAGGGATTAGAATAGGCAATAAGGAAATAAAACTATCACTCTTTGCAGAAAATATAATGATATACTTAGAAAATCATCCCAAACCATACTAGAAACAATTAACAGCTTTAGCAAAGTTACAGGATATAAAATAAACCCACACAAATCATCAGCATTTCTATATATTACTGACAAAGCCCAACAGCAAGAGATAGAAAGAAAAATTTAAAATAATATAGATAAAATAAAATATCTGGGTGTTTACCTGTCAAGATAAACCCAAGAACTATATAAACACAATTACAAAACACTTGTCACACAAATAAAGTCAGATCTAAATAATTGGAGAAATATCAATTGCTCATGAATAGGCTGAGCTAATATAATCAAAATGACAATTCTGCTTACAGTTGTCTATTTGTTCAAGTGCCATATCAATCAAACTGACAAAATTATTTTATAGAATTACAAAAATAATAAGAAAATTCATCTGGAAGGACAAAAAGTCAAGAATACTAAGGGAATTAATGAAAAAATACAAAGGATGTTGGCTTAGCAGTACCAGATCAAAATTATAAAGCAGAAGTAATCAAAACCATTTGGTACTGGCTAAAAAATAGAGTGATGGATCAGTGGAATAGGTTAGATACACATGACACAATAATCAAGGTCTATAGTAATCTAGCATTTGATAAATCCCCCAACCCCAGTTTCTGGGATAAGAACTCATTATTTGACAAAAATTGCTGGGAAAACTGGAAAATGTCAGAAACTCTGCATAAACCTACATCTCACATCCCACACCAGAATAAGATCAAAATGGGTACATGATTTGGGCATAAAGGATAATACCACAAACAAATTAGGAGAACAAAACTCTCAGGATTTTGGAGAAGAGAGGAATTTATGACCAAAGAAGAACTAGAGATTATTTTGAGAGGCAAAATGGACAAATTGAATATATTAAATTAACAAGTTTTTCCACAAAGAAAACCAACAGAAACAAGATATAAAGGGAAGTACAAAGTTGGAAAAAATCTTTATACCAGTATTTATGATAAAGGTCTCCTTTCTAAAATATATAAACAACTGTGTCAAATTTATAAGAATACAAGCCCCGTGGATAAATGGTTAAAGGATATGAAAAGACAATGTTCAGGTGACAAAATTAAAGCCATCTATAGACATATGAAAAATGCTTTAAATCACTATTGACTAGAGAAATGTAAATTAAAACAACTTTGTGGTACCACCTCATATCTCTCAGATTGACTAAAATGACAGGAAAAGATCATGATACATGTTGGAGGGGATGTGGGAAAACTGGGGTACTAATGCATTGTTGGTAGAGTTGTGAAATTATCCAACTATTCTGCAGAACAATTTGGAACTATGCCCAAAAGGCTATAAAACAGCATACCAGCAGAGTCATTACTAAGTCTGACTCCCAAGGAAATCATAAAGGAGGAAAAAGCACCCACATGTGCAAAAATGTTTGTAGCAGCTCTTTTTTTGGTAGCAAAGAATTAGAAAATAAGTAGATGCCCATCAATTGGGGGGATGGCTGAATAATCCAACAAGTACATGAAGACAATGGAATATTATTGTTCTATAAGAAAGGAACAAGCTGATCTCAGAAAAGCCTGGAAAGCTTTACATGAATTGATGCTGAGTGAAACAACCAGAACCAGGAATACAAAGTACACAATAATAGGAAGAATGTATGCTGATCAATTATGAAAGACCTGGTTCTTCTCAGTAGCTCAGTGATCCAGCTGATCAGCTAATAGACTATGAATAGAAAATGCCATCCTGGTCCAGAAAAAGAACTATGCAGATTGAATGTAAAGCAAAACATGCTATATTCACTACTTTTTTCTGATTTGTTTTTCTCTCTCATGGTTTTTCCCTTTTGTTCTGATTTTACTCTCCCCAACATAATTCATAAAGCAATGTATATTAAAATAAATTAATTAAAAAAGAATTGCTACTGAATGAATATTACTTCGTACTGTGTCTTTCAACTGAATGTAAACTCTTTTAAGGCAGGACTGTTTTATTTTATTTTTGTATCTCAAGGGCCTAATAGGGACTGACATCTAACAGGCGACTTGCAATTAATAATCTTAATAAATGCTTGTTGATGGATTTACTTATTCCCCTCACAATGAAGCTCTTCTCATAAGCTCTTCACAATCTGGATGATACTTTTTTCCTAATTTCAGGATAGAGATAGACCTGCATTCAAAATCCACCTCTGACACATAACAGCAAAGTGATATTGGATATGTCATTTTACTTCTCAGTGTTCAAGGAAACTAAGACTAGAAATTTTTCAATCCTATGCCTTCTCTATACCCTTAAGATTCTCTATAGGGATCACACCTCAAATCCCCCCACAAAAGAAAGCCTTTCTTCCAGCCTTGATCAGCTTCCCTGAGATATTCTTTCTGCCTCCTAATGACTTGAGTCCTCTCTCATTTTAGTCTTTTTTTTCTGAACTTAGTCCTTAATTATATTCCTTTTTTTCTGACGTCCCAAACCTATGGTTAGTTGAGGTGATTCTTCTTTCTGTTCATCTCATTTTCTCACTACCATAAAATTATAATGTCCCGAATTAAACTTTGAATAAATATTCTTAAAATAACTCCAGTAAAACAACCCAAAGGGGACAACTGAAATATGCAGAGAATTGGGGCAGATGATTAGATATTATAACTCCTACCCCTTTCCCAAACACCTTGCCTATTTTATTTTCTCCTCTATGAAGATTTCCCAATCTCATGGACTTATGATTCAATATAACATTCAACAAGCCTTATTATTGGCTTGAGTCATTCATTGGTCATACTAGGAAAAATTTCTTATTGTGTGGTGAGATGGTTGCTTGACTAATGTGTCCAAATGATAAAAGAGCAGGGATAAGTTATGGGGTTAGAAGCCAAGTGGTTGCAAGGGTCACAAGAAGCCAAAAGATGAAGATCATGGGAATGAGTCACTGATTAGAGATGAGGAAGATGATCAAAGTTCAAAAAGTCATAGCGGAATGAGTCAATTGGGAGCTGATAGAAGGGAGACATCACAAGTGATCAGAAAACTTGGGTAAATCCAACGTCACAAATGAAAGCAAGAGAAACCCTTACTATCCTAATGAGTATTGTACATTGATTTAAGAAAAAAAAACTTCATCTTAATATGAAAAAAATTTAACTGTAATGCAGATTGAATTTTCTTTTTTTCCTCCAATCCTATTGGAGCAGTTGGAGTTTCTGGGTCATTGACTTGGAGGCCAAGGTCCCTAATGATGAGAGTGAAAAATCTAATGGCAACTGATCTGGAAACTGGGTTCTCAAAGGTTATAGGATAATGGGTCCATCTATCCAGACTTATCAGAAATTTGATTCAGATGGCAACCATCAGAAGACACCCTACTTCCATCCTTACATCAAAGAATAACTGCTTTCAACAGAGATGGAAAAATCATTCAGGAGACTTAGCTCAATGTAAACATGTATTAATAGCTTTTTATTCAATGTTTGATTAGGGAATTGCTGTTTGCATTCATATTGTGACACTCTGCTTCATGAGTAGACAGTAGCCTTACCTGGTTTCCAGACAGAAAAATCTTGACCACAACCCTTATCACTTCTTAACAAAGTGTGGGTGGATCAGTCACTTGTTTGCCTACCAGGCCAAAAAGGCCTCCTCTCAATGGCCCTCAGGAAGCTAAAAGACAGGCTTTTGCAGGTTGCTAAGGAACCTTGCAGCTGTTGATATCAAGCAGTCTTTTAAAATTGGGTTTTGCTGTTGAAAATTTTCTTAGGAGAGAATTCTATTCAATTCTGGTCTACAGAGAACACTGGATTTTGCAGTCACAAAATTAAGATTCAAATCCCTCTTCTGACAGTCCCTATGAGGTTGTGGGAAATTTTTTTCAGTTCCTCAGCTCATTCATGCTACACCTGATATTTGCCTGTGGAAGATCAGTTAGCCAAGGGAGGATGATTCAAAGGAACTGACTGAGGAAAGTGGCAATGATACAGGAACAAATATTTGGACTCCTCATGAGGAAGTGCTTCCTAACAATTAGAGCAGTTTCAAAGTGGAGTAGGCTCTGTCCCATGAAGTCATCAGCTTCTAGCTCTGAAGGATTCAAATGGAGATTAGATGACTCAGGCAGGAATAATGTAGGAAGACTCATGCTTCAGGAAGGGAGAAAATAGACATCTTCTGAACTAATAAATTCATAGAGTTACAAGATACTTTAGAGATAACCTAGTCCAACCTTTCATTTTACAGATGGGAAAATTGAGGCTCCATTTCACTAGAGAAGGAAATCCAGTATCTTTGTCAACAAACAAACAAACAAACAAAATATAAAGGATCACCAAGCCTTGGACATGACTGAGTGACTGAACAACAATAATTCCAATAAGTTCAAAATAATTACTAAAAGTCACATATCTATTATTATTATTATCACAAATGGACTTTGAATCTCAATTTTCTGCCTTCAAAAGCACCTCTTTATTTGGTACCCTAATTTCTCTTCTACTCCAATTTCTCTCTTCTCTTACTATTTTGGGATTCTAGGGCTTTCCTTCTTATTTGGAGTAAAAGAAAAACATCCATCCATATAAATTCCACTCAAAGAATGCTAAACACAAAAGACGAAAGATGCTGAGTTTGGAGTCAAAGGATATGGATTCAAATTTTGATTTGGCTTTTTATCTACTATACTTCACTGCCTCTCAAACACATATAAAAAATAAATATGAGGTGACTTGGAGTATAACGGTACTAACAACCCGCATGAATAAATAGCTACATACAAAATAGATACAAGATCCATTGAAAAATGAAGAAACCAACTGATTTGGAAAGATTTTATATAGAAGGGCATTCTTAAGTTGAGTTTAAATTTAGAAAATAAGTAATTTTTAGAGGTAAAGGTTGGAAGGGAGTGTGTACTGGTAAATACAAAGACGTGGAGATGAGAAATGGAGCACTGTATTGGGAACAGTGAGAAAGCCAGCTTGACTGGACCATAGAATAGGTGAAGGAACACAACTGAGAGAATATCTGGGATGATACAGTAATCAGTAGTGTCAAATGCTGAAAAGAGGATGAGGACTGAAAAAAGACCATCAGGTACGACTCTGGTATCACTTTAAAAATAATGTAGATGAAAATACCAAATCTAATCATCTTCAGAACTTGTGAGAAAATGGGTCTCTTTCTAAATCATGAATAATATGATTATTAAAAGACCATTCTTAAAATAATTAAAAGATGATCTATTTTCAATTTTCAGAAATGCATAAATACTTTATGGCATGATTGCTGGTGATGTTAAAATCTATCTTTTTTTAAAAGGGGCTGTCAATTACCTTTTAAATACTTGTCATTTTCCTCCCTGCATGATAGACTCTGAAGGGACTGAAAAACAAATTTTATTTCCTTTCCAATTTTTCTTTCCCCTTTCAGTAAGTGCTGATTATTCTCCCTTGTGTTTTGAATGGAGTCTGAAATCAATGTGGATTTTGGGTTTACTATTTGATTAGTGCACCTGAATCATTAATGATATGAGCTCAGCTCTTAAAATAGTTTGAATAAAGTGCTGCTGTCAGTAAGCAAGTAAGAGGAGATCAACAATGTGAGCCATCATTTCTTGGCATAAATATTTTAACCATTACTCTGCGTACAAATTTTTGTTTTTACTGCCTATGTTTTAGGGTTTGGTGCCCAAAGAGAGCCCATCTATATGTGTGCAGACACTAAAGCTTTCCTTAGAGAATCTGTGGTCCAGATTATCTCTGTCTCCATGGCTTCCCTACATGGCCAAAGGGATTTAGTTGTGGTCTGTGGCACACTACTGCTTACACACAAGTAAGGCTGCTCTCTTTTTACCTAGGTCTTTAATCAATTAGATTTGCTAAAATCCTTCTGCCTAAGCCCAAGTCTAAGACGCTTGAGAAGAAGACTTTATGTTTCTTGATTAAATAAACCTCTTGTTTTGAGGAGTTCAAAGGATTTACTTCATGCTTCAGTAGGCTCACAATCTCATCAATGTGGATAGAGCTTCAGTGGATACAGATCACAGATAATCTACTCTTCTTAACTTATTCTTATTCACAATGTATGATCCTGGGCGGGCAAGCTTCTTGGATCTCTTACCATTTGTAAAGTGAAATAATTTGATCTAAGTATCCCCAAATATTCTCCACTTCTAAATCTGTGTTCCTATATTTGTGCATAATTTTCATAAAAGATTTGACCAATGAGCTTATAGGTTTCTTTAAAATACATATATATTACATGGGTATCAACATGGCACTTAGCCTGTCCACATGTTAATAATTCATTCTTAATGTATGATGCTATGATTTTTTGTGTCAAATTATCATTACTTCATCCTGGATCCAATCATTCCACAAACATTGGCAAAACGATTACTATTGGGCACTTTCCTAGATGCAGACAACAGAAAAAGCTTAACTTTGAACACTGCAGTTAAACACTATAAACACAGACACAGAAACACCACAGGGATACAAATGACAAAACAAAGAAATTTTAAGAGTGGAGAATCCAACAATTTGGTAAATCAAGCAAAGTCTCCTTTGGGACACAGTCTTTGAACCAAGGCTTAAAGAAAGTTACATGTTCCAAGCAGCAGAGGTAAGGAAAGGGAGAACATTTCAGACATGGGAGCAGTATATATAGAGTTTTGGAGGCAGGAGATGAAATATTAGCAAATAGACTAATCTAATTAGAATTAAAGTGTGTGATGAGCATACTATATGTAAATCATCCTAGAAAGAATCTAGAAAAAAAATCCCTGGAGGAATTTTTATGTCAATCAGATGGGTTTCTATTTTAGTCTAAATGCAATAGAGAGACATCAAGGAATCTTCATAAGGGAAGGGACATGGGCAGATATGTCATAGGAAAATAATAATAATTCATATGTATAAAATTGATGTATAAGTGCTTTTCCCATAGCAATCCAGAGATATAGGTATTCATTTCAATGTTATAGATCAAAGATAAAAGAATAAAAAGAGTCCCTTCCCTTAAGGAGCTCCTCTACTTTTTTGATAAGGAAAAGCATTGAATTTGTATTCAAGAATAATGAAAATTTAATCAACAAGCATTGAAACATTAACTTATGAACCAGTCACTGTTCTAGACTTCGGGGATAATAAATACAAATTGAAATAATCTTTGTTCTCAAGAAACAGACATTCAAATGGGGGTAGAGGGAGAAATGTGTATAAACAAAATAAAGATATATAATAAAAACATAAGGCAACTTGGGGGGAAATGAAAAGAAACATTAGACTCCAGAAGAGGGCAAGAAATAAATGTTTCATGTAGGAAATGATGTTTGAACTTGTTTTCAAAAGTAACTAGGGATCCCAAGAAATAGAAAGGAGAAAGATGTAATTGCATCCATAGGAGTGGGAAAGCAGTCAGCATAAGGGCCAAGAGATAGAAGGCAGAAAGTTGTTCATGAGAAATAAAAAAAAAAAAAGGCCAGTTAGGGTGGATGGAAATTTATGTGAAGGAGAATAGAGTAAGGCCAAAGGTAATAGTTGAAAACCAGAAAGTGCCAAATGGAAGGAGTTATTGGAAACTGATGTCAAGGTCAGACAGCCCATAAGTGTTAGATCCAAATATTTTGATTTCATACATGTGGGACCTTGAACAAACCTTCACCTATGATGTGGGAATCAGTTTCTTTATCTACAGAATTACAAGGTTGTACTAAATGTTCCTTGGGGGTCCCTTCTAGCTTCAGATCTGTCATCTTACAATGCTATCCCTACAAGTCCCACGCTGATGATGCATTTTCTTTCGTTTCATAAAACTATTTGTTTTAGAACTTTTTTTGTACCTTCTGTAAACTCCAATATATATTAAGAAGAGCCCTTATGGTGAATGTATGGGAGGCCATAGGTTGGAATAGCTCAGGTTGGGCGGTACCGATTCGAGACCAGTATTATTGGAAAGGACTTGGAAATCAACAGCTTACAGATTCTTTGGAGCTTTGGTATGTGTAGTAATGTGACAGAAGATATCTTTTCATTCTTTTTAATTACAGACAAAAAAAATCTTGTTTCCAAATAGTTAACTTAATTTCTCCTATGAGTCACTCAAATCCACTTAAAAATAGACTTTCTCAGCAAAGGAAGAGCTTGGTTTTAATGTCTGAAGCATATGCAGGTATGATGGTTTTGTAACAAAACCAACTATGGTCATCTTTCTGGAAAAAATATGACATATAAGACTTGGGAATAAGAAAAAGAGGAAGGTTAAAGCCAAGATGAATTGTGTAAAGATTCCAAATTGGAGAGTAATGAAAAGGTTTCATTTGCTCTTAAACCTGCCCATCAATAAGCTGGGAATCGCCATAATGGAATATTGTCAGTGGCCTCCTTAGACAGCTATTCTTTTAGGAATGGCAGGAACTAATGAATTTTTCAGACTTGTGTCTAGTTTTTATTATACTCCTATACAACCTTTATTATACTCCTACAGAGTCTGCTTTTTATGGATTGTGCTATCAAGAGTAGGCTGAAGATGCCAGTGATTCTCATTGAGTCATATATTTTATAACTTTATAATACAGGATTTTTACCTTGCTTGTTCCAGAGCATACAGCCAATTGTCAGTCCCCATTTTAGCCCTCTGGATTCAATTCAGTGCAGTCAACAAACATTATGCTAAGTTCTTGGGTTGCAAAAGTAGAAATGAAATGCTCCCAATCCTCAAGGAGATTATTTTCTACTGGAAGAATACAACAATGCATAGATAAGAGAACATGAAATACGTATGATTAAACGGGAGACATCATACTATGGAAGGAAGAACATTAGACCTAGAGTTAGAGAAAATGGGTTCAAATTCCATCCAATGCTTGTTGCCTGTGAGACTGGATAAGTCAGTTTATCACCCTAAGTCTCAGTTTCCTCATCTGTAAAATGGTGGGATGGACCAGATGTTCACAGAGGTCTAAATACAAAATAATTTGAAGGGAAGACTAAGTGGAAAATGAGGGCAAAAAGAAGAAAGATGGAAATTTAGATCTAGAGGAACATTATGAAGATCTAGATAAAATGATGAGGAAATTTCCAAGGGAAATGTCTTGTGTGATGTCACATATCTAGATCGTGGCAAAGACTATAGCATACCAGTATCCTATCTCTTCCTCAGTGTCATAGTGTATATATGATCTCAAAAGAGTAGTCAGGCATATTGCTAAGTGTCATATTATTTGGCAATTTGAAATTGGCCCCAGCAATTATATCAGAGAGGGAAAAAATACTTGGCAAGTGTTAAAGCTATCAGTTGAATCCTATTAAAGAACAGTTTGGCAGGATCAGATGGTGTCACAAGACAAAGAGCTCCAAAGGAGATCAGAGTACAAGATATGTCCTCTGTTCCCCAAATACAATCTATAAAACACCACCAATATTTTACAGAGGAGTAAAAGGAGGCCTTATGAAGTTTACTTCCTCTGAAGAAAGTCACCTGTACCCAGAGAGAGGATTGTAGAGGCTGAGTGTGGATCACAACAGAGTATTTTCACTTTTTGTTGCTATTTGCTTGAATTTTGTTTTCTTTCTCACTTTTTTCTTTTTGATCTGATTTTTCTTGTGTCTCATGATAATCGTGAAAATATGTATAGAAGAACTGTACATGTTTAACATATAGGATTATTTGTTGTCTAGGGGAGGGAGTGGGAGGAAAGGAAGGAGAAAAAATTGGAACAGGGTTTTGCCAAGGTAAATGTTAAAAACTATGTGTACGATTTGAAAATAAAAAGCTTTAAAATAAAAAAAATAAAAATGATATTAAAATAATTTTACTTTCTCTAAACACAATAAATGAGTTTTTCATTCATTTGTTTATATAAGGATAGACTGTTTTCACTTTGGTTCTCTCCAGAGCTTGGCTGACACATCCCTATGTTGAGTTCACATTTCTTGAGAAATTTGAGGGACCGCCAGAATGATAGAATTGTTTACACATAGGTTTCTTTCTATGATATAAAATAGTTCAGGTAGCTTTCTTCATCAAGTAAAATAATAGTCTCTCAGACAACTAAGGATAGAGCTCAGTTTTCTCTGAACTTCTCAAGATCCTCTATGAAACTCCTCCTACGTATCCATGATGTCTAACTTGTGCTTTATAAATGTCTTACCTCCACTTGGGCTCCAGTAGATCATAATTTCTTTAAATATAGGGACTGAAGTTATTGTCATCGAATCATAGAAATACAGCTAGGAATATGTTGAAATGGAGATCAGGAACAGCAGTACAAAGGATAATTAATCAATAACAAATGAGCACAGTTATGAAAAAGAGATTCAGTATATTCCAAGAAAGTCCAATGGGATCTTCAGAGAAAGTGTTATACGGCACGAGTATAAGTGGGAAGATGAAGACTATGGGATATAGAAATGTTGAATCAAGTGTGCTCTCAGATGACAATAGTCATTCTATTCTAGGTACCTCTCTGATCAAAGATTTGGAGCTAGAAAGAACCTGAAGTATGATCTAGTCCAACATTGTCATTCTGTAGATGAGCAAATTAAGGCCCATTAAAGATCCCACAAGTAGTCGGTAGCTGAAATGAAACTGCTACCAATTTTTTTTCTATTGCTCCAATTTTGTGTTCACAACATCTAGCATGGAAGAGACCTTTAGTACATACTTGTTGATTGTATAATTAAACTAAATTTGCCTAAATTCAGGGCAGTTGGAGTGAATACAAACAGACATAAGATGGGGTCTTAATACTTGAAGAACTTAAAGGATGGGAAAAGTTGTACAATAAAAGATAAAATTAACAGTTCAAGATAACAAACATTCAAAGAAATAAATAATAGCAATAAAGTTATTCATTACTTTGGCATAGAAAATAGAATTTGCATTTGCAGAGTTTATCTTCCATTTATTTTGAGTTTATTTTGTATATTCTTATATACATAAATGTATTTTCCCTTAATAAAATACTATTTCATTAAAGGCAGGGATTATTTAATATTTGTTGCTGTATCTTTAGAGTTTAGCACATTCTCTGGCATATGGTAGTAAGGCCTTGTTTGTTGATGAGTGGAAGCCCATCACTTGGGGAATGGCTGAATAAGTTATGGTGTATAAATGTGATGGAATATTGCTGTTTCATAAGAAATGATCAGCAGAATGATTTCAGAAAGGCCTGGAGAGAACTGATGCTAAGTGAAGTGAGTAGAACCAAGACAGTATGGTACACAGCAACAAGAAGATTGATCAACTCTAATGGACATGGTTCTTTTCAACAATAAGGTGATTCAGGACAATTCCAATAGAGTTGTGATTGAAAGAGCCATCTGCATCCAAAAAGATGTTGGGTTAGAGTTAGGGTTAGGGTTATTTTCACCTTATTTGTTATTGTTTGTTCGATTTTTTTCTCATTTTTTGCAGCTTGGTAAATGTGGGAATATGTATAGAAGAATTGCACATGTCTAACACATGTTAGATTATTTGCTGTCTAAGGGAGGAAGTGGGGAAAAGGGAAGGAGAAAAAAATTGGAATACAAAGTTTTACAAGGGTGAATACTGAACGTTATCATTGCATATATTTTGAAAATTAAAATCTATTATTTAAAAAAATTATTTGTTGATTGATTGTCTGATTTGCGTTTGAATCCCTCGTTTTACCACTTACTTGCTGGGAGACTTTGAGAAAGTAGAATTTCTCTGAGCCATAGTTTTCTCATCAATAAAATGAGAAATAGGACTAAATGATCTCTAATGTCTGTTCTGGGACAACTAGTTTGCTCAACGGATAGAGTTTCAGGGCTGGAGTCAGGAAGACCT